>NC_080066.1:58205027-58805027 GCF_949987535.1 Balaenoptera acutorostrata | reverse complement strand
ACTTGAACCTCACTGTGGAGAATGAGTCCACTTTCAGCGGACGTGTGCATCCAAAAACCAACAGGGCTTTGTCAGGGTTAAATGAGAGGCAAAAACACAATGCTTTTCACATTCATTGTTTCCTGACTCTCATGAAGGAACAGGCACAATCGCAGGGGTGGGAAGTTCAGAACCAAAGACTTTGATCCACCGTCCAGGGGCTCCCCTTCCAGAGATGGGCAGTGGGAGTCAAAAGCAACAAGCGAACTTCCAAGACCAAGATAAGGGGTGGAACTTCCAGGAATCCTTCCTGGGGGCTTATGGCTGAGGAGAGATTTGAGGCTGAGTTGACAGTGGTGGGTGGGTGAGAGAGCAGGAGCCAGGTACAGGCTCACCAAGCTCCGTGCACTGAGGCTGGAGGGCCAGCTGCTGACTAGATGTCCTATATGAGTCTGTGTCAGGGTGATAGCTGGTAAGGCCCGAGGCCGGACAAGTGGGCAAGACACATTCATCAGCCTGCATTTCTGGGTTTTGATGGTGTCTCACAGGGAATGGAGAGATGGGGAGGAATTTTAGTGGTGGGATCATGTAATTTGATTTACATTTTATCATCATTGACTGCAAGTAGCAGAAAGATTGAAACATTTTAAGATGGAAAGCAGAAGACCTGGGAGGAATAGGCCAGACAAAAGTCTATGAGGTCATAGCAGAGAGGCTGGGAGAGAGAGAGAGATCGATAGGGAGCCTTTCTCTAGGTGTGCTGAGGTCACTGCTCTGCCCCCATCCTTGGTCAGGAACAGTGAGCCTCTAAGGACCAGCCATCTCCTTGACCTAGGTGCCCTCTCATTCTGCAATCAGGGCTGAGCCCGGGAATGCTCCTTTGCCATTTCCATCATCTTCCCTATCACCCCCTGCCTTGCTTAGGCTCACCTGTGCAAAGACTGGTGAAAAGATAAACTTACCCTTAGTGAGAAGTCCTAGAGTCCACACCTAAAGCCTCTCTTCAGGGGTATGCACCCTGGCACCAACCTCACACCTACCTCTAGGTCCTGGAGACCTTCCTTTAGGTGAAATGGGAATTTATTACCCAAATATTTACTGAAAACACACTCATGCACATAAACTCTGTTTCCGTCTCAAGGCTGTTCTTCTCTATAAAAATTCAGTTTCCTCTAGACCTTTCTGAGTGATTGATCAAAAGATCATTTTATAATACTGTGGGGAAATCTGAGTTCAAGATTATTTTAAGTGTATGGGTTGACATCAATGCTCTTTCTTTTTTTTCTTTTTTAAAATTATTTTTAATTGTGGTAGAATACACATAACATAAAATTTACCATCGTAACCATCTGTTAGTGTCCTGAAAAGTTCTGCAGCGTTAAGTACATTCGCATTTTTGATCCCATTCCTACCATCCATCTCTAAAACTCTGTCATCCTTGTACATTGAAACTCTGTCCTCATTAAACAGTAATCCCCCCACCACTTACCCCAGGGGACCACCATTCTACTTTCTGTCACAATGAATTGAGCTACTCAAGAACTCATATAAGTGGAGTCATACAGTATTTGTCCTTTGGTGAATGGCTTATTTCACTTAACATGATGTCCTCAAGGTTTATCCATGTTGTAGTTTGTGTCAGAATGTCCTCCCTTTTAAAGACTGATTAATATTGTATGGAGAGACCACACTTACATGCTTGGCTTATCCATTCATCCATGGATGGACACTTGGATTGCTTCCTTCTTTTGGCTGTTGTGAACAGTGCTGGTGTGAAGGAGGACTACCCTTCCTTTTCAAATGTGGGTGTTGGTCCTCATCCTGGAGACTCATGAAATCCCTCTTCCTTATGTTTTTCTGGCACCTGTCCCTTTCTCTGTCCTTACCAGGAGTGGTATTTTGTCTCTGCTAAATGAGAAAGCATATTGGATATATTTCATTTAATGAAATGATAAACACAAACCTTGAGCAAAACACTTAATTTATTAACAATATAGTCTTCTCATCTATAAAACAGAAATGCCATCACCTACTTCCTAGGCTTATGGGAGGATAAAAGGAGACAATGTCTGTGGAGAGCTTACCACACAGCCTGTTACATAGTGAGTGCCCAGCACATGGAGGCTGGTACTTCCTTCCTTGCAGTTAGAAGCAGAGGGCAAGGCAGAACTCGTACATGTGGGGCAGGGGGAGAGGCCAGGGACACATGTCCACAGTTGGAGATACTGTAAGGGCCGGTGCATGCTTATAGATCCTCACACAGAAAGACTAGCCTTTATCACTGGGTACTGGGGGTCCCTGATGAATTGCAAAATGTATAGGGGGTATGTATTGCAAGAGAGAAATCCCAAGCTTGGCAAAAAGTCCATGATTCCTCAGCTTCCTTAGCCCTGGTACCCTTCCTGGGATGGTTATGGGTAGCTCAGCCCCCAGAAGGGAATCCACTCTGTTATAGGTTGAATTTATATGTACCCCCACTCCAGATTCTTGTGTTAAAGTCTTAACTACCTGTACCTCAGAATGTGACCTTATTTGGAGATGGGAGTGGAAAATGAGAACATTAGGAAAGACCTAATAAAAATGGCTGTTGTCCTTAGAAAAAGGGACAATTTGGACACAGAAGTACATACAAAGAGGGAAAGCAATGTGTGGAGATGCAGAGAGAAGATGGTCATCTACCTTCTACCAGGCAAGAGAATCACAGCCCTCAGAAAGAAACCAAACCTGCTGCACCTTGATCTCAGACTTCCAGCCTCCAGAACTGTGAGACAATAAATTTTTGTTGGTTAAGCCACCCAGTCTGTGGTACAACAGTCCTAGAAAACCAGTACATACCCCCAAATCTTTTCAGGAGCAACAAAGGAAAACTCTGCTGAAAGAAACAGTCAGCAGAACTAAGGAGGCAAATTGACTGATATTAAGGACAGCTTAACACTTGTTTGACATACAAGTAAATATGCAATTTTGGGGGAGGGGGCAAAAGCATTTTATTAAACTAAGTATGTGATTTGCAAATGGTTTTATAAGAAATTTTAAAGGCAGAGTTATAAAAAGTTCTTAATAAAACTGTACAGAGCTGACAGCAAAATTACTTTGTCTTTATTGTACAAATAAAAACATTTTGTTTCTCATATACTGGCTGAAAGTTTTGTAATATATTCTCCACAAGATACCTGCAATATTGCATTTTAATGAGTAGCCTCACATTTAATTCAATCATTATTAAAAACAGGTTCACCATTTGAACCAGAAGAATCACTCAGTTTAAAAAGAAAGATAACAAAATTTGTCATATATAACGTGAAGTCATAAAGGGCTCTTCTGGATGCAGATGCATTCTGGCCCTGTTTCTTTATTAAATTCTTTATGCTTTTAAGTCAAGGATGTTTCTTTACTTTAGCAGGACTTTCCAGCAGCCTGGTCTAATTTCAGAGAGCCTGAAGCTGTGGTTGTAGGTATTTAACAGCGGCTGGCTTCCTGCCATCAACTATGCCCTGGCTGTTTTCCTTGGTCCATAATCACAGAGAGGCAAGACATACGAACATTCTCTTAAATTCTTCAGTTTGTGCTGTAATTCTGTCATCCAGTGTTCTCTAGCTTTGTCGCCATGCAGCCCATGGAGGTCTGAAACATTCTGTGTCAGCAGGGAGGAACGTTTTCTGAAAAATCTCTGCATTGGCAATGCAGCTGGCTTCATTCGTCTGCTCATGGACACTTCCCTGGGGGGCATAAAACATGGCAGCACTCCCACCCCCCATTTGATGGGCTTCTTTGCCTTGTTGAAACCTTGCATCCTCTTCTGCTTGCAGCCATCCTACTCAGGGGAATGGACTACTTTGTTTATCTCCAGTCTTTCCTTTGTTTCTCTTTAGACTTCTACGCAGTAGAAGTGATGTTCACATTTGGTGAAGAACTCTTGTGCAACAACAGTTCTTTTGGGGTCTCCTTTAAGAGCACAGTTTAAATGTGTGTCCCAAGAGATGGCTGTGGTCCTTGAAAATCTCCACCAGAGAATTTTGGGAATATCTTGGAGAGCTGATGCTTCTTTAATTCAGTGACACAATCTTTTACAAACATTATGTGGCTCCCTTTTCAAATCATGTTTTTCCTGTGAGGCAATTACTTCTGACATTATTTCTCTGAGTGATACTTTTTAAGTTTGAGTATTCCCTACAGATGGCCAACAGGCACATGAAAAATGCTCAACATCACTAATTATTAGAGAAATGCAAATCCAAACTACAATAAAATATCACCTCACTCTGGTCAGAATGGCCATCATCAAAAAGTCTACAGATAATAAATGCTGGAGAGGGTGTGGTGAAAAGGGAGCCTTCCTACACTGTTGGTGGGAATGTAAATTGGTGCAGCCTCTATGGAAAACAGTATGGAGGTTCCTTAAAAAACTAGAGTTACCATATGATCCAGCAATCCCGCTCCTGGTCATATATCCAGACAAAACTCTAATTTAAAAAGATACATGCATCACTATGTTTATAGCAGAACTATTTACAATTGTCAAGACATGGAAACAACCTAAAAGTCCATTGATGGATGAATGAATAAAGAAGATGTGGCACACATATACAATGGAATATTACTCAGCCATAAAAAAGAATGAAATAATGTCATTTTCAGCAACATGGATGGACCTAGTGATTATCATACTATGTGAAGTAAGCCAGATAGAGAAAGACAAATATCATATGATATCACTTATATGTGAAATCTTAAAAAAAAGATACAAATGAACTTATTTATAAAACAGACATAGAGCACAGATATAGAAAACAAACATATGGTTAGCAAAGGGGAAATGGGGGGGGGAAGGATATATTAGGAGTTTGGGATTAACATACATACACTGCTATATATAAAATAGATACCCAACAAGGACCTACTGTACAGCACAGGGAACTCTACTCAGTATTTTGCAATAGCCTATAAGGGAAAAGAATCTGAAAAAGAATATATATATATATTCTTAGCACAGTGATTCAGTTTTTTATATATGTGTGGTATATATGTGTGTGTATATATACATAAAAAACTGAATCACTGTGCTGTACACTGGAAACTAACACAACATTGTAAATCAACTATACTTCAAAAAAAAGTTTTGAGTATTCCAAAGATCCAATAAGAGTAGCACATCAGGGGCTGCTAAATTCTTCAATAATATTTGGTTCCCTGAGATGATGTTTGTTCAGGATTATCAGGATAAATATCCCCAACAAGGGGAGGGTCTCAAATTAGCATTTTATAGGACACTTCCTGTCCTTGATGCTTTTAGACACAAATCATGGGCAGGAAATTGGCAAAGAAGGGATGCATTGGTAAATGCATTTATATTATTTTTGTCCAGAAATGATTTTGTCTTGTATAATTGTAGTGAAATTATTTGTAGTTAATCTAAATAAATAAAGCTATATAAAAAAAATTATAAAGTATGGCTGCATCCATATAATTTCTCCACATACAGAGCTCTTCTGCTGCATCTTTTAAAAACTGATTTTAAAACTTAATTGGCGAAGATGGCAGAAGAGTAAGACGTGGAGATCATGTTCCTCACCACAAATACATCAAAAATACATCTACATGTGGAACACCTACAGAACACCTACTGAACTCTGGCAGAAGACCTCAGGCCTCCCAAAAGGCAATAAACTCCCCACGTACCTGGGTAGGGCAAAAAAAAAAAAAAGAAAAAACAGAGTCAAAAGAATAGGGATGGGACCTGCACCTCTGGGAGGGAGCTGTGAAGGAGGAAATGTTTCCACACACTAGGAAGCCCCTTCGCGGGCGGAGACTGCAGGTGGCAGAGGGGGGAAGCCTCGGAGCCATGGAGGAGAGCGCAGCCACAGGGGTGCAGAGGGCAAAGCAGAGAGATTCCCGCACAGAGGATCGGTGCCCAGGAGGCTTGTCTGCTCACCCACTGGGGCAGGTGGGGGCTGGGAGCTGAGGCTCGGGCTTCGGAGGTCAGACCCCAGGGAGAGGACTGGGGTTGGCTGTGTGAACACAGCCTGAAGGGGGCTAGTGCCCCACAGCTAGCTGGGAGGGAGTCCGGGAAAATGTCTGGAGCTGCCGAAGAGGCAAGAAACTTTTTCTTACCTCTTTGTTTCCTGGTGCGCGAGGAGAGGGAATTAAGAGCACTGCTTAAAGGAGGTCCAGAGATGGACGTGAGCTGTGGCTATCAACACGGACCCCAGAGATGGGCATGGGGCACTAAGGCTGCTGCTGCCGCTACCAACAAGCCTGTGTGCAAACACAGGTCACTATCCACACGGCCCCTCCTGGGAGCCTGTGCATCCCGCCACTGCCAGGGTCCCGTGATCCAGGGACAACTTCCCCGGGAGAAGGCACGGAGCGGCTCAGGCTGGTGCAATGTCATGCCGGCCTCTGCCGCCGCAAGCTCGCCCCGCACCCATTGCCCCCCCTCCCCCAGGCCTGAGTGAGCCAGAGCCCCCAAATCAGCTGCTTCTTTAACCCCGTTGTGTGGGGGCAGGGAACAGACACCCTCAGGTGACCTACACGCAGAGGTGGGTCCAAATCCAAAGCTGAACCCCAGGAGCTGTGCGAACAAAAAAGAGAAAGGGAAATTTCTCCCAGCAGCCTCAGGAGCAATGGATTAAATCTCCAGAATCAACTTGATGTTCATGCATCTGTGGAATACCTGAATAGACAACTAATCATCCCAAATTGAGGAGGTGGACTTAGGGAGCAACGATATATATATATTTCCCCCTCTTTCTCTTTTGTGAGAGTGTATGTGTATGCTTCTGTGTGTGATTATTGTCTGTATACCTTTGCTTTTACCATTTGTCCTAGGGTTCTGTCTGTCCGGTTTTTTTTTTTTTTTTCTTCTTTTTTTAGTATAGTTTTTAGAGCATCTTATCATTAGTGGATTTGTTTTCTGGATTGGTTGCTCTCTTCTTTCCTTCCTTCGTTTTTTTTTATTACTTAAAAAAATTTCTTTAAATAATTATTTTTTCTTTTAAAAACATTTAATTTCATTTTATTTTATCTTCTTCTTTCTTTCTTTTTCTGTCTTTTATTCGGAGCCGTGTGGATGAGAGGCTCTTGGTGCTCCAGCCAGGCATCAAGGCTGTGCCTCAGAGGTGGGAGAGCCAACGTCAGGATATTGGTCCACAAGATACCTCCCAGATCTACATAATATCAAACAGCAAAAATCTCCCAGAGATCTCCATCTCAACACCAAGACCCAGCTCCACTCAATGACCAGCAAGCTACAGTGCTGGACACCCTAGGACAAACAACTAGCAAGAGAAGAACACGACCCCACCCATTAGCAGAGAGGCTGCCTAAAATCATAATAAGGCCACAGAAACCCCAAAAGACATCACGAGACATGGACGTGCCCACCAAAGACAAGATCCAGCCTCATCCACCAGAACACAGGCACTAGTCCCCTCCACCAGGAAGCCTACACAACCCACTGAACAAACCTTAGCCACTGGGAAGACACCAAAACAACGGGAACTTAGAAACTGCAGCCTGCGAAAAGGAGACCCCAAACACTGTAAGTTAAGCAAAATGAGAAGACAGAAAAACACACAGCAGATGAAGGAGCAATGTAAAATACCATCAGACCTAACAAAAGAAGAGGAAATAGGCAGTCTACCTGAAAATTAATTCACAATAATTATAGTAAAGATTATCCAAAATCTTGGAAATAGAATGGAGAAAATACAAGAAACGTTTAACAAGAAACTAGAAGAACTAAAGAGCAAACAAACAGTGATGAACAACACAATAAATGAAATTAAAAATTCATTAGAAGGGATCAATAACAGAATAACTGAGGCAGAAGAACGGATAAGTGACCTGGAAGATAACATAGTGGAAATAACTATTGCAGAGCAGAATAAAGAAAAGAGAATTAAAAGAATTGAGGACAGTCTCAGAGACCTCTGGGACAAAATTAAATGCACCAACATTCGAATAATAGGGGTCCCAGAAGAAGAAGAGAAAATGAAAGGGACTGAGAAAATATTTGAAGGGATTATAGTTGAAAACTTCCCTAATATGGGAAAGAAAATAGTTAATCAAGTCCAGGAAGCACAGAGAGTCCCATATAGGATAAATCCAACAAGAAACAAACCAAGACACATATTAATCAAACTATCAAAAGTTAAATACAAAGAAAAAATATTAAAAGCAGCAAGAGAAAACAACAAATAAAACACAAGGGAATCTCCATAAGGTTAACAGCTGAACTTTCAGCAGAAACTCTGCAAGCCAGAAGGGAGTGGCAGGACATATTTAAAGTGATGAAAGGGAAAAACCTACAACCAAGATGACTCTACCCAGCAAGGATCTCATTCAGATTGATGGAGAAATTAAATCCTTTACAAGCAAAAGCTGAGAGAGTTCAGCACCACCAAACCAGCTCTACAACAAATGCTAAAGGAACTTCTCTAAGTGGGAAACACAAGAGAAGAAAACGACCTACAAAAACAAACCCAAAATAATTAACAAAATGGTCATAGGAACATACATATAGATAATTATCTTAAATGTAAATGGATTAAGTGCTCCAACCAAAAGACATAGACTGGCTGAATGGATACAAAAACAAGACCTGTATACATGCTGTCTACAAGAGACCCACTTCAGACCTAAGGACACATACAGACTGAAAGTGAGGGGATGGAAAAAGTATTCCATGTAAATAGAAATTAAAAGAAAGCTGGAGTAGCAAATCTCATACCAGAAAAAATAGACTTGAAAACAAAGACTATTAAAAGAGACAAAGAAGGACACTACATAATGATCAAGGGATCAATCCAAGAAGAAGATATAACAATTGTACATATTTTTGCACCCTACATAGGAGCACCTCAATGCATAAGGAAAATACTAACAGCCAAAAAAGGGGAAATCAACAGTAACACAATCATAGTAGGGGACTTTAACACCCCACTTTCACCAATGGACAGATCATCCAAAATGAAAATAAATAAGGAAACACAAGCTTTAAATGATATATTAAGCAAGATGAACTTAATTGATATTTATAGGACATTCCATCCCAAAACAGCAGAATACACTTTCTTCTCAAGTGTCCATGGAATATTTTCCAGCATAGATCATAGCTTGGGTAACAAATCAAGCCTTCGTAAATTTAAGAAAATTGAAATTGTATCAAGTATCTTTTCCGACCACAATGCTATGAGACTAGATATCAATTACACGAAAAAATCTGTAAAAAATACAAACACATGGCACCTACACAATACACTACTTAATAACCAAGAGATCACTGAAGAAATCAAAGAGAAAATAAAAAACTACCTAGAAACAAATGACAATGAAAACACGATGACCCAAATCCTATGGGATGCAGCAAAAGCAGATCTAAGAGTGAAGTTTATAGGAATGCAATTCTACCTTAAGAAACAAGAAACATCTCAAATAAACAATCTAACCTTACACCTAAAGCAATTAGAGAAAGAAGAAAAAAAACCCCCAAAGTTAGCAGAAGGAACGATATCATAAAGATCAGATCAGAAATAAATGAAAAAGAATAAAGGAATCAATAGCAAAGATCAATAAAACTAAAAGCTGGTTCTTTGCAAAGATAAACAAAATTGATAAACTATTTGCCAGACTCATCAAGAAAAAAAGGGAGAAGACTCAAATCAATAGAATTAGAAATGAAAAAGGAGAAGTACCAACTGACACTGCAGAAATACAAAGGATCATGAGAGATTACTACAAGGAATTCTATGCCAATAAAATGGACAACCTCAAAGAAACAAACAAATTCTTAGAAATGCACAACCTCCCGAGACTGAAACAGGAAGAAGTAGAAAATATGAACAGACCAATCACAAGCACTGAAATTGAAACTGTGATTAAAAATCTTCCAACAAACAAAGCCCAGGACCAGATGGCTACACAGGCGAATTCTATCAAACATTTAGAGAAGAGCTAACACCTGTCCTCTCAAACTCTTCCAAAATATAGCAGAGGGAGGAACAATCCCAAACTGATGCTACGAGGCCACCATCACCTTATAACAAAACCGGACAAAGATGTCACAAAGAAAGAAAACTATAGTCCAATATCACTGATGAACATAGATGCAAAAATCCTCAACAAAATACTAGCAAACAGAATCCAAAAGCACATTAAAAGGATCATACACCATGATCAAGTGGGGTTTATCGCAGGAATGAAAGGATTCTTCAATATACGCAAATCAATCAATGTGATACACCATATCAACAAATTGAAGGAGAATAACCATATGATCATCTCAATAGATGTAGAGAAAGCTTTTGACAAAATTCAACACCCATTTATGAAAAAAACCCTCCACAAAGTAGGCATAGAGGGAACTTACCTCAACATAATAAAGGCCATATATGACAAACCCACAGCTAACATAGTTCTCAATGGTGAAAAACTGAAACCATTTCCACTAAGATCAGGAACAAAACAAGGTTGCCCACTCTCACCACTATTATTCAACAAAGTTTTGGAAGTTTTAGCCACAGGAATCAGAGAAGAAAAAGAAATAAAAGGAATCCAAATTGGAAAACAAGAAGTAAAGCTGTCACTGTTTGCAGATGACATGATACTATGCATAGAGAGTCCTAAAGATGCTACCAGAAAACTACTAGAGCTAATCAATGAATTTGGTAAAGTAGCAGGATACAAAATTAATTCACAGAAATCTCTTGCATTTCTATACACTAATGATGAAAAATCTGAAAGTGAAATTAAGAAAACACTCCCATATACCACTGCAACAAAAGGAATAAAATATCTAGGAATAAACCTACCTACGGAGACAAAAGACCTGTATTCAGAAAATTATAAGACACTGATGAAAGAGATTATAGATGATAGAAACAGATGGAGAGATATACCATGTTCTTGGATTGGAAGAATCAACATTGTGGAAATTACTATACTACCCAAAGCAATCTACAGATTCAATGCAATCCCTATCAAATTACAACTGGTATTTTTCACAAGACTAAAACGAAAAATTTCACAATTTGTATGTAAACACAAAAGACCCCAAATAGCCCAAGAAATCTTGAGAAAGAAAAATGGAGCTGGAGGAATCAGGCTCCCTGACTTCAGACTATACTATAAAGCTACAGTAATCAAGACAGTATGGTACTTACACAAAAACAGAAATATGGATCAATGGAACAGGATAGAAAGCCCAGAGATAAACGCACACACATATGGTCACCTTATCTTTGATAAAGGAGGCAAGAATATACAGTGGAGAAAAGACAGCCTCTTCAATAAGTGGTGCTGGGAAAACTGGACAGCTAGATGTAAAAGAATGAAATTAGAACACTGCCTAACACCATACAGAAGAATAAACTCAAAATGGATTAAATACCTAAATGTAAGGGCAGACACTTTCAAACACTTAGAGGAAAACATAGGCAGAACACTCTATGACATAAATCACAACAAGATCCTTTTTGACTCACCTCCTAGAGAAATGTAAATAAAAACAAAAATAAACAAGTGGAGGAGGAGCTTCAAGATGGCAGAAGAGTAAGATGCGGAGGTCACCTTCCTCCCCACAAATACATGAGAAATACATCTACATGTAGAACACTCCTACAGAACACCTACTGAACGCTGGCAGAAGACCTCAGACCTCCAAAAGGCAAGAAACTCCCCACATATCTGGGTAGGGCCAAAGAAAAAAGAAAAAACAGAGGCAAAATATTGGGATGGGATCTGCACCAGTGGGAGGGAGCTGTGAACAAGGAAAGGTTTCCACGCACAAGGAATCCCCTTCTCGGGAGGAGGCTGCGTGTGGCGGAGGGGGGAAGCTTCAGAGCCATGGAAGAGGGTGCAGCAACAGAGGTGCGGAGGGCAAAGTGGAGAGATTCCCGCACAGAGGATTGGTGCCGACCAGCACTCACCAGCCCGAGATGCTTGTCTGCTCAACAACTGGGGTGGGCAGGGGCTGGGAGCTGAGACTCAGGCTTTGGAGGTCGGATGCCAGGGAGAGGCCAGAGGTTGGCTGCGTGAACACAGCCTAAAGAGGGCTAGTGCACCACAGCTAGCAAGGAGGGAGTCTGGGAAAAGGTCTAGAGCTGCTGAAGAGATAAGAGACTTATTCTTGCCTCTTTGTTTCCTGGTGCGTGAGGAGAGGGTATTAAGAGCATCGCTTAAAGGAGTTCCAGAGATGGGCGTGAACCGCGGTTATCAGCGCAGACCCTAGAGATGGGCATGAGACGCTAAGGCTGCTGCAGCCATCACCACGAAGCCTGTGTGCAAGTACAGGTCTCTATCCACACCGTCCCTCCCGGGAGCCTATGCAGCCCGCCACTGCCAGGGTCCGATGATCAAGGAACAACTTCCCTGGGAGAACGTTTGGTGCGCCTCAGGCTGGTGCAATGTAACCCTGGCATCTGCAGCCCCAGGCTCGCCCCGCATTCCATACCCCTCCCTCCCCCCGGCCTGAGTGAGCCATAGCCCCCGAATCAGCTGCTACTTTAACCTTATCCTGTCTGAGCGAAGAACAGACGCTCTCAGGCAACCTACATGCAGAGGCGGGGCCAAATCCAAAGGTGAACCACAGGAGCTGTGAGAACAAAGAAGAGTAAGGGAAATTTCTCCCAGCAGCCTCAGGAGCAGCGGATTAATCTCCACAATCAACTTGATGTACCCTGAATGTATGGAATATCTGAATAGACAACGAATCATCCCAAATTGAGGAGGTGGACTTTGGGAGAAACAATATATTTTTCCCTTTCTCTCTTTTTGTGAGTGTGTATGTGTATGCTTCTGTGTGTGATTTTGTCTGTATAGCTTTGCTTTTACCATTTGTCCTAGGGCTCTCTCTGTCTGTTTTTTTTTTTTTTAATTACTTAACAAAATTTTTTTCTTAATAATTATTTTTTATATTTTATTTTATTTTATTTTATTTTATTTTATCTTCTTCTTTAGTTCTTTATTTTCTCCCTTTTATCCTAAACTGTGTGGAGGACAGGCTCTTGGTGCTCCAGCCAGGCATCAGGGCTGTGCCACTGAGGTGGGAGAGTGAAGTTCAGCATACTGGTCAACAGGAGACCTCCCAGCTCCACGTAATATCAAATGGCAAAAATATCCCAGAGATCTCCTTCTCAATGCCAAGACCCAACTCCACTCAATGACCAGCAAGCTGGACACCCTGGGCCAAACAACTAGGAAGACAGGAACACAACTTTATCTATTAGCACAGAGGCTGCCTAAAATCATAATAAGGCCACAGAAACCCTAAAACACACCACCAGATGTGGACCTGCCCACCAGAAAAACAAGATCCAGCCTCATCCACCAGAACACAGGCACTAGTCCCCTCCACCAGGAAGCCTACACAACCCACTGAACAAACCGTAGCCACTGGGGAAAGACACCAAAAACAATGGAAACTATGAACCTGCAGCCTGTGAAAAGGAGACCCCAAACACAGTAAGTTAAGCAAAATGAGAAGACATAAAAACACACCGCAGATGAAGGAGCAATGTAAAAACTCACCAGACCTAACAAAAGAAGAGGAAATAGGCAGTCTACCTGAAAAAGAGTTCAGAATAATGATAGTAACAATGATCCAAAATCTTGGAAATAGAATGGAGAAAATACAAGAAACTTTTAACAAGGACCTAGAAGAACTAAAGAGCAAAAAAACAGTGATGAACAACACAATAAATTAAATTAAAAATTCTCTAGAAGTGATCAATAGCAGAATAACTGAGGCAGAAGAATGGATAAGTGACCTGGAAGATAAAATAGTGGAAATAGCTACTGCAGAACAGAATAAAGAAAAAAGAATGAAAAGAATTGAGGACAGCCTCAGAGACTTCTGGGACAACATTAAACACACCAACATTCGAATTATAGGGGTCGCAGAAGAAGAAGAGAAAAAGAAAGAGACTGAGAAAATATTTGAAGAGATTATAGTTGAAAATTTCCCTAATATGGGAAAGAAAATAGTTAATCAAGTCCAGGAAGCACAGGAGTCCCATACAAGATAAATCCAAGGAGAATCATGCCAAGACACATATTAATCAAACTATCAAAAATTAAATACAAAGAAAAAATATTAAAAGCAGCAAGGGAAAAACAACAAACAACACATAAGGGAATCCCCATAAGGTTAACAGCTGATCTTTCAGCAGAAACTCTGCAAGCCAGAAGGGAGTGGCAGGACATATTTAAAGTGATGAAAGACAAAACCTACAACCAAGATGACTCTACCCAGCAAGGATCTCATTCAGATTTGATGGAGAAATTAAAACCTTTAGAGACAAGCAAAAGCTAAGAGAATTCAGCACCACCAAACCAGCTTTACAACAAATGCTAAAGGAACTTCTTTAGGCAGGAAACACAAGAGAAGGAAAAGACCTACAATAATAAACCCAAAACAATTAAGTAAATGGTAATAGGAACATACATATAGATAATTACCTTAAATGTAAATGGATTAAATGCTCCAACCAAAAGACATAGATTTGCTGTATGGATACGAAAACAAGACCCATATACATGCTGTCTACAAGAGACCCACTTCAGACCTAGGAACACATACAGACTGAAAGTAAGGGGATGGAAAAAGATATTCCATGCAAATGGAACACAAAGGAAAGCTGGAGTAGCAATTCTCATATCACACAAAATAGACTTTAAAACAAAGACTATTACAAGAGACAAAGTAGGACACTATATAATGATCAAGGGATCAATCCAAATAGAAGATATAACAATTGTAAATATTTATGCACCCAACGTAGGACACCTCAATACATAAGGCAAATACTAACAGCCATAAAAGGGGAAATCAACAGTAACACAATCATAGTAGGGGACTTTAAGACCCCACTCTCACCAATGGACAGATCATCCAAAATGAAAGTATATAAGGAAACACCAGCTTTAAATGATATATTAAACAAGATGGACTTAATGGATATTAATAGGAAATTCCATCCAAAAACAACAGAATACACATTCTTCTCAAGTGCTCATGGAACATTCTCCAGGATAGATCATATCGTGGCTCACAAATTAAGCCTTGGTAAATTTAAGAAAATTGAAATCATATGAAGTATCTTTTCCAAGCACAACACTATGAGACTAGATATCAATTACAGGAAAAAAGCTGTAAGAAATACAAACACATGAAGGGTAAACAACACACTACTTAATAACCAAGAGTTCACTGAAGAAATCAAAGAGCAAATGAAAAAATACCTAGAAACAGATGACAATGAAAACACAACGACCCAAAACCTATGGGATGCAGCCAAAGCAGTTCTAAGAGGGAAGTTTATAGCAATACAATCCTACCTTAAGAAACAAGAAACATCTCAAATAAACAACCTAACCTTACACCTAAAGCGATCAGAGAAAAAAGAACAAAAAAACCCCCAAGGTAGCAGAAGGAAAGAAATCATAAAGGTCAGATCAGAAATAAATGAGGGAAAGCAGAGCAGAGATCAATAAAACTAAAAGATGTTTGTTTGCGAAGATAAACAAAATTGATAAACCATTAGCCAGTCTCATCAAGAAAAAAATGGTGAAGACTCAAATCAATAGAATTAGAAATGAAAAAGAAGTAACATTTGATACTGCAGAAATACAAGCGATCATGAGAATTTACTACAAGCCACTATATGCCAATAAAATGGGCAACCCAGAAGAAATGGATGAATTCTTAGAAGTGCACAACCTTCCGAGATTGAACCAGGAAGAAATAGAAAATATGAAAAGACCAATCACAAGCACTGAAATTGAAACTGTGATTAAAAATCTTCCAACAAACAAAAGCCCAGGACCTGATGGCGTCACAGATGAATTCTACAAAACATTTAGAGAAGAGCTAATACCTATCCTTCTCAAACTCTTCCAAAATATAGCAGGAGGAACACTCCCAAACTCATTCTATGAGGCCACCCTCACTCTGATATCAAAACCAGACAAAAGTTTTCACAAAGAAAGAAAACTACAGGCCAATAACACTGATGAATACAGATGCAAAAATCCTCAACAAAATACTAGCAAACAGAATCCAACAGCACATTAAAAGCATCATACACTATGATCAAGTGGGGTTTATCCCAGGAATGCAAGGATTCTTCAATATACGCAAATCAATCAACGTCATGCACCATATTAACAAATTGAAGGAGAAAAACCATGTGATCATCTTAATAGATGCAGATAAAGCTTTCAACAAAATTCAACACCCATTTATGATAATAACCCTCTGGAAAGTAGCATAGAGGGAACTCTCCTCAACATAATAAAGGCCATATATGGCAAACCCACAGCCAACATCATCCTCAATGGTGAAAAACTGAAACCATTTCCACTAATCAGGAACAAGACAAGTTTGCCCACTCTCATCACTATTATTCAACATAGTTTTTTAAGTTTTAGCCACAGCAGTCAGAGAAGAAAGAGAAATAAAAGGAATCCAAATTGAAAAAGAAGAAGTAAAGCTGTCACTGTTTGCAGATGACATGATACTAAACATAGGGAATCCTAAAGATGCTACCAGAAAACTACTAGAGCTAATCAATGAATTTGGTAAAGTAGCAGGATACAAAATTAATGCACAGAAATCTCTTGCATTCCTATACACTAATGATGAAAAATCTGAAAATGAAATTAAGAAAACACTCCCATTTACCATTGCAACAAAAAGAATAAAATATCTCCAAATAAACCTACCTAAGGAGACAAAAGACCTATATGCAGAAAATTATAAGACACTGATGAAAGAAATTAAAGATCATACAAATAGATGGAGAGATATACCATGTTCTTGGATTGGAAGAATCAACATTGTGAAAATGACTCTACTACCCAAAGCAATCTACAGATTCAATGCAATCCCTATCAAACTACCCCTGGCATTTTTCATGGAACTAGAACAAAAAATTTCACAGTTTATATGGAAACACAAAAGACCCCCAAAAGCCAAAGTAATCTTGAGAAAGAAAAACTGAGCTGGAGGAATCTGTCTCCCTGAGTTCAGACTATACTACAAAGCTACAGTAATCAAGACAGTATGGTACTGGCACAATAACAGAAATATAGATCAATGGAACAGGATAGAAAGGCCAGAGATAAACCCACACACATATGGTCACCTCATCTTTGATAAAGGAGGCAAGCAAAATCAGTGGAGAAAAGACAGCCTCTTCAATAAGTGGTGCTGGGAAAACTGGACAGCTACATGTAAAAGAATGAAATTAGAACACTCCCTAACACCATACACAACAATAAACTCAAAATGGATTAATGACCTAAATGTCAGGTCAGACACCATCAAACTCTTAGAGGAAAATATAGGCAGAACACTCTATGACAAAAATCACAGCAAGATCCTTTTTGACCCACCTGCTAGAGAAATGGAAATAAAAACAAAAATAAACAAATGGGACCTAATGAAACATAAAAGCTTTTGCACAGCAAAGGAAACCATAAACAAGACAAAAAGACAACCCTCAGAATGGGAGAAAATATGTGCAAGTGAAGCAACTGACAAAGGATTAATATCCAAAATTTACAAGCAGCTCATGCAGCTCAATATCCAAAAAACAAACAACCCAATCCAAAAATGGGCTGAAGACCTAAACAGACATTTCTCCAAAGAAGATATACAGATTGCCAACAAACACATGAAATAATGCTCAGCATCATTAATCATTAGAGAAATGCAAATCAAAACTACAATGAGATATCATCTCACACTGGCCAGAATGGCGGTCATCAAAAAATCTACAAGCAATAAATGCTGGAGAGGGTGTGGAGAAAAGGGTACCCTCTTGCACTGTTGGTGGGAATGTAAATTGATACAGTCACTATGGAGAACAGTATGGAGGTTCCTTAAAAAACGTAAAATAGAACTACCATACGACCCAACAATCCCACTACTGGGCATATTCCCTGAGCAAACCATAATTCAAAAAGAGTCATGTACCAAAATGTTCACTGCAGCTCTATTTACAATAGCCAGGACATGGAAGCAACCTAAGTGTCCATCATCGGATTAATGGATAAAGAAGATGTGGCACATATATACAATGGAATATTACTCAGCCATAAAAAGGAGCGAAAGTGAGTTATTTGTAGTCAGGTGGATGGACCTAGAGACTGTCATACAGAGTGAAGTAAGTCAGAAAGAGAAAAACAAATACAGTATGCTAACACATATATATGGAATCTAAAAAACAAAAACAAAAACAAAATGCTCATGAAGAACCTAGGGGCAAGATGGGAATAAAAATGCAGACCTACTAGAGAATGGACTTGAGGATATGGGGACGGGGAATGGTAAGCTGGGACAAAGTGAGAGAGTGTCATGGACATATATACACTACCAAATGTAAAATAGATAGCTAGTGGGAAGCAGCCACATAGCACAGGGAGATCAGCTCGGTGCTTTGTGACCACCTAGAGGGGTGGGATAGGGAGGGTGGGAGGGAGGGAAATGCAAAAGGGAAGAGATATGGGGATACATGTATATATATAACTGATTCACTTTGTTATAAAGCAGAAACTAACATACCATTGTAAAGCAATTATACTCCAATAAAGTTGTAAAAAAATAAAGAAATAAATAAAAGAAATGTTAAAAAAACCCAGAAAACTTAATTGGCACTGCAGTCTTTAACTATAGGAGTAGAAAACTCACTGTTTTTGTTTTTAGCCTCAAAAATATGAACAATCACATTGGGTTCTATCACCAATTATATAATTCGGCCAATCTTGAAATAATCTAAATGCTTTAACAGGAACTATTATCGTTTATACGTCAATTATATTTCAAAAACAAACAAATAAACAAACAAACTCAAAGATAAAGAGATGGGATTTGTGTTTACAAGAGGTGGGGGTGGAAGAAGGGGAAATGGATGAAGCCAGTTGAAAAGTAACTTTTAATTATATGATAAATAAATACTAGAGATGTAAGGTACAACATAATAAATATGATTAACACTGCTCTATGTTATATACGAAAGTAGTTAAGAGAGTAAATCCTAATAATTCTCATCACAAGGAGAAAATTTTTTTTATTTCTTTAATGTATCTATATGAGATGATGGATGTTCACCAAACTTATTGTGATAATCATTTCATGACATACGTAAGTCAAATCAGTATGCTGTACACCTTACACTTATACAGTGCTGTATGTCAATTATATCTCAATGTAACTGCAAGAAAAATAAGTTAAAAACAGCTGAAAAGAGGAGGAAAAATCAGCAACCTGTTAACCGATAAAAGTTAATTCTCTCTCAAAATCAAATTCAGTGGAATTATAGTATATAATGTGGTAGATTTTGTTCAAGAAGGAAGGTGACGAAACAGACACAAAAGGAGTTCTTTATAAAAAGAAGCCTGCTAACCATCACAGATTCTTTAATTTTTTTATGAATCACTTTTTCCAAACTCAGATAGATATGAAGCACATTCTCCTCAACTGTTAAAGACCCGGAATCAATGCCAACAGAACCAAATACTTCATTATGCTGAAAAGCCATTTCAGCTGGTAATGGCAATTCCAGACAGTCTCTGATGAGAGACTGGCCATCCCTGTCATGACAATCAACATCACACTTTCATCTTTTTTGTTTACTCCAGATGACAAAGCACTCCAGGTCATTAGAATAGTCTCCATTTCTTGTTCATCTTCATTCATAAATTATTCTCTGTTTATCTGAAATCTCACATAATCCTTTGGAAGATTTTCAGTTTTCTTTATTTCAAAAGGGTCAGTAAAATTAATTTTCTCATTTAGTTCAAGGTATGTAGGAATTGATACAGGGTTTTCAAATATCAGACAAATTTGAAAATTATATACCAACTCCAGTGTCTGTTGCTATTAGATTTTTTTCTCCATTTCATACTTGTCTTTAGCTGTCGTAGCTTTCAGATAACTAGGAAAGATTGCTTGACACTATGTAGAACTGAAAGTTCTGCCTAACTTTTAGGAAGTGGTTTGTTCGTATTCTTTACCTACACCTGTATTCTAGATCTACAGCAGTATCAGGGAATACATGTGCTATTAATTCAGGTTTTTCAGGAGTTACACCTTTCTTTTCTGCCTGCTGAGTTTTCCCTGTCTGCATCATAGGTAGGCTATGTACATATTAGTATTATTCAGTCAAAACTGAATGTAACTTAAGAAATTTAAATTTAATGAAGAGGCAGAACTTTCTAAATTTTCATTGTTCTAATCCATATTTTTTTGTAGAAAGAATGGGAGTCATAATACTTACATGCTTGCATGAGTCACTTAAACTATTAATATTTATAAAGGCAAAAATGAATCTATGTGGTCATTGGAAAAGTTCGATTGCTTAAAGGCATTCTGTATTAAGGACTCCAATTCTTCAGTTAGCTACATGTCCAAAAATGAATCCATTTTTGAATCTTCACCCTCTCCTTAAGAAAGATACTTTCCATTATTTCACTTCCCGATGCAATTTCTTGGTTCTCAAAATCACCTAAACTCTTGGAGAAGACTCTTCTTTCTGACAATCCCAATAGAAAATCCATTACATTTTCAACTCAGAGGATTGTTGCGAGTATTAAATGAGATAATCCATGGAAAAATGCTGTGCACAAGGCCTGGCATTTAGTAAGCACCCAGCTCTGTTCCCCATGAAATCATATTCAGAAAGCATCGGGTGGTCTATATCCAGGTCCAGGTCAGAAAATGTCTGTGAGACTGGTGAAGTGCTCCAGCTGACTGATTTCATCTTGTCCATCCTAGGTTTTAGAAAGACTAGATATGGTTGCCTCCTCGTCACTAGCAAAACCTGCTTGATGACTTCCTTGGAGTCTGCAGTCTTCTAATAAGACTTCCTCCAAGATTCTTCCTTCTCTTTGTCATTCTGACTTCCAAAACCTAAAATGCTTCTCCTTTTTACTTATCTTTTCTTTCTTTTTTTAACTGAAGTATAGTTGATTTACAATGTTGTGTTAATTTCTGCTGTACAGCAAAGTGATTCAGTAATACATATATATTCTTTTTTTAATATTTTTTTCCATAGTGGTTTATCACAGGATCACTGTGTCCTTTCTTTCTTATGATGTTTCATACTGAAGACGTACCTGAAAGAAAATAGATTTATATTGCTTTACAATCCAATGGTGTTAGGACTTTTTAATTAAATGTGCTGCGTCATATCTCTCTCCACCTTCTGAAACTGCAGTGTCTAATACGGTAACCATCAGCCAGATGTGCCTTTATGGGAAAACATTCAGAAAATAATAAAATTCTACCTTCTTTCTGGGGTTGATGCCCTCAACATGCTAAATGAGACCACAGTGGTATCTGTAAATGTGATCCTTCCTGTTACACAACATAATATTTTTCTGTACCTGGAACACTCAGGTCTATATTCAGGGCATCTTTTTCCCCATAAATAAAGTACCATGTGTCAGACACAGACATGATCTCATTTAATCTTCCCTTAAGCAAAACTGTTTTGTAGCAACATGATACTGTATCCTGGAATCATAGACTCCTAGAGACAGACAGGACCTTAGCAGCATCCTCAGATTTCACAGTCAGTGGAGGAATTCCAACATGACCTCTCTGGTAGATTTCCACCCAGAAGTGGAATTCCCACCTCAGTGACAGACAGCTCCACTTCTTGAAGTATTTCTTTCCCCTTTTTATGGTTCTTCTACTCTCCAACTTTCACATTATGTAATTTTCAAACATGGAGAAAAGTTGGAAGAATAGTACATTGACAGACTCTATATTAGTTAATCATTAGAATCAACAATTGTAAATGTTTTTCTTATGTTTTCTTGTATTTTTATCTTGCTGAGCTATTCGGCAATCTCAATCACATAATCTCAGAATCAAACAAAATTCAAAGTAATTCCCTAATATCATCTAATACACAATCCATATTCAAATTTTTCAGTTGCTTTAAAAATGACTTTTACAACTTTTATTAAAACCAGAAAACAATCTATGTTCATGTATTACATTTTGTTATTACATCTCTTTAATGTAGAGTGTGCTTTCCTTTTCTCTTTTTCAATTTCCCTTAAAAATTTTTCCAGCTTTATTGAGGTATAAATGACAAATAAAATTGTATATATTTAAAGGGTACACTGTCATTATTTGGTTTATGAATACATTGTGAAATGATTTTCACAATCAAATGAACACATCAGTCACCTCACATAGTTACTTTCTTTCCCCCCTCCCTGTGGTGAGAATGCTTAAGATCTACTCTTTTAGCAAATTTTGAGTACACAATACAGCATTATTAATTGTAGTCACTGTGCTGTATATTTTATCCTCAGAACTAATTCTGAAAGTTTGTGCTCCTTGACCAGTATCCCACTATTTCTCCCACCATCCAATCCATGGCAACCAACATATAACACTCTGTTTCTATGAGTTCGAAGGGTTTTTTGTTTTTTAGATTCCACATGTAACTGATAACATGCAGTATTTGTCTTTGACATATTTTGCTTAGCATAATGAACTCAGTGTTCATCCATGTTTTCACAAATGGCAGATTTTCTTCTTTTGTATTGCTGAATAATATTTCATTCTTATATGAATCACACACATATATACATAATGACATATAAAATATATATAACATTTTCTTTATCCATCCATTCATCTGTCCACAAACACTTAGGTTATTTCTATATTTGGCTATTGTAAATAATACTGCAATAAATATGGAGTGAAGATATCTCTTTGAGATACTGATTTCATTTCCTTCAGTTATACACCCAGAAGTGGGTTTCCTAGATCATATGATAGTTATATATTTAATTTTTTAATAAACTTCCATACCATTTTTCATAGTGGCTGTACCAATTTTATTTTTATGTGATTGTTAATGGGATATTTTCTTAATTTCTCTTTCTTTGTTATTAGTGTATAGAAATGCAGAAAGAATAGTCACTAATAATAGTGATGAGTCGATTGGAGATTCATGCAGAAAAAATGAAAATTGATGCTTATTTCATGCCTTATATAGAAACACACACATGCACACACTAATAATGCCCATGTGGAATTTAAATCTATGTGTGAAAGGTAAACAATAAACATTTTAGAATACATTCTAATGGAGTATATAATGACATAGGTGTAGAAAAAGACTTCTTAAATACTATACAAAAAGCTTTGAACATAAAAAAGATTGAAGAATCAGATTACACTAAAGCTGTGAACAAATCTTCACTGAAATATAGCACTAAAATAATGAAAATGTGAGTCACAATATGGGAGAAAGTATGTTAGGCACACACAACAGAGAAAGGCCCCCTCTCTAGATTATATAATGTGCTTCTACAAATCAATAAGAACAAGACTCGTTTAAAAAATTGGGAAGACATTTGTGCAAGTGCTTCTCAAAAGGGAGGTTTTCAAATGATTGATGTTTATATAAAAAGTTGCTCAACATCATTAGTCATCAGGAAATGTACATTAAAACAACCAAGACACAACACTACAAACCCATCATGATAGCTAAAATTTCAAGGCTGTCAGGAACTGCATTCTATTGCTGCTGCAAGTATAAATTGACACCACCATTTTGGAAAAATATTTTGCAGTATGCTGAGTTTAAACAAAAGTACATCCCTACGACCTGGCAATTTCAGCTCCAGGTCATGGGTAACAAAAGCCATATACAAGTTTTATTTCGTACACACCTGAAGATGAGGATTAAAAGTCAAACCTGCTACACAAAATTAGTAGTCAGAAAGTTTCTTGATGAGTCAAGAAGCAAAGCAGTGTGTCATCTTTCATTCCTCAGCTGTCATAGATCAGTTGCCTCTGGAGGATGAGGCCGGTCGGCCAGTAGCTGAGAGGAGGCAGGTATGAGAGCACAAGAGCAGTGGTCCAGCTGTCACTGCGGGAGGAAGTCCAGTCTACTGAGCAGAACATCCTTTATCCAGAGAGAAATCAATATGTGGTAACCTAACACTGTGATGGAGTGCTGAGTTGGGGAGAGGATCTGATACCCCTTTATAGGGTTTCTCCAAAAGCAGTTGGAGCCTGGGATAAGCAATTAGGTTGTTGAAAGGCTCAGCACTCCAAGCAAGAAGTCTGCATGGGGATGTCAGCCAGAAGAGAGGCTATGGAGGAGGAGCTGGATTCGCTGAGCTTAGGGTCACATCTTCAGACCTCTTGATAGGAACTTGGCAAGAGAACAGCAACATCTACCAGAAAGGAGTTAGGATTCCAAGAGAGAAACTCTGCCACATCTTTCAAATTGGGACCACTAAGTGAGGATTCGTTCAGTGAGAAAGTGGCCTCAAGCTGTGGTGGAGTTTGTCAGCATTCCCAGGTCTCCTCCCCATTCCCAGCTCAGGCCAGCATCCCCACAAGTGAGAACAGTTGCCTGCCCCATAACGACTACCTGCTGATAAAATGAGAAGAGCAGGGGCAGAGTGCCAGGTATACAGAGAGCTTTCCCTCTCCCAGCAGCATGACATTTCCCAGGAGGAGCTGTTTCTTCCAGCCTGGATCCTGGAGCCCAGGAGACACGTGGGTCAGACCTGTAGCCAACATGTAGGCATCATATAACATGTGCAGGAATTACTGTTTGTTGGTGGAAGCCACTGAGATTTTAGGGTTGTCAGTTCCCACAGCAAAGCTGACTACACAACGCTGAATTCTTGCATGAACCGGTGGAGCTGCCCCAACAGAACTGCCCTGAAAGTGCAGGGAAGCCTGGAGCACATGGTGGAGGGTGGAGGGCAGGTGACTGGAGGGGGGTGGGGCCTGGACACAGGGAGGCCCCAGGGAATTGTGTGCTTTCAGTGTGTTCCACGTGGTTCATAACAATCTGGAAAAGTATCCCAGATCCATGTGGGTACAGAGAACAAGACTACCGGCAAATCTTACTACCCAATTTCTATTTAATAAGTGTCAAATGCAACTTAGTATCACAGCTGATTTTTATATTGGTAATGTTTTCCTGAGGTGGCTATTTTCATATACTTGAGAGTCCTCTAGTTTCATATCTTCTTTGTATTTGTGTAGATTACCTAACGATGCTGATGGTTTATTCCATTTTTATATTCCAAATTCTTCCTATCCTTTAAGGACTAGATCCAATGTCATTATCTTTGATAAAACCCCCTTCAGTCTCCCTGGTTGGAAGGAGAAAGTCTCCCTCCTTGAGTTATAGTGATACTAATTTCCTCCTTGCTTGAGGGTCTTGTGTTATAGGGATTTATGCCATCAACTTTTTAGGGGTATATACATTTTATTATGCCCCTTCTTAGCTGGTATTATGTTTAGATTTCTGTAGTAATCATTTAAGAATTATTCATTTGTATTTTATAGGTCCTATAAAATATTTTTTGAAGGAAAATTCTCTCAAACTTGTTTTCAAGTTCTGTTTGACTGCCAGGACTCTATTGCTCTCTGAGCCTGTAACATGAAACTGACTCTAAATAAAGTATGTTTCTTGAGATACTGCCAGGGTTTTTATTAAAATTATTTTTGCCCAAATAAAAATGAGTAGCAAAAACTGAGTAGCTCAAACTTTAAAAAAACAAGTAAAGGAGTTGTGGTAACTCAACTTCCCTCAAATTCATAGGAAATATATTTTGTCATAGGAAGAAATAAAACACACTAATTACTGGATACACTTTGTTCTTTTTTCATTTACCAACCATAAATTCATCTATTGCTACCAAAATAGAGAATTATCTATACAAATTAAGGAAAACAGAATCTAAAACACTGTTAGAAGCCTCAGGCCATTTACATATTCCACAAGTTGCACTGATAACAAGGAACACAGAAGCTGTCTAAATATTTCAATACTTAGGCGAGTTAAGTTTGTAAATAAAAAGATTTTGGAATTGGGGCAGAGAGTCTTTCTCATGGGAAAGCACTCCCAGATAATAATATTTACCAGTGTCATAACCCCTAGTGTGATTGACCCCTTTATCATTATGTAATGCCCCTCTTTGTCTCTTATTATAGTCTTTGTTTTAGAGTCTATTTGTCTGATGTAAGTATAGCTACCCCGGCTTTCTTTTGGTTTCCGTTTGCATGGAATATGTTTTTCCATCTCTTTACTGTCAGTGCGTGCCCTTACATCTGGGGTGAGTCTTTTATAGGTAACATGAAGATGGTCTTGTTTTTTATCCATTCAGTCACTCTGTCTTTTGATTTGAGAATTTAGTCCATTTACATTCAAAGTAATTATTGATAGGCATGTACTTATTGCCATTTCGTTAATTGTTTTCTGGCTGTTTTGTAATTCCTCTGGTCCTTTCTTCTCCTGCTCTAAACTTTTTTCAAGGCTTGAAGACTTTCTCTTTATGCTTAGATTCCTTTCTTATTATCATTTGTGCATCTACTTTAGGTTTTCATTTTGTGGTTACCATGAGGCTCACATATAACAGCCTATATATATATAAGTCTATTTTATGTTGATAGCAACTTGAGTTTGAACACTTTCTAAAGGTCTACATTTTAACCTCCCCCACCACACGTTTTATGTTTTTGATGTCAATTTTTACTTTGTTTTATCTTGTGTATCTCTTGATTAACTACTGTAGTTATATTTATTTTACTACTTTTGTCTTAACCTTCATGCTAGCTTTTTAAGTGATTAATCCTCTACCTGTAAAATATATTTATCTTTACCAGTGAGATTTATTTTTTTTGTACGTTTTCTTGCTACTAATTACTGCCCTTTCCTTTCTGCTCAAAGAAGTCTCTTTAACATTTCCTGTAAAGCCAGTTTAGTGGTGATTAACTCTTTTAATTTTAACTTGTCTGGAAAACTCTACCTCTCCTTCAATTCTGAATGATAACCTTGCTGGCTAGAGTATCCTTGGTTGGATTTCTTTTTCTTTCAACAATTTGAATATATCATGCCACCCCCTTCTGGCCTGCAAATTTTCTGCTGAAAAATCTGTTGATATTCTTATGGGGGTTCCCTTGTAAGTAACAAGCTGTTTTTCTTTTGCTGCTATTAAGATTCTCTCCTTGTTTTTAACTTTCAGCATTTTAATTATTATGTGTCCTGATGTGTGTCTCTTTGAGTTCATCTTATTTGAAACTCTCTGGGTTTCCTGGATCTACATGTTTGCTTCCTTCTCCAGGTTATGGACGTTTTCAGCCATTATTTCTTCAAATAAGTTTCTGCCTCTTTATCTCTTCTCCTTTTGGAAACCCTACAATGCAAATGTTAGTCAGCTTGATGTTGTCCCGTAAGTACCTTAATTTATCTCTCTTTCCTTCTTCCTTCCTTCCTTCCTCCCTCCCTCCCTCCCCCTCCCTCCCTTTCTCTCTCTCTCTCTTTCTTCCTTTCTTTCTCTGCTATGATTGGTGAGTTCCTCTACTCTGTCCTTGAGTTCACCAATCCTTTCTTCTCTTCATCTCGTCTGTTGAATGCCTGTAGTGTATTTTTCAGTTAAGTAATTGTAATGTTCACCCCTGTGACTTCTATTTGGTACTTTCTTGTATTTCCTTTGTTTCTTGAAGTTCTCACTGTGCTCACCCATTCCTTCAAGGTTGGTGAGCATCTTTATAACCAAGATTTTGAACACCTTATCAGGTGAATTACTTCTCTCTGTTTCAAGGCTTTCCCCCAAGGTTTATCTTGTTCTTTCATTTGGTATTTATTAATCTGTTTCTTCACTTTGCTTGACTCTGCATTTGATTCTATGTATTAGATGAAATGCCACCTCTCCTAGTCTTGCAGGAGTTGCCTCATGTTGGAGATGATCCTTATCATTCAACCCTGTCCTAGCTTTTGGTTGTCTCTCAGACCTTTGTGCTTGTCAAAGCAGCCTATTTTATTTTTAATGGCTCCCAGTAGCTGAGGGTGTGCCAAGACCTGTCAGTGTCCCAAAGGGGCAGATCTCAGTCAGCACCTAGATTCAGATTCGTTGGAAGCCAAACCCTCAGACAGCAGCTTTTAAAGTATGCAAATATGTACAGTCCTGTGGGACTGCAAATGTAAGCCCTGCAGGGCACCAGACCAGGCAATCTGGAGGTGTCCCCTGGGTGGCGATCACAAATATTGAGGCTCCAGATGAGTGTGTAATCTCCTTTCTGGGTGAGCTGTAGTGAGGCAGAGGGAGAGAGCAAAGATGGCATCCCCTGGCCCATGTTCCCTGAGAGCATCTCTATAGGCCTCTAGGTATGTGCAGACCTGAATCCTACCCTTCAGGCTGAAGCTGCAGGACTAGCACACAGGCCTCTTCTACAGAGGGTCTTGGGGTGTGTCTGCTGTCTGTGCAGTACTCTAGGTGTGGTAGCCTGCTGAGAACTGTCTCTCTGATTGTTAGAGTCCTGTGGGAATCAGGAACACAAGCCCCACCTGCCACCAGAGCTAGGCATTCAAGGGTCATCCCCTGGGTGACAGCTGCCAAAACCAGGACACCAGGCATAAAAACCAGGGCACCAGACATGTGTAAAAGGTCCCCCCTGAGAGATATTGGTGCTCTGGACCACTACAGAGCATGAATATAGCACCCATCTTTTGAGATATCTGATAGGATTTACAGTAAGCCCTTAAATGTGTATTTAACTAGAACCCTGCCCCTCAGGCTGCAGCTACAATGATGAGCTAATAGCCCTCTTTCCCAGAAAAACTGACTTCCTGGGTCAACAGACCCTCTTGCTCTGCCCTGGGAGTGGTAGCTGTTTGAGAATTCTCCTCTGTTGGTTACAGTTTTGTGGGACCTACAGGTGTAAGCCCAACTGGGTACTAGAACTGGACAATGTACCAGTGTCTCCTGATAGTAGCTGCCAAAAAACAGACAAGGGTATAAGCTCCATTCTGGTAAATACCAGTGAGCTGGAGTGAGTCAGAGAGAGAGCTCAAAGATTGTGTCCACTGACCTCTGTTCCCTGAGAATCCCTCAGTGGGGATTTTTTCTTTCTTCATGATATGATTTTTTCATGATAGTGATTTATTTTCTTTTTTTATGATATTGATCTATTGAAGAAACTGAGCTTATGGAATATTCCATATTCTGGATTTGTATGGTTGACTCTTCTATTTTCCATATTTCATGCAATTTGGAAATTAGATTTAGATTAAAGACTTTTGGCAAGAATATAGCTTCTGTGTATTTTATATCATATCATATCAGGAGGCATATAATATTAGGAAGTCTCTGTTAGTGATGCTAATTTGATCACATAGCTAAGTGTAACGACCTGCGTGTTCCAACACAAAGGTATGCTTTTCCCTTTCTAATTAGCAAGCACTCTATGGGGTGATGTTATGGACCTGCAGGACTGTGTCTTTCCTCACGTTTCTTTTAGTGCTTTTCAGCATCCCTCGATGATCCTTGTCTGAATCACTTAGTTTACTGAAGTTTACAAAATGGTGATTTTTCTAATATGTTCTTTCTTTCCTTCTTTCTTTCTTTCTTTCTTTCTTTCTTTCTTTCTTTCTTTCTTTCTTTCTTTCTTTCTTTCTTTCTTTCTTTCTTCTTTCTTTCCTCTTTTTTCCTTCCTTATGACAGCTACTGAAATGCAGCTATTAAAATGTCAACTATCAAAATCTTTTAAACCTGAACTTTTTCACCCCCAGGTTTGCTTTCCTGCACCCTAACAGTGAGTTTATAGGATAATCCATGTCCATGAGCATGGCTCTGTACACAGAAGCCTGGCTATGCTTCTAAACCTTGGTTCCAGAGACAACTTCTAAGTCACCGCCCAATTTTAGTGGCAGACTTGGACCCAGAATATGATGAATTTATACATTTTTTAACTTCTTACATTGAGATACTTATAGATTCATGTGCAGACCTAAGAAATAATAAGGATTCTGTATACTCTTCACCCAATTCCTCAGTGATAACTTCTTGTATAACTATAGTTATGATGTCACAAGCAGGAGATTGGCATTTATGCAATCCAGAAAACTTGTTCAGATTTTATCTATTTTACATGCACTTACTTGTCTATGTGTGGATATTTAGTTCTACATAATTTTACCTTATTTATAGATTTGTGTGACCACGGCCAAGATACAAAAGAGGTCTATCCTGTTCCAAAGTTCGTTAGCCTTTGTAGCCACAGCCCTCTCCCTCTGTTCCTAGCCAATGGCAACCACTAATCTATTATCTGTGATTTTGTCATTTCAAGGATGCTATATTAATGGAATCATATAGTATATAGTCTTTTGAGATTGCTTCTTTTCTTTTCTTTTTTCATTCAGCACAATCTCCTTGAGATTCAACCAAGTTTTTTAGTATAAGAATAGTTTGTTCCTCTTTATTGCTGAAAGTATTCCATGGTATGGATGGACCATAGTTTAACCTTTCACCTCCCGAGGGATATGTGAGTCATTTCTAGTGCTAGTAATTATTAATACAACTACTGTGAACGTTTATATACAGGTTTTTCAGCGAACATATGTTTTTATTTCTCTGGGGTAAGTGTCTGGGGTAAGTGTCCAAGAGTATAATTGCTGGGTTGTATAATAAGTATATTGTAAATGTTTTGTAAGAAGCTTCCATACTCTTTTCCAGAGTGACTGTGCCATTGTAAATTTTTACATTTCCACCAGCAATGTATGAGTGATCCAATTACTCTGCATTCTTGCCAGAATTTGGTGTTATCACTGCTTTGGTTTGCTTATTTGTTTGTTTTTGTTTTCACACCATTCTGATAAGTATGTAGTTATATTACACTGTGATTTGTATTTACATTTCCTTAATGGTTAATGATAATACTATCTTTTCAGGTGCTTACTTGTCTTCTGAATATCCTCTTTAGTAAAATGTCTTTTGCCCTTTTTCTCATTGGATTGTTATTGTCGCTCTTGAGTTTCAAGGATTCTTTATATATTATAAACACAAGTCATTTGATGGATATGTAGCTTGTGTATATGTTCTACCAGCTTTTCATCCTCTTCTTATGGGCTTTCACAAAGCAATAGTTTTGATGATGCCCAACTTATCAATTTTTATTTTTATAAATCATGCTTTTGATACCAAATCTAAGAAATCTTTGCCTAAACGTATATCCTGATTTTCTCTTATGTACTATATGTATATATACACACTCACACATACATATGTATATATATTGCATATATATTGCATTTATGGCTGTGATCCATTTTGAGTTAGTTTTTGTATAAGCTGTGAGGTTTAAGTCAAATTTCTTTTTGGGGGGGTGCTATGGATGTACAATTGCTCCAACACCGTTTGTTGAAAAGACTCTTTCCTCCATTGAATTGATCCAGCACCTTTTTCAAAACTCAGTTGGGCTTATTTGTGTGAGTCTATTTTGGGACCTCTATTCTGTTCCATTGATGTATGTGTCTACCCCTCTGTCAATACCATCATGTCATGATTACTGTCACTATATAATATTTCCTAACATATTGTGTGGTATAACAAAAGCATATATATTTGATATTTGTCCCCACTTCATGGCATGGGGCCCCTAAAATTCTTGCAATTTCCTGAATGATAGAGTGTCTTTTGTTTTTTTCAATGAACCTCTTTCAACCATACGTGAGACCTGAGTTTACACTAATGAGGTGATTCTTGGTCAGGGTGGGGGGTGATAGTAGTTTGGGGATGGGAGTTGGTTGACAGAGGAACCAAACACTTGATTTAGGGGTTAGAACTATTAGCTCCATCTCTTGCCTTCATGGAGGGGAGAGGAACTCAGCTTGAGTTCAATTCCCAATGGCCAATTATTTCATCAATTATGCCTGCATAACAAAACTTCGATAACAATTCTTGAACAGCAAGATTTGTGTAGCTTCTGAGTTGGTGAATACATCAACATGCTGGGAGGGTGGTGCACCCAGAGCAGGCATGACTGTTAGCTTTATGCCAACCTTCCCCCCTGCATAACTTGTCTTACACATCTCTCCCATTTGGCTGTATATATATATATATATATATATATATATATATATATATATATATATGAATATATATATTCAAATACAGATTTATGGAAAGTTTGAACAACTAATCATTTTAGAGAAGATTGGTTTTTCTTAAATACTTTTTTGAAAAAAATGCTATTTCATCAGGAAATGGCAAGTCCATTGTTCCACTCTCTCTTAGTTATTTCTCTTTAAAACTACCTTAAAGGCTATAGCTACGAGAAATAAAAAGCTCACTTGAAAATATTATTCAGCTGAGATACTTGCCTAAGGAAATTATTTTGTAAAACAAACAATATTCTCATTGTTTTATATCATCTCTAAATATGCCCAATCATTTCTTTTCCCAGGAAACTTCCGACAACAAAATATATGGTCAACTCAATTTTACTTGCTAATAATAATCAAGGAACAGACACAATTAGAAACCACAACAACTCCCCAAGTCCCCAAGACATTAGTTCCCCCCACCCCAAACTTTTTGCTGCTTATTGCAGGTAAAGGCCAGGTGAAAGGATGGTACCAGAGGGAAATGTGGGTGCCCGTCCCAGACTGGCAATGCCCACAGAAGCCCTGAGTTGTGCCAAGCATTTCAGGGGCTGCTGCCTCCTTTGCCACATCAAAACTTGATTTTCTCCAAAATCAGTCTCATAACTGAAGGAAACCCACAAAAACACACAGACAGGAAATCAATATACAAAAGAAAATAATTATTCATTTTATAACACAACACCAGTAACTACCACAGAACTGCATGTTTATTCATTTTTATTGCAGCATAGTCAATTTACAATGTCGTGTTAGTTTCAGGTGTACATCAAAGTGATTCATATATATATATATATATATATATATATATATACACACACACACACACACACATATACGTATACATATACGCACACATATATTCTTTTCCAGATTCTTTTTCACTATAGGTTATTACAGGATATTGAATATAGTTCCCTGTGCTATACGGAAGGTCTCTGTTTATCTATTTTATATTGAGTAGTGTGTATCTGTTAATCCCAAACTCCTAATTTATCCCTCCCCCCTTTTCCCCTTTGGTAACCATAAGTTTGTTTTCTATGTCTGTCTGTGAGTCTATTTCTGTCTTGCAGATAAGTTCATTTGTATCATTTTTTTAAGATTCCACATGTAAGTGACATCATATGATATTGTATTTCTCTGTCTGACTTTCTTCACTTAGTATGATAATCTCTAGGTCCATCCATGTTGCTACAAATGGCATTATTACATTCTTTTTTATGGCTAAGGAATATTCCATTATATATGTGTACACATCTTTATCCATTCCTCTGTCAATGGACACTTAGGTTGCTTCCATGTCTTGGCTGTTGTAAATATAGACAGAACTGCACATTCAGATTGACTGAAGGAAAGTCAAATGATAATCTAAAAGTTTTATGGTGAAAATGGAAAATACATGCTGGACTCTCTCCTTCTGAGTGACACATTATTCCTTCAGTGGATTGATACTAATGACTGGAATACAGTGGTGTCTTGTTCTTGCCTGGAACTGGTCTTTTCCTTTAGTGTAACTTTGCATACTCATTCCTTAAAAGTGTAATTAATTAAACTTGCAAAACTCTGGGGTGCCTTGCTTTTATGCTTACTTATACTTGCTTCAGGTATGCTAAAAAGTCACATAATAATACATTTTCTCTCTGTGTTCTTTTTTGCTTTTATAATCTGGAAGAACTAATGGCACAAAATGAAAAGCAGGAAGTAGAAGAGTAAAAGTGCTAACGACTTGGCCAATTGGTGGTAATTTCCTCATCATGGCTATGATGTCCAAATTCTTTGATGGGCATGGAGATAAGTTTAATAACAATAGATTTGAAATATCTAAAATGATCAGGCTGTCTTCATGTCACTGGTATCATGTGCTCTAAGCCCTGTCAGAATAACTTTCTGATCAGCTTGTTAAGTGTCTCACCTCTTCCCACTTGGATTCATATCTTGAGATTGACTGCAGCTTCAGAATGAGTCTTGAAGAACTCCTGTGGCTATAACTCTCAGATTATTCCCTGTCTGATGGGGGCTGAGTCCTTGCCTTGTCTTTCAGTTCTAGTGGAATGTCCAGTCCCTGCCCAGTCCTTGCATTGGTGGTCCAGATATGTCCCTTTAGCCAGTTGTGTTAAGGTTAGATTTAAACTGACTGTCATAGACTCTAATCATGTCTTTTTATTGTACCTGCTTTATTTAGCTCCTAGATAGTATTTTTAATCTCATCTGCTCTGCTCCTCCTGTGTATTAGTCGGCTCGGGCTGCCATAACAAAATACCACAGACTGGGTGGCTTAAAGAACAGAAATTTATTTTCTCATGGTTCTGGAGGCTAGAAGTCCAAGGTTAGGTGTTGGCAAGGTTGATTTCTGAAGCCAACTCATGCATCTTTTGTGAAAAAATTACTGCTGATGATGTACTACAGTAAGACTAATATAAACCCAGGACAGAAGAAGGCATAGAACCTGAGAGAGGGGAGTCCCATCCTGGAGACAAAGAAGGATGGTCTTAGATGACGGCTGAACAGCAGGCTTGGAGAGCAACTGGTCTACCAAAGAGCAAGGCTGGGAGTGCTGGGGAGAAATATTTTAAGAAGAAATCAGATTAATGAAATAAACAGCGTGATGATGATGATGGAAAATCTCGGTGATAAGTTGTAGTCAGGTTCCAAATACAAAATGAGAAAGACCTTCAGGAACTCCAAGAAAATCCCAAATATGTACAAGAGGATGATGCTCTAGTGCAAAGCAGCAACCATGTGGCTTAGACCAACATCATCAAGGAGTGCCACCTGGGAACTTGTTAGAAATCCAGATCCTCAGACCCACCCCAGACCTGCTGAATCAGAAACTATGGGGGTGGCAAACCTCCCAGGGGATTCTGAAGCTCATTAAAATTAGAGGACCACTGCTTTAAACCAGGGGTTGGTTGTGGCTAGTTTTAGATGACAGTTTTTGCTTTCAGTTTTTTTGGGCACAGCCACACACATTTTATCATGTAGTTTCTATGACACCTTCTGTGCTGCAACAGCAGAGGGTAGCAGCTCTGACAGAGACCACATAGCTTGCAAAGCCTAAATAATTATTGTTTGGCTCTTTACAGAAAAAACATTTGCTAAACTTTGCTTAGGGCATTGAATAGGCTACACATTTTTTTGAGACTTCATTTGACCTTGCTTTTTGGTATGTACTTCCCAGATTTATAAATTCAGGAATCCTATCCTTCTATCTGCATCCAGCTGCACTGCTCATGTTTGCACTGACAGCCATTAAGGTCCCTCTAATATTGTGAAAGCTGCTTCTGAGATTTTGGTCAACATCTAGAGCAAACACAGACTCAGGACTAAGAAACAGAAATATAAGTGTGAAAGTGTCGTAAACGTGAAAGTCATGTACAGCAGCAGAAGTTAGAGGTGGGAGGGAAGTGCAGGGATAAATATTTCTTCATCTCAGGTGAAAGGGAGACCAATTGATGTGATCAGAAAGATAGGCTCACATAACTTACAAAGTTATAAAGGTAACCAGCAAGAGAACTAAAAACCATACCATTACTATGAAGAATAGGGAGAAAGTGGAAGGAGAGAAAAGGTGAGGAGTCATAGAAAGTGTTTAAATCAAGAAATGTGGGATAACCAGATCCTTCAGAGGAATAAAATAAGAAGGAGTAAATAATAGCTGCCTTTGAGCAGGTGTCCTGGAAGTTGGATAGATGTGGGGCAGACTTTTACTTTCACTTCATTCCTTTCTGCTGTATGTAATTTTTGGTGTGAATGTACATTTTACTTCAGTAATACTATATATATATTTCAAAAGTTGAGGAAAAAGCATTTGGGAGAATGTGGCCTACAGAATTAGGGGAACCTCGATCCTCACCGTCCTGCCCGCCTTTCTTACGAGGCCCCTTTGGGTGACCTTCCTCCTGTGGGCCTTTCCCCTTCTTGTCTGCCCAGGTGTAGTTTGTTCTTGACCCCAGGGCTCAGTTGGCACCATGATTCTGTGTGTGGACACTCTGCTGCCCTGCATCTCATCCACCCCATGCCCGGCACGATCCACACCTTCCGAGGCTATCCTTGTAGCTACGGCTCCCACGAAGCCCACACTGTCCCCAAAGGTTCCCTCTTAATTTTCCCATCACCTGCTGTTCTCAATTTCACTGGAGTAAGAAAACAAAATAAAACCATGTGTGCCTACTCCAAAGCCTTACCCACGGCTGCACAGCTACGTGCCCACTCCTCAGGGCTTCTGCTCCTGCCACCCAGCTTTCCATTTTCCAGTTACAGGTTTGCCCCACAGCAGGGACCGGTGCCCAGGGCTATGGTCTCTGGCTGGCTCAGGTCCATCTTTCCCAGTACCATCTAAAATCTCACTTCCCTCAGATACCCTTTCTGGACACCCCACCTCCACCCCAGTCCAGGAAAACATCCTGGAATCTATTTTATTATAACACACACTTCTCTTTCCTGGTACTTATCACAAGTGTAGCTATTAATGACTTATGCAGTTATGTACTGAGTGTTCTCTAATGTAGCGAGACTGAAGACTGGGACCTGGGTCTGGCTCTGAGCCCCTGTACCTGCCATGCTTGTCCAATGCCTGTCGTCAAGTGAATGCTCAATCAAAACTTGTTACAGGAATGAGTGAAACCTGATGGCAGGTCTCCACAAAGCCCCTGCCCTTCTCCTCTGCTGCAGGCTCAGTACCTGCACGGAAGCTCAGGGAGAGAGGTGGTCAGAGTGTTTTGGGGGAAGATGATCTTTGAATGTCGGGATTAGCTTGTTGGGATTGCTAATAACTATGGCTGGGGAAAGGGGGGCTGTAGGCTGGCCTAACAAGGCTGGGTCTGTCTGCCTTCCTAGTAACATCTGCAGATACCTCCTGTCACACCGTCCACATGGGCTGGGGAAACTGCAGTTTCTAGGGACATGCCAGAGGCGCTGTTTTGTAATTTAGTGAAAATTATCTCTGAGCGCCAATGCTGAGTTGAGAAATAATTTGACAAATATCAGTGAGGACCAATGTGTCAGTGCTTCAATGACAAGTTAGATGGATCCCTGGGGCCTTAACAGAAGAAGCAGCTGGGATGGGCCACACCAGCCCCCTGCTGTGCAGTGTGGATGCTGGGTGGTCCTAGTAAACATCACCTTAGCCTCATTTTAGAGCTCTACTTGGGTAAAATTATGAAGGGAATGAGCTGGGAAGCTGCATAGACTTTCACTATGCAAACTGCATACTGCAAACAGACCTTCCAACTCTATACAGCATTGGTTACTGTTCTCATACAGAACCTTCTGCACACAGAGAGTTCAAACAAGGTTGCTGAAATGGCTTAGGAAAGACCAGTAACAAGCAGAAAAATTGATTTGAGGGTCACATGCAGAGGGAAGCGAGCTTTAAGCCAGGAGGGAAGAAAAACTCTCAGAGAGAAAGGGGAGACAGAACCTTGAAAATTCCACCTGTGATCCTGGAGAAGATCAGCTCACCACATGTCCCAGACTGCTGAACACAAACCCTGGAACAAGGAAATGACAGTTTTTCTCAAATCACAGTGACTGCGAGGTTGAGGGTCCACATTTCCTTAGACAGAAGAGCACACTCCACCTTCCCGCTTCTGATATGTAATAACTGATGATCCCAGGTAGGACTTAGCTCATCCTTTGAGCCTTACAATTTGACTGAAAGAGGTCGTAAAGCTAAAAAAAACCCCCAAAATTTCTTCAGCCTTTACAAACCTCCAAATCTTGCACTCAATCCAGCAAAGATAGGAACAAAAAAGTGAGAATTTGTGAGCGACTTTCTAAATCTGCTCAGTCAACCTCATAGCAAATTAACTGAATTCAAAATGGAAAAATGAGGGCTTCCCTGGTGGTGCAGTGGTTGAGAATCTGCCTGCCAATGCAGGAGACACGGGTTCGAGCCCTGGTCTGGGAAGATCCCACATACCGCAGAGCAACTAGGCCCATGAGCCACAGAGCCTGCGCAACTGGAGCCTGTGCTCCACAACAAGAGAGGCCGCGATAGTGAGAGGCCCCCGCACTGCGATGAAGAGTGGTCCCCACTTGCCACAACTAGAGAAAACCCTCGCACAGAAACGAAGACCCAACACAGCCAAAAATAAATAAATAAATAAATTAATTAATTAATTAAAATGGAAAAATGAGAAAGAGGCTCTTCCACACGAGTCATAGATGCAGATTTTAAATGTGAGTTTTTAAAAATTCGTAGAGAACTTCAAATGTTCTTTCTCACTTCTGTCAGCCACAGGTCTTTCAACACCAACTAACCAAATGCCACTTGATTTTTACAAGTCTGATCTCACATTTTCAGCAAATCTTGTGCCTTTGATGGATTGCTGATAAGTTTACTGTCCCCATGGTGACAAGAAAACTAAGATTCTTATGGGATTTTAAAAGAATGCCATTTGGAGGATATTTTGATTACCAAATATATTGTAATTGTAGAATGCCCTGATTGAAAAAAAGCAAGCATGATCCCACGGTGACTAGAGCTAAGCTCCTTAGCCACCAAAGGAAGGATGTTGGAGATGGAAGCACCTCTGTCCAAGTTAGCCCTTAAACATAAACAATCCTTTAAAGCAATTGAAGTAAACAAAATTAAATATTTTATGTTGTTTTCTCCAACAGATGGTACTGTTTGGGTAAAATAAACAGACAAACCAATACAGTGAAACCACAGCAACCTCACCCTCACTGTGAAATCCATTCCCTTTCTGATGCTTTGCCCTTTCAGCAGTTCTGAGAGCCTCTTCTGGACCAGACAGGAACAGAGGTTTTAGGAATAAAGCGCTTGGTTGGGGTTAAGCTTTGCAGACAGGAGCGGCAGTGGGAAGTGCTCTCTGGTGGCAGCCACCGATGGTTCTGAGGTTGAGTGAATGGGGGAAATTTATCAAAGGAGCCTAGAAACTTCTTCCTGCCACCTCTTCTTTTCAAGACAAAAGTAAAAGAGACATTACAATAACACTGATAACCGGATCTGACACTTAGTAAGCACTACCACCACCTACTTATTAAAAGGCTGAGATTCCCTGGGACCCTCTGGTCTTCCTGGCTTGCTTCAAGACCCCTCCTGACCAGACCCCACCCCAGTGGTCCAGAAGGGGCCCCTGGGACCTGGTTGGTGACCTTTTTGATGTTGAGATCAGTGCATGTTCCATATGGTTAAGGACTTGGGGAGCTAGTCTGTTGGGGAGCTGGTGTTCAGACAAACTGAAGAGGAGGAGGTAAGGATGGGAGGGCAGAAGCATTAACAGGTAGAAAGGGATGGAATAGAAAAGTAAAAGGGTTGAGAGCTCCCCAGGTTGAGTCATTTGAGACCTGGACTCAGTCTTTGGTGCCAGCTTGTGCTTGCAGCCAAGGACGGTGAAGCCAGCAGAGGAGAAACTTGTTTTGTCATTCTCCAGAAAACATCCATCTATCCCACTTGTCTATGGTATAGCCCACATTGGGGTGGGATATATCTATTTCTTTTTTAATTGAAGTATAGTTGATTTACAATGTTGTGTTAGTTTCTAGTGTACAGCAAATTGATTCATATATATAAATATATAAATATATATATATATATAAATATATATATATATATTCTTTTTCTTGTTCTTTTCCATTATGCTTTTTTAAAAATAAATTTATTTAATTTATTTATTTATTTTTGGCTGTGTTGGGTCTTCGTTGCCATGTGCAGGCTTTCTCTAATTGCAGCGAGTGGGGGCTACTCTTCATTGTGGTGCGCGGGCTTCTCATTGCGGTGGCTTCTCTTGTTGCAGAGCACGGGCTCTAGGTGTGCGGGCTTCAGTAGTTGTGGCTCTCGGGCTCTGTAGTTGTGATGCATGGGCTTAGTTGCTCCGTGGCACATGGGATCTTCCCAGACCAGGGATCGAACCCATGTCCCCTGCATTGGCAGGCGGATTCTTAACCACTGTGCTACCAGGGAAGTCCTCCATTATGTTTTATTACAGGATATTGAATATAGTTCCCTGTGCTATACAGTAGAACCTTGTTGTTTATCTATTTTATATATAGTAGCCCAAACCTCCTAATTTATTCCTCCCCCACCCTCTTTCTCCTTTGGTAACCATAAGTTTGTGTTCTATGTCTGTGAGTCTATTTCTGTTTCAGAAATAAGTTCATTTGTGTCATATTTCAGATTCCACATATAAGTAATATCATATGATTTTTGTCTTTGTCTGACTTACTTCACTTAGTATGATAATCTCTAGGTCCATTCATGTTGCTGCAAATGGCATTATTTCATTCTTTTTTATGGCTGAGTAATATTCCATTGTATATAGGTACCACATCTTCTTTATCCATTCCTCTGTCAATGGACATTTAGGTTCCTTCTATGTCTTGGCTACTGTAAAATGCTGCTATGAACATAGGGGTGCATGTATCTTTTCAAATTATGGTTTTTGTCCGGGTATATGCCCAGAAATTGGATTGTTGGATCATATGGCAACTCTATTTTTAGCTTTTTAAGGAACTTCTATACTGTTTTCCATAGTGGCTGCACCAATTTACATTTGAGGCTGGATATATATATCTAAATGTCTCCAAGTTACCATATGCACAGCAGGTTCTCATGAAACCACCTGTAGGAAGGAATATGAGCCTCCTTCAAGATAACTCCCCAGGGAGAAAGGGAGACCCTTCCTGCACAACACCAGACAGTGCAAGTGTGGAAAGAACCTGAACACACATAGATGCGCAGGAAAGGTGTTCTCTACTGGGCTGTGTTGGGTAAACCTGTCAATGTCTGTGTCCATAGACCTCCGTCTCCCACAGTGGGGAGAAAGCTGCTAGGAGGGGAAGAGGAAAGAAAAAGAGGAATGAGGAGAAAAGGCAATGACAGAAAAAGAAAGCAGATTCTAGGCAGAGGGACCTAGGGCATGGCCTTCTGGAATAGGTATGAGAACAAGTGCTAAGGAGGTGAAGGAAGGAAGGGGCATGATGTAGAAATGCAGGTGGGGTGGGGAGGTGGGAGAGAGAAACCTTAAAACTAGAATGGTGATTTTTACCACATGTTAAACTGTCCATCAGGTAGACAGCCCTAAATCTGTCTGTGTATCTGGGACACAGGAAGGACAGCCAGCATTTTGACAGAAGAAATTAAGTGAGGGAGCAGAAGCAAATGCTGGGAAAAAGCACTGGATAAGCAGGTGAGGGTTGGGGGGAGCTCATTTTCACCTCTGCCTCTGACTAGAATCTTGCCTTGCTCCTGTCACATGGCTGTGGGCAGAATCACAGGAGACGTAGAAAAATGGTTCTTGCAAACAAAGTACTTATTATTATTTCCAATGTAGATTTTTCCCAAATATAAAAAAAAATCCCTGGATTCCTGGAATGTCATTTCTGTGATTCTACTACCCTTCCCCAAATTTAACTCTCTCCTCCTTGTCAGGTTGAAGACCAGTATGTGACAGCTGCTAGCAGAGCCCATAGTTGCCCCTGGAGTACTAGCCACTTCTCCCAGGATGCTGTCTGAAAATGTTAGAAGAGCCATCATGGGGAAGGCAATTGTTTGTTCTGGCAACTCCGGAGGCTGGGGCTAGGAGCCATGTGTTGAAATCACAGGGAGGAAATCTTTAGCTCCACACATGCAGAGCTTTGATTCTTGGAATTTTCCAATCCTGGACAAGGAGGTCTCTTTAACTGATGAGCCCCATCTCAGGAGGGGGTGTCACTTAGAGGACACACAAGTCTATGGCCTGAGTTTTGTGTTCACACCATCAACAACAAAAGCTGATGGCAAGGATTAGTGTTGGGGTGGTGGAAAAGGAATTTTCTGCACTTTCACTAATATTGTAAATGGTATTTTTTTTTTCTACAGAAGAAAGAAGGCTGACACAAATACTTCAAGACTGGGAAATAGAGTCTGGTTAAGAATAGGGCCAAGACAGTAGTGGGTGTGCAGGAACCAAGAGCTGCATTTGACTGCCTGTCTATTGTTCACCATCTGGGAGGCAATGGCAGGGCATTTTGCTACATTCACTCTGGGTTTCTCATAACATGGGGTTCAAACAGCTTAATTTACAATGTTATTATATAGCTCAATTAAGATTATGCTTGTGAAAGCCCTAAGTAAATAATATAAAAACTAAGTGTGCTTCATTTACCACCCAGCGCTCCTAGGATATGGGATATGCATACTACCTAGTCACTTACAAAGGTCTCCTGATTAATGATTTTTATCAACTGGAGGTGATTCTCCTCTACTCTTAACCTACTGAAACTTTTTATCATGAATGGGTGTTACATCTTGTCAAAAGCTTTTTCTGCATCAATGGAAACAATCATACGATTTTTTGTTTTTAGCTTGGTGATATGGTGGATTATATTAATTTGATTTTCAAATGTTGAAACAGTCTTGCACACCTGGAACTAATCCTACATGGTCATAGTATATAATCCATTTTACTCACTGTTGGATTCAGATTGCTAATATTTTGTTAAGAACTTTTATCTCTAATTTCATGAGAGATATTGGTGTTGGAGTTTTCTGTTTTTGTCCTATCCTTGTTTGGTTGTAGTATCAGGGTAATACAGGTCACATAAAGGGTTTCAGGAAGTAGCCTTGCCTTTCCTATTTCCTGAAAGAGGTTGTAGAAAATTGGTGTTAATTCTTTTTTAAATGTTTGGTAGAATTCATCAGTGAAAATATCCGGGCTTGGACATTTCCTACTTATGAGCTTTTAAGTTATGAAATCATTTCTGTATGATCATTAGGGTTATTAAGATTTTCAATCTCATTTTGGATGAGTTTTGGCTCTTTAGGAATTAGTCCATTTCTTTGAAGTTGTTGAATTTATGAGAGTAAAATCATTAGTAGTTATTTCCTTAGTATTCATTTATTATCCTTTTGATGGTTTCAGGATCTATGGTAACATTCCTATTCCATTTCTGATGTCAGTGCTGTGACTTTCCTTTTTTTATTTTTGTCAGTCTTGCTAGGGTTTTATCATTTAAAATTTGTTTGAAGGACCAACTTTTTGTTTTATTTATTTTTCTATTGTTTTCTCATTTTAAATTTTATTTATTTTTTCTGTCTATTGTTTTTCCTTATGATTTCTTCTGATGTATTTTGTTTTTCTTTTTAAAAATTTATTGAGGAAGAAAGACAGATTAATGATTTGAGACCTTCACTCTTTTCTAGTATAAACATTTAGTGCTATAAATGTCCCTTCAGCAATTCTTTAACTGAATCCCACATATTTTGATATGTTGTATTTTCATTTCCATTCATTTATATGTAATTTTTAATTTCCTTTGACACTTCCTCTTTAACTCATGGATTCTATGGAAGCATATTATTTAATTTACACTTTTAGATATTCTACTGTCTTTCTGTTATTGACTTTATTCGATTTCATCATGGTCAAAGGACACTCTATAATGGTATGTAGAGAATTATATTCTATATGATTTCAATTCATTTACATTTTTTCAGGTGTGTTTTATGGTCCAGGATATGGTTTATCTTGTGAATGTTCCATGATCACTTGGAAAAAAATGTATTCTCTTATTTGGTGAAGTGTTTTATATATTTCAGTTAGATCTTACTGATTGTGTTGTTTTGATTTTCAGTATCCTTGTTGATTTTATGTCTAGTAGTTCTGAGCTTCTGAGACTGAGTTGTTAATGTCTCCAACAATAATAATGAAATTACCTATTCATATTTTTTAATCTATACCAATTCTTCTTTATTTGTTTTGAGGTTCTGTTGTTTTTTTCACACATATTTAAGCTCACTATGTGTTCCTGGTGGGTTGATCCTTTTATCATTATATAATATCCCTCTTTTAGCTCTATTAATTTTATTTGCTCTGAAATCATATATTAATATTTCTACTCACACTTTTATTGATTAAAATTTTCCTGGCACATATTTTGCCAACCTTTACTTTTTAATTGTCTATGCCGTTTAATTTGGAGTTTCTTATAAGAAGTACATGGTTGGATTGTGTGTGTGTGTTTTAGTTCTCTCTGCCAAACTCTGACTTTAAAAATTGAGATATAATTCATATACCATAAAATTTACCCTATTAAAATGTACTTTTAAAAAATAAATCCAGGAGGTTTTGCATCCGTCACCACTGCATAATTCTGGAACACCCTATTTTCGGGTTTCTAATCCCCAAAAGAAGCATCACATCCCTTAAGCAGTCGACTCCCCTTCTGTCCCTCTCCCAGACCCTGACAATTACTAATCTATTTTCTGTCTCTATGGATTTGACTATTATGGACTTGTCATGTACATAGCTTATGGACATATAAAAGGAATCAGACAATGTGTGGCCTTTGTTCATTGTAAGATGTCCTTCTATGTCTCTAGTCACAATTTTTGTATTAGAGTCTATTTTTTTCTAATATTAGTTAGCTGCTCCAACTCTTTTTAAAGTACTGTTTACCTCATATATAGATATAGATACATAGATATATAGGTATAGATATAGATATATATATATAGATATACATAAATAGATAGATATAGATATCCTTTTACTTTCAACTTATTTGTTTTTTGAAATTAAAGTGTGTTTCTTCTACACAGAATTTTGTTGGCTCCTGTTTTTATAAAATCTATTTTACCAATTTCTGCTTTTTAACTGGAATCCTTAATTCTTAATGTAATTACTGCTAAGATAGGTTTAGCATCTGTCATTTTGTTGCTTTCTCTACCTGTTTCTCTTATGTCTTTAGTGGTTTTTGTTCCTCTATTCCCCCATTACTGTTGTTCATTTTATTACACTTTTTGAGCTATAGTCAAAGTGGTTATACTGAGGATTGCAATTAACATCTTAACTTACAAATATCTAGTTTGAACAGTACCAACTTAATTTCAATAGTAATCTAAAACATTCTTTCTATATAGTCCCATTCCTTCTCCCATATTTTTTTTGCTGTAACTGTCATAAAAATTACATTTTTATACATCGTGTGTCCATCAACATAGATATTATTAATTGTTTTGTGCAGCTGTCTTTTAAATTATATATGAGAATAAATGGGTTATAAACAAAACTTAATTTACATTGTTAATATTTTATCATGCACTTACCTTTACAAGTGTTCTTTAATTTTCATGTTAATTAAACTTACTACCTAGTGTCCTTTCATTTCAAACTTCTAGTATTGCTTGTAAGATAGGTCTGCTTGTGATACATTCTCTTAGTTTTTGTTCATTTGGAGATATCTTTCCCCCTCATTTATTGAAGGGTAATTCTGTTGGATATCAAATTCTTGGTTAATAATTATTTTCTGTCAGATATTTGAATATGTCATTTGGTCTCCATTGTTTGGGATAGAAATCAGCTGTAAACATTATTGATATTCTCTTGTGTGTGACAGCCACTTCTCTCTTGTTGCTTTTTACAACTTGATTTTAATGTGTTCATGTGAGGATCTCTTTGGGTTTATACTCCTTGGAGTTTGTTGAGTTTCTTGGATGTATAGATTATTTCTTCACTGAATAGTTCTTCAAATATTCTTTCTACCCCTTTCTTTCTTTCCTCTTCTAGGATTCTCAGTATGTGTATATTGATATGCTTGCTTGGTAATATTCTACAAGTCTCTGATCTCAGTTATGTTTTCTTCATTTTTTTTTTCTTCTCAGTTCATCAAACTGGATGGTATCAATTGACCTATCTTTACATTTACTGATTCTTTTTTGTGCCTGCTCAAATCTGCTGTCAAGCCACCCCAGAGAATTTTTTACTTCCAATTTTGTACTTACAAACTCTAAAATTTCTGTTTGGTTTTGTAAAAAAAAAAATTTCTGGCTCTTTATTGATATTCTGTATTTGGTGAGATGTCATTCTCATACTTTCCTTAGGTCTTAAGGCATGGTTTCCTTTCATTCTTTTAACGTGTTTTAAAATAGCTGATTTAAATTCTTTGTCTAGTAAGTCTAACTTCTGGGCTTCCTCAGGGCAGTTTCCATTAATCACATTTTTTTCCTGTGTATAGGCAAAGCTTCTTTTTTTGTATGTCTCATTTTTGTTGTTGTTGTTGAAAATTGGGCATTTAAAATAATATAATGTGGCAATCCTGAAAATCATATTCTTCACCCTCCCCAAGGTTTGTTGCTTTTGCTGTTTGTGATTTTTGTTTGTTGGATTTATTTTTATGACCTAATTCTGTAATATTTGGTCACTGAAGTTGCTGCTCAGTTAGCTTAGTGGTCTGCTAATAATTGAATGGAGATTTCCTTAGATGCCTGGAACCAATACATCTCTTAGTCTTTACAAAGAGACTCTGTAAAGATTGGGACATGTCTTAAACACTTAGCCAGGCAGTTGACAACTCTGCTTTAGCTTTCACTTCCTACTTGCAGACATCCTCAAGGCCAGCCAGAGATGAAAGCTTAGAACCTTTGCAGGACTTTCCTGAGCATGTACATAACCCTGGGCATGCTCAGAGTTCTATACATGCTTATGGTCATCTAGATTCCTAGGTATATGTCAGAGATTCAAAGTCAGTAGAGAAATCTCACTACTTAGTTTTTCCTTTTAGGTATTTTAGTTAGACTATTGTTTTCCCCAAATGTTATCCTCTGTCTCAGGCATTCAAGAAGTTAAACTATTTTCTCTAGTTATTTTCAACAATCACCCTTAGGAAAATGTTTTTCCTACTTGGTGAACTCCAGGTTAAGTCAAATAGAAACATCCTTGTGAATGCAGTCTTCTGGGGAAGCACCGGACAGGTCACATAAGGACAAATTCTCTGAGAACGGGGCTTTGAAGGCACTCCATCCACCTTTTATTCTTTCAGCAGTGTTGCCAAGCTGTTGCTTTTCATTGTGATTGTGGGCCATTTATTGTCAAGGTTACCACAAAGTTAGATAAGGTCAGAATGGGAATAGTGCAAGTTAAAATACCACAAAACTCACTTTTCTTACTAATATTCATCTGTTTTCCTTGAATAAACACTCCCCTAATTGGTTCAAGCCTTTGACTAATTTCCAGAGTCCTGAAAAAGATGACTCTGACAAGTTTTATCTGTTTTCTCCTATTTTTATAAAGGAGAGAATTTTCAGAAGTCCTATTCCATCATTTTTGCTACTGTCACTCTGATTTCTACCCTTTGGTTGGGCAATTAAACACTTAATATTTAAGGTAAATATTGATGTATTAAGTCTTAAGTTTTCCATTTTACTCTTTGTTTTCTGTTTTTTTCTCTTCTTCTTATTCCTCTGTTTCTCTCTTCTTGTCTTCCTGTGAGTTATTTGAAAACTCATTAGGATTTTTATCTTGATGTATTTATAGTATGTTTGAATGTATCTCTTTGTATACAGTTGATTTTTTTTAAATTATTGATCTGAGCATTACAGTATAGATATGTGACTTTTTACAGCCTATGGTATCAACTCTGACCATTTCCAGGGAAGTATAGAAATCCACATCCATTTAAGGCCCTTTACCTCCCACTTTTAAATGTTATTGTCTTGAGTATCAGATGATATTATAATTTATGCTTCAATCATCAAGTATAATTTTAAAAACTCATGAGGAAATAGTCTTTTGTATATACTCATATTTCTTCCTTTTTGTTTTTTTTTTCCTCCCTTCTTGATGCTCTGAGGTTACTTCTTTCATCAATTCCTGTTTGACAAACATCCTTAGCCAACATTTAAGGTAAGTTTGCAAGTAACAACCTCCTTTAGGTTCCTTTACTGAGGGTATCTTTATTTCTCCTTTATTTCTGAAGAATAATTTTGCCATATATAGAATATACGTTTCATAGTTTTTCTTTGAGCACTTGAAAAATATTGTACTACTTCATGGTTTCATATGATAAATCTGCTGTTATATAAATTTGTGTTTTACTATAGGTAAACTCTGGTGGCTTTCACAATTTTTTATTTTCTTTATTTTTCAAAAGTTTAACTATAATGTGTCTTGGTGTGGATTTCTTTGGGTTTATTCGATTTGAATTTCATTAAGTTTCTTGGACTTATAGACTTGTATCTATTGCCAAATTTAAAAAGCTCTCAGCCATTATTTGAACTCTATTCTTTCTGCCTTACTCTCTCCTCTCACTTTGGGAATCTAATTATATGAATTTTGAATATTTTGCACTTACTGCAAGTTCTTGAAGCTCTGTTAGATATTTTTCAGTGTTCTTAGAAAGAAAATTTTTTCTCTCTGTTGTTTACTTTCAGTGAATTTTGTTGATCCATCCTCAAGTTCACTCCGTCATCTCCATTCTACTATTGGGCCCATTTGACAAGTTTTCTTTCTTTTTATATTTCAGTTTTAAAATATACACTTTTAAAATAACTTCTATTTCTTTTTTTTGTTTTCAGGGAATCTGTAATTTATTGTTGAAGTTTACTTATGAGATGCCTTGAAAATCCTTATTGGTGTCAGTTAATACTTTTTTTTTCATTCAAGTTGTATATTTTTTTGTTTTGGCTGATGGGTGATTTTTTATCATGTCCTTTATATTTTGTCTGTTATGCTAGGAGTTTCTGGGTCTTGTGTATATTTTTCATTTTAGCAGGTAGTCATCCTGTGTCAGTTCAGAATGCAGGACTTAGTCTACTTATGTGGGATATGGTTCTTGTGGAAGTCTAATTTTCTTAAAAATGTCTGTATACATCAAATATTTATTGAGAACTAAAATTATAAGAGAGTAAATTTCCTGCCACAATAGGGATTCAAGTGAAACTAAACAACTACTTGTCAGGGATACTATTAAAATTCTTCACACTTCAGCCAGGTATTAGCTCTAGGGGACCTTTAAGATCCTTAGTCATACTGATATTCTATGTTTGAAACATATTTTCTTTATCAAAGATGGCACCAATGAAAGAGCAATCGCTTTTTGAAGAATCTCAGAACACCCCATCAGCTCTCTTTTAGTAGAGCCCTAAAGGGTGGTGAGCCTGTTTGGTCTGAGAGCTCTGACTGTCTTGTGCATGAAGAAGAATAGGATATTAGTGGGTGTAAAGGACATCATATTTCCAAGACAAAAGCAACAACAAGGACTGGGACCCAAAGATGATTCCCAACAGACCTACCTACAAGTTTGCTAACTGCCATGTTTTCAAAAGAGCTCCACTGGAAGGGCACACCAATGGTTGGACAGTATTTCCTGATCTTTAGCATCCAGTGGAATCAAACCCAACTCATTTTGAATTGGAGGACAGGGCTAGACAGGAAGGGATGGGGCAGGGAGAAAAAGGAGGATGGCTTGTTTCACATACATTTTATTTATAATGCATCTGTGTGTATGGGAGTCCCTATGCTTTTCTGATAAAAGTTGCAGGTATACAAAAGTATAATTTCAGCCTGCTTGGAATGACTAGGCTGGTATTACAAAATTAATTGGATGCAGTTATACTGTCTTCACAGCAACAATCACATGCATAGGATTTGACAACGTTCCAAGCACTTCCATGTGTATTCTTTCATTTTACCTTCACTACCACCTTAGGGAGTAAGCTTAATTATGATTAGTTGTTATTATCGTCATATTAATGTCCAGGAAAGTGAGACGTCAAGAGGTTAGCAGACTTGGTCATCTAGAAAGTGGAGGAACATAGACTGAAGCTCAAAAAAAAAAAGCATGTATATTCTATTTCACAATTAACCATGTGAATCTTAACAATAAAAAATCTTAAATTTATTACTATAAAGTAAGACCAACACCCCTGAGATGTGGTCCTTGCCTCTAATTCTTCTCCATATACTTCCCAGCACAAATTGCAAGGGGGTACCCTGACACCAATATCCTCAATATAAATTTTGGTCTAGTGTCAATTGTTTTTCTTGGAATTCCTTAGTACTCCTCCCATTGGTGCCATTTTCCTCATGTTGGCCATTTTCCTAGTACATATTTAATCCCTTTCTAAAACTTTTGGAGAATCACCTAATCTCTTCTCTCTCCATATTCTCAAAGAATTTATTTTTTAACATCTTTATTGGAGTATAATTGCTTTACAATGGTATGTTAGTTTCTGCTGTATAACAGAGTGAATCAGCTATACATAAACATATAATCCCATATCACCTCCCTCTTGCATCTCCCTCCCACCCTCCCTATCCCACCCCTCGAGGTGGACACAAAGCACCAAGCTGATCTCCCTCTGCTATGTGGCTGCTTCCCACTAGCTATCCATTTTACATTTGGTAGTGTATATATGTCCATGCCACTCTCTCACTTCGTCCCAGCTTACACTTCCCCTTACCCGTATCCTCAAGTCCATTCTCTACGTCTGCATTTTTATTCCTGTCCTGCCCCTAGGTCCTTCAGAATCATTTTTTTTCTTTTTTAGATTCCAAGTATATGTGTTAGCATTCGGTATTTGTTTTTCTCTTTCTGACATACTTCACTCTGTATGACAGACTCTAGGTCTAACCACCTCACTACAAATAACTCAATTTCATTTGTTTTTATGGCTGAGTAATATTCCATTGTATATATGTGTCACATCTTCTTTATCCATTCATCTGTTGAGGGATGCATAGGTTGCTTCCATTTCCTGGTTATTGTAAATAGAGCTGCAATGAACATTGTGGCACATGACTCTTTTTGAACTATGGTTTTCTCAGGGTATATGCCCAGTAGAGGGATGGCTGGGTAATATGGTAGTTCTGTTTTTAGTTCTTTAAGGAACCTCCATACTGTCCTCCATAGTGGCTGTATCAATTTACATTCCCACCAACAGTGCAAGAGTGTTCCCTTTTCTCCACACCCTCTCCAGCATTTATTGTCTCTAAATTTTTTGAAGATGGCCATTCTGACTGGTGTGAAGTGATACTTCATTGGAGTTTTGATTTGCATTTCTCTAATGATTAGTGATGCTGAGCATCCTTTCATGTGTTTGTTGGCAATCTGTATATCTTCTTTGGAGAAATGTCTATTTACGTCTTCAGCTCAGTTTTCGATTGGGTTGTTTGTTTTTTGATATTGAGCTGCATGAGCTGCTTGTACATTTTGGGAGATTAATCCTTTGTCAGTTGCTTCATTTGGAAATATTTTCTCCCATTCTAAGGGTGGTCTTTTCTTCTTGCTTATGGTTTCCTTTGCTGTGCAAAGGCTTTTAAGTTTCATTAGGTCCCATTTACTTTTGTTTTTATTTCCATTTCTCTAGCAGGTGGGTCAAAAAGCACCTCTAGGAGTTTCTGTGATGTATGTCATAGAGGGTTCTGCCTATGTTTCTCTCTAAGAATTTTATAGTGTCTGTTCTTACATTTAGGCCTTTAATCCATTTTGAGTTTATTTTTGTGTGTGGTGTTAGGGAGTTTTCTAATTTCATTCTTTTACATGTAGCTGTCCAGTTTTCCCAGCACCACTTATTGAAGAGGCTGTCTTTTCTCCACTGTATATTCTTGCTTCCTTTATCAAAAATAAGGTGACCGTATGTGCGTGGGTTTACCTCTGGACTTTCTATCCTGTTCCATTTATCTATATTTCTGTTTTTGTGTCAGTACCATACTGTCTTGATTACTGTAGCTTTGTAGTATAGTCTGAAGTCAGGGAGTCTGATTCCTCCAACTCCGTTTTTCTTTCTCAAGATTGCTTTGGCTATTCAGGGTCTTTTGTATTTCCATACAAATTGTGAAATTTTTTGTTCTAGTTCTGTGAAAAATGCCATTCATAGTTTGATAGGGATTGCATTGAATCTGCAGATTGCTTTGGGTAGTATAGTCATTTTCACAATGTTGATTCTTCCAATCCAAGAACACAGTATATCTCTCCATCTGTTTGTATCATCTTTAATTTCTTTCATCAGTGTCTTATAGTTTTCTGCATACAGGTCTTTTGTCACCTTACTTAGGTTTATTCCCAGGTATTTTATTCTTTTTGTTGCAGTGATAAATAGGAGTGTTTCCTTAATTTCTCTTTCAGATTTTTCATCATTAGTGTATAGGAATGCAAGAGATTTCTGCGCATTATTTTGTATCCTGCTACTTTACCAAATTTATTGATTACCTCTAGTAGTTTTCTGGTAGCATCTTTAGGATTCTGTATGTATAGTATCATGTCATCTGCAAACAGTGACAGCTTTACTTCTTTTCTGATTTGGATTCCTTTTATTTCTTTTTCTTCTCTGATTGCTGTGGCTAAAACTTCCAAAATTATGTTGAATAATAGTGATGAGAGTGGGCAACTTTGTCTTTTTTCTGATCTTAGTGGAAATGGTTTTAGTTTTGCACCATTGAGAATGATGTTGGCTGTGGGTTTTTCATATATGGCCTTTATTATATTGAGGTAAGTTTCCTGTATGCCTACTTTCCAGAGGGTTTTTATCATAAATGGGTATTGAATTTTGTCAAAAGCTTTCTCTGCATCTATTGAGATGATCATATGGTTTTTCTCTTTCAGTTTGTTAATATAGTGTATCACATTGATTGATTTGTGTATATTGAAGAATCCTTGCATTCCTGGGATAAACCCCACTTGGTCATGGTGTATGACTCTTTTAATGTGCTGTTGGATTCTGTTTGCTAGGAGTTTTGTATCTATGTTCATCAGCGATATTGGCATGTAGTTTTCTTTCTTTGTGACATCTTTGGTTTTTGTATCAGGGTGATGGTGGCCTCATAGAATGAGTTTGGGAGTGTTCCTCCCTCTGCTATACTTTGGAAGAGTTAGAAAAGTATAGGTGCTTTGGAAGAGTTTGAAAAGTATATCTGCGCTTCCTAGACTTGATTGCCTATTTCCTTTCCCATATTAGGGAAATTTTCAAGTATAATCTCTTCAAATATTTTCTCAGTCCCCTTTTTTCTCTCTTCTTCTTCTGGAACCCCTGTAATTCGAATGTCAGTGCATTTAATGTTATCCCAGAGGTCTCTGAGACTGTCCTCAGTTCTTTTCATTCTTCTTTCTTTATTCTCTTCTGCAGCCGTTATTTCCACTATTTTACCTTCCAGGTCACTTACCCGTTCTTCTGCCTCAGTTATTCTGCTATTGATCCCTTCTAGAGTATTTTAAATTTCATTTATTGTGTTTTTCATCGTTGCTTGGTTCCTCTTTCATTCTTCTACGTCCTTGTTAAATGTTTCTTGCATTTTGCCTATTCCATGTCCAAGATTTTGGATCATCCTTACTATATTTATTCTGAATTCGTTTTCAGGTAAACTGCCTATTTCCTCTTCATTTGTTAGGTCTGATGTGTTTTTTCCTTGCTCCTTCATCTGCTGTGTGTTTTTCTGTCTTCTCATTTTGCTTATCTGACTGTGTTTGGGGTCTCCTTTTCACAGGCTGCAGGTTCGTAGTTCCTGTTGGTTTTGGTATCTGTCCGAAGTGGCTAAGTTTGTTTCAGTGGGTTGTGTAGGCTTCCTGGTGGAGGGCACTAGTGCCTGTGTTCTGGTGGATGAGGCTGGATCTTGTCTTTCTGGTGGGCACGTCCACGTCTGGTGGTGTGTTTTGGGGTGTCTGTGGCCTTATTATGATTTTTGGCAGCCCCTCTGTTAATGGATGGGGCTGTGTTCCTGTCTTGCTAGTTGTTTGGCATAGGGTGTCCAGCACTGTAGCTTGCTGGTCGTTGAGTGAAGCTGGGTCATGGTGTTGAGACGGAGATCTCTGAGAGATTTTCACCATTTGGTATTACGTGGAGCTGGGGATGTCTCTTGTGGACCAGTGTCCTGAAGGTGGCCCTCCCACATCAGAGGCACATCCCTGATGCATGGCTGGAGCACCGAGGGCCTTTTATCCACAGGGCTCAGAACAAAAGGGAGAAAAATAGAAAGAAAGAAGCAAAGAGGATGAAATAAAATAAAATAAAATAAAATAAAGTAAGAGAAAATAAAATAAAGTTATTATACTAAAAAATAAGAAAAAATTATTAAGGAACAATTTATTAATAAAAAATTATTAATTTTTTAAAATAATTTTTTTAATTTTTTAAACTAAAGAATAAGAAAAAAATTATTAAGAAAAAAATTTATTTAGAAAAAAATTTTAATTGTTTATAATAAAAAATAAGAAAAGCATTTTTAAGAAATTATGTAGAAAACTAATCTTTTACTTCTTTAAAATAAAAAATAAAAAAAAACTTCTTAAGAAAAAACGTATTTAATTTTTTAAAATAAAAATAAGAAAGCAATTATTAAGAAAAAATGTATTATGAAAAAAAATTCTTTTAAATCAAAACAAAGAAACAAAAAAACCCCCAAAATAACGGATGGACCAAATCCTAGCACAAATTGTGAAAGCTAAGCCGTACAGACAAAATCTCACACAAAAGCATACACATATACACTCACAAAAAGAGGAAAAGGAGAAAAAATAATATATCCTGCTCCCAAAGTCCACCTCCTCAATTTGGGACGATTCGTTGTCTATTCAGGTATTCAGCAGATGCAGGTACATCAAGTTGTTTCTGGTTCTTTAATCTGCTGCTTCTGAGGCTGCTGGGAGAAATTTCCTTTTCTCTTCTTTGTTCACAAAACTCCCAGTTTTCAGCTTTGGATTTGACCCACCTCTGCGTGTAGGTCGCCTGAGGGCGTGTGTTCTTTGCTCACACAGGACGGGGTTAATGGAGCAGCTGACTCGGGGGCTCTGGCTCACTCAGGCCTGGGGGAGGGGGGTGGTTCGGATGCGGGGCAAGCTTGCAGCGGCAGAGACCAGTGTGATGTTGCAGCAGCCTGAGGTGCACCATGCGTTCCCCCGGGGAAGTTGTCCCTGGATCACTGGACCCTGGTTGTGGCGGGCTGCACAGGCTCCCGGGAGGGGCCATTTGGATAGTGACCTGTGGTCACACACAGGTTTTTGGTCACAGCAGCAGCAGCCTTAGCGTCTCATGCTCATCTCTGGGGTCTGCGCTGATAGCCGCAGCTTGCGCCCGTCTCTGGAGCTCGTTTAGGTGGTGTGCTGAATCCCCTCTCCTCGTGCACCATTAAACAAATAGGCAAGAAAAAGTCTCTTGCCTGTTCGGCCACTCTAGATCTTTTCCCGGACTCCTCCCCGTCCACCTGTGGTGCGCTAACCCCTTCAGGCTGTGTTCACGCTGCCATCCCCAGTCCTTTCCCTGTGATCCGACCGAAGCCCGAGCCTCAGCTCCCAGCCCCCGAACGCCCTGGCGGGTGAGCCGACAAGCCTCTCGGGCTGGTGAGTGGTGGTCAGCACCGCTCCTCTGTGCAGGAATCTCTCCACTTTGCCCTTTGCACCCCTGTGGCTGCGCTTTCCTCCGTGGCTCTGAAGCTTCCCCCCTCTGCCACCCGCAGTCTCCGCCTGCGAAGGGGCTTCCTAGTGTGTCGAAACCTTTCCTCCTTCACAGCTCCCTCCCACTGGTGCAGGTCCCATCCCTATTCTTTTTTCTCTGTTATTTCTTTTTTTCTTTTGCCCTACCCAGGTACGTGGGGAGTTTCTTGCCTTTTGGGCGGTCTGACGTCTTCTGCCACCATTCAGTGGGTGTTCTATAGGAGCAGTTCCACGTGTAGATGTATTTCTGATGTATCTGTGGGGAGGAAGGTGATCTCCGCCTCTTACTACTCTGCCATCTTGCTCCCAGCCTCAATTTCAGCTTTTTAAGTTTCCACATATGAGTGCATACAGTACATATCATACAGCATTTGTCTTTGTCTGAATTACTTCCCTTAATAAAATGCCCTAATGATACATCCATGTTTCGAAAATAGCAGGATGTCCTTCTTTCTCATGGCTGAATAATATTCCATTATGTATGTATCACATCTTCTTTATCCATTCAACTATTATTGGACACATGGGGTGTTTCCATGTCTTGGCTATTGTGAATAATGCTGCGATAAGCATGAGAATACAGATATTTTTTCCATATATAAGAATGCAAATGGATTGACATTGGATCTGGGCCTGAAAGGATAAGAAGGATTTGGAATACAAAAATGGAATAAATAGTCAGCATCGTTAGGTAATCTACACAAATACAAAGAAGATATGAAACTAGAGGACTCTGAAGTATATGAAAATAGCCACCTCAGGAAATCATTACCAATATAAAAATCAGCTGTGATACTAAGTTGCATTTGACACTTATTAAATAGAAATTGGGTAGTAAGATTTGCCGGTAGTCTTCTTCTCTGTACCCACATGGATCTGGGATAATTTTCCAGATTGTTTTGAACCACGTGGAACATGCTGAAAGCACACAATTCCCCGGGGCCTCCCTGTGTCCAGGGCTCCCCCCCCCCCAAGTAACCTGCCCTCCACCCCCTACCGTGTGCTCCAGGCTTCCCTGCACTTTCAGGGCAGTTCTGTTGGGGCAGCTCCACCGGCTCATGCAAGAATTCAGCGTTGTGTAGTCAGCTTTGCTGTGGGAACTGACAACCCTAAAAATCTCAGTGGCTTCCACCAACAAACATGTCATATGATGCCTGCATGTTGGTTACAGGTCTCCTGGGATCCAGGATCCAGGCTGAAGGAGACGCCTCCTCGTGGGCAATGCTATGCTGCTGGGAGAGGGAAAGCTTTGTGTATACCTGGCACTCTGCCCCTGCTCTTCTCATTCTATCAGCAGGTAGCCGTTATGGGGCAGGAAACTGTTCCCACTTGTGGGGATGCTGACCTGACCTGGGAATGGGGAGGAGAGCTGGGAATGATGACAAAGTCCACCACAGCTTGAAGCCACTTTCTCACTGAACGAATCCTCACCCAGTGGTCCCAATTTGAAAGATGTGGCAGAGTTTCTCTCTTGGAATCCTAATACCTCTCTGATTGATGTTGCTGTTCTCTTGCCAAGTTCCTGTCAAGAGGTCTGAACCTCTGACCTTAAGCTCAGTGACTCCAGCTCCTCCTCCATAGCCTCTCTTCTGGCTGACATCCCCATGCAGACTTCTTGCCTGGAGTGCTGAGCCTTTCAACATCCTAATTGCTTATCCCAGGCTCCAACTGCTTTTGGAGAAACCCTATAAAAGGGTATCAGATCCTCTCCCCAACTCAGCACTCCATCACAGTGTTAGGCTACCACGTATTGATTTCTCTCTGGATAAAGGATGTTTTGCTCAGTAGATTGGACTTCCTCCAGCAGTGACAGCTGGACCACTGCTCTTGTGTCCTCATACCTGCCCCCTCTCAGCTACTGACCGACCGACCTCATCCTCCAGAGGCAACTGATCCATGACAGCTGAGGAATGAATGACGACACACTGCTTTGCTTCTTGACTTGTCAAGGAACTTTCTGACTACTAATTTTGTATAGCAGGTTTGACTTTTAATCCACATCTTCAGGTGTGTATGAAATAAAACTTGTATATGGCTTTTGGTACCCATGGCCTGGAGCTGAAATTGCCAGATCATAGGGATGTACTTTTGTTCAAACTTGGCATACTACAAAATAGTTTTCCAAAGTGGTGGTGCCAATTTATACTTGCACCAGCAATAGAATGCAGTTCCTGACAGCCTTGAAATAATGATGGGTATGTAGTGTTGTCTCTTGGTTGTTTTAATGTACATTTCCTGCTGACTAATGATGTTGAGCAACTTCTTATATAAACATTGATCATTCAAAAACCTCCCTTTTGAGAAGCGCTTGCTCAAATCTCTTCCCAATTTTTTAAACGAGTCTTTTTCGTACTGATGTGTACAAGCACATTATATAATATAGAGAGGGGGACCTTTCTCTGCTGTGTGTGTCTGACATATTTTCTCCTAGGCTGTGACTTACATTTTCATTATTATTGATGAAATTATTATTATTATTATTGATCACTATTTCAGTGAAGATATGTTCACAATTTTAATGTAATCTGATTCATCAACCTTCTTATATTTTTAAGCTTTTTGTAGAGTGTTTAAGAAACCTTTTCCTACACCAAGATCATTAATATACCCCATTAGAATATATTCTAACATTTTTATTGTTTACCTTTCACATGTAGATTCAAAATCCACATAGCCATTGTTTTGTGTGTGTGTGTATGGTGTGAAGTAAGGATCAATGTTTGTTTTTTTCTTCATGAATCTCCAGTTGGTTCATCACCATGATTAAAAGACCTGTTATTTCTTCATTGCTCTGCAATGCCACATCCATCCCAATTAAATGTATGTATGACTACTTTTGTACTTTTATTATGTTCTGTTAGTCTGCTTGTCTGTACTTTTGTCCCTACCATATTATCCTACCTATCATTGCCACTCTTCATATTCAATATTGACTTTATTCATGACCATTTGAATTTCCTGTAAGTTTTACATTTAGCTTACCAAATTTCACAAAGTTAGCTAGCAAACAGTTTGTTACGATTCCATTAAATCAATATATCAATTTTGAAAGAATTGATTTCTTTATAAAACTTCATAGTCAATTCTTCTGATTCATGAACACACACATTTTATAGTTTATAATTTTAAGTGTGGGGGTTCTGCCCATTTGGTTTTTATTGACTTCTTGATATTCTAGTTTTTGATACTGGTTTTAACTGGAATCTATTTAAAATTTTATTTCATAATTATTACTAATTAAAAATACATTTAAGGGGCTTGTATTGACCTTGCTTTTAGCAATTTTGCTAAATATATATCTGTAGATTCTTTGGGGTTTTTTATATATACAATTATGTTCTCTAGAAATAATAAAAGCTTTATTAATACCTCATCCCAAACTTACAGATAATACACATTTTACTTTGGGAATAATTTTAGATTTACAGAAAGGTTGCAAACATAGTATAGACTATTCAGCTTCCCTAAAGTTAACATCTTTTATAACCATGGTACGTTTGTCAACAATATATTGCTGTTAACTAAAATCCAGAGTTTATTCAGATCCCCCAGTTTTTATACTAGCACACTTTTTCTGTTCCCAGAGCCAATCCAGGATGCCCTATTGTGTTCCATCACATGTTTCCTTGATGTCCTTGGTCTAAGACAGTGCCTCAGTCTTTCACTGTCTTCATGACCTTGATAGTTTTGAGGGGTGCTGGCCAGGTATTTAGTAGAATGTTACTCAATCTGGATTTGTCTGTATTTTTTTTTTCATGGTTAGATTGGGGTTATGAGGTTTTGGAAAGAATGTCACAGAGGTTAAGTTCCCTCTTCATCACAGCATATCAGGGGCACACACTAGCAACATGACCTACCGTGGGTGATGTGCTTTGACCATTTGGTTAAGGTACTGTTTGCTAGGTTTCTCTGCTGCAGCGGTACTCCTTCCCCCCTTTCAATGCTCTATGCTTTGGACATGAGGCACTGAGTCCAGTCCACACCCAATGTGGAGGACAGGATGGGCATTATGTTCCCTTACTGGAGGAGACAGTAAGTATATTATTTGGAATATTTCTGTAAAGATTTGTCCTTTCTCTCTCTCTATTCTCTGGAATTTTTTTAAATAGTGTTTTTTCTCAAATTTTTGGTGAAATTTATTAGTGATTAAATTTGGACCCGGGTTTTTTTGTGACAAAGCATTCAATTACAGATTCAACTTCATTAATAATTATAAGATTGTGAAGATTTTCAATTTCTTTTGGATTGACTTTAATAAATTATATTTTCTAAGAATTTGTCTGTTTTTCAAAATTTTGAAAAAAGTTGTTAATAATATTTACTAATTATCTATTTTATACCTATGGATAAGGAACTTTGGTGATATTCCAGTTTCATTTCTAATATTTGTTATTTGTGCCTTCTCTCATAAGTATATATATAATATATACTTCATATATAATTATATACTAATATATTTAATTACATATGAATATAAATGTATACTTAACATATATAATTCATATATGCTTAAATTATATGCTTAGTTATATTTAATTTTAATTATATATTTATATATGTATGATTTCATATATGTGTACATACATAGAGAGAGAAAGAGAAAGGAAGAAAGAGAGAGGGAATAATGTAGCAAACTGCCATTAATTCATCACCCAGCTTCAAAAATTATCAACTCATGTCCAAATGTTTTCTCTGAAATCCCATAAACCTCTTGACATGAACACATATGCCAAATTATTTAAAAATACATTTCAGAGGCCTTTTGGCCACTGAGTGAATTCAAAGGAGAATAACCTTTTTCTATTGGGTTATTTTCCTTCTCATACTGACTTGTAGTCTATTAGGTTCAAGAATAGTGTTTTTTTATTGTTCCTCCCTAAACAGCCTATCTAAAATAACATCCTTCATCCCCTGCAAAGCTCTATGTTCCCTCACATGCTCTATTTATTTCCATAGCACTTACTAAAATCTGAGATTTATAACTACATTTATTCATCTATTTATTATTACCTGCCCCTCCTTAGGCTATTGTCTGTTTTGTTTCCTACAGTTTCCTCAATAACTAGAACAGTACCTTGCATATGACAGACATTCAATAAGGATTTGTTGGAGGGACTAATTTATTTGTGGCATATTGATATATATTCTGGATATACTAATCTGAATAGATTAAGCCCTTGTCAGTCATATCACATCTATTTAATCTGTGTAAGTTTATGGTGCCTTTTGGTGTGCAGGTGTGTTTAATTTTAATGTTGTCAAGTTAATAAATATTTTCTTTTATGATTGTGTACTTTAATAAAGCTGTCGCTATCCTGAAAATATAAAAATATTATTCTATATATTCTTTTAAGAATATATTGCATTTTGCTTTTCACATTTAGGCTTTCTTACCTGAAACATTTTTATAAATGGTATCTTGATAGAAATCCATGTTTTTTTTCTGAATGGGTAGTGTTGATCAATTTGTTCAATGTTTTATCTTTTATCTGGTGATCTGTGATGCCATTTCTTCACACTTAATGCTTGATTCTCTTTTAGTCTATTTTCTGTCTCTATGCCATTGCCACACTTTAAATTTCCATAGCTTCATAATTAGTTTTGATAGGTTTGACCTAGTGAGTGTCCACTTACTCCACAGAGTGGACAAGCATGGCTATGGGTGGCTGACTTTGCAGTAACAAGACGGTGAGGTTGTGCCTACTTCCTGTGCCTGGTACCCACAAAAAATGGGATTATCTGCCTAAAGGATCTTCCATGGGAGCAGAGTGGATAGAGGGACTTACAGCTAGGCTACTCGGGATCCTCCAGAATTTAGATGTCAAGGTGGCACATAATTTTATGCCTTACACCAGACATCTTTTGTTTACATTTATTACATTTACCAACATATTCAGATTTACTACAGTCAATTTGTTGTATGCTATATAATTACCCTAACTTTTCTGTTTTTGTGTTTTTTTAATGTCTTTTGCCAGATAACTATAGATTCTATTTGTCTATTTTTAAAATTCCCTTCTAGGATTTAATAGATATAACTATTGTCCCAGTTGACAAATATATTATCACTCTAATTACTTGCCCATTTCTTTTTGTAATTCTGACTATATATAGTTGATATTATATTATTAAGTATTGACAAGCTTAACATTGCCTGTTTCATTTCTTTTTAACTGATTTTTTAAAATATATTTATTGGAGTATAATTACTTTACAATGGTGTCTTAGTTTATGCTTTATAACAAAGTGAATCAGCTATACATATACATATATCCCCATATCTCCTCCCTCTTGTGTCTCCCTCCCACCCTCCTTATGCCACCCCTCTATGTGGTCACATATCACCAAGCTGATCTCCCTGTGCTAGGTGGCTGCTTCCCACTAGCTATCTATTTTACATTTGGTAGTGTATATATGTCCATGCCATTCTCTAACTTCGTCCCAGCTTACCCTTACCACTCGCTGTGTCCTCAAGTCCATTCTCTACATCTGCATCTTTATTCCTGTCCTGCCCCTAGGTTTCTCAGAACCACTTTCTTTTTTTTTTAGATTCCATATATATGTGTTAGCATATGGTAATTGTTTTTCTCTTTCTGACTTACTTCACTCTGTATGACAGACTCTAGGTCCATCCACCTCACTACAAATAGCTCTATTTCATTTCTTTTTGTGGCTGAGTAATATTCCATTGTATACATGTGCCATATCTTCTTTATCCATTCATCTGTTGATGGGCACTTAGGTTGCTTCCACGTCCTGGCTATTGTAAATAGAGCTGCAATGAACATTTTGGTACATAACTCTTTTTGAATTATGGTTTTCTCAGGGTATATGCCCAGTAGTGGGATTGCTGGGTCATATGGTGGTTCTGTTTTTAGTTTTTTAAGGAACCTCCATACTGTTCTCCATAGCGGCTGTATCAATTTACATTTCCACCAACAGTGCAATAGGGTCCCATTTGCTCCACACCCTCTCCAGCATTTATTGTTTGTAGATTTTTTGATGATGACCATTCTGACTGGTGTGAGGTGATACCTCATTGTAGTTTTGATTTGCATTTCTCTAATGATTACTGATGTTAAGCAGCCTTTCAAGTGTTTGTTGGCGATCTGTATATCTTCTTTGGAGAAATGTCTATTTAGGTCTTCTGCCTATTTTCGGATTGGGTTGTTTGTTTTTTTGATATTGAGCTGCATGAGCTGCTTGTAAATTTTGGAGATTAATCCTTGGTCAGTTGCTTCATTTGCAACTATTTTCTCCCATTCTGAGGGTTGTCTTTTGGTCTTGTTTATGTTTTCCTTTGCTGTGCAAAAGCTTTTAAGTTTCATTAGGTCCCATTTGTTTATCTTCGGAAAGTTGTGCTTTTCTAAGTATTTATCCATTTCTTCCAGGTTTTGCATTTGATTGGCATATAGTTGCTTGCAGTAATCTCTCATGATCCTTTGTATTTCTGTAGTGTCACTTGTTACTTCTCCTTTTTCATTTCTAATTCTATTGACTTGAGTCTTCTCCCTTTTTTTTCACAGACACACACTGTATTTTATTATTACAAGAGATAAATAAACTGACACCAAGCATTGTAAACGGATGACCACAACAAAAGCAACAATGATTGCAATTACCAAACACGAAACACACTCATACTATGTCATAATATTGACATTCAGTCCAGTAATCCTCCACTGTAATACCTCCTTTACTTTGCAGTGAAAATTGATTTGTATATATTTTACCTCTGAGTCCTTGTGGGATTTTTTTTTTATTCAAACAGAAAGTCACAAAAATTATAATCTTCCTCATCAGTTTACTCAGTCCCATGTAATTAATATTTTTTATCTTGTTCTTTTGTTAGCACTTTTATGAATTCATCAGTTTTCCATTAGAGTTCTGAAAATGCTTATTCATGCATTTCAGCAGTATAGTCAGTTACCAGAAACCTTCTTTGCCATGAATTCCTTGAAGATGAAACCCTTTTATAGGAACATTTTTGCAAAAGCATCAGAGCACACCCAGAACTGTCTGTAAATGACAGAAGACTTAAAAATGACCACGGTTAAAGATTTGATGAAAGTTCCTAATGATGCAATTGACAAGGAAATTTAGTTATTTCTGAGATATACATTTTAAAGTAATATCTAGAATTATGACTTATAACATTATACCAGAATATATAAGATTTTTAGAAATTTCATGTAATGTCTGAAACATTTATATTAACATATTTCCAAACAAATAACCCAAAGAAAGTTGAGTATTAGCTGTTTTTTGTTTGTTTGTTTGTTTCTTTATACTGCAGGTTCTTATTAGCCATCAATTTTATACACATCAGTGTGTACATGTCCATCCCAATCGCCCAATTCAGCACACCACCATCCCCACCCCACCGTGGTTTTCCCCCCTTGGTATCCATACGTTTGTTCTCTACATCTGTGTCTCAACTTCTGCCTTGCAAACCGGTTCATCTGTACCATTTTTCTAGGTTCCACATACACGCGTTAATATACGATATTTGTTTTTCTCCTTCTGACTTACTTCACTCTGTATGACAGTCTCTAGATCCATCCACGTCTCAACAAATGACTCAATTTCGTTCCTTTTTATGGCTGAGTAATATTCCATTGTATATATGTACCACAACTTCTTTATCCATTTGTCTGTCGATAGGCATTTAGGTTGCTTCCCTGACCTGGCTATTGTAAATAGTGCTGCAATGAACATTGGGGTGCATGTGTCTTTTTGAATTATGGTTTTCTCCGGGCCTATGCCCAGTAGTGGGGTTGCTGGATCATATGGTAATTCTATTTTTAGTTTTTTTAAGGAACCTCCATACTGTTCTCCATAGTGGCTGTATCAATATACATTCCCACCAACATTGCAAGCGGGTTCCCTTTTCTCCACATCCTCTCCAGCATTTGTTGTTTGTAGATATTCTGATGATGCCCATTCTAACTGGCGTGAGGTGATAACTCATTGTAGTTTTGATTTGCATTTCTCTAATAATAAGTGATGTTGAGCAACTTTTCATGTGCTTCTTGACCATTTTTTGTCTTCTTTAGAGACATGTCTATTTAGGTCTTCTGCCCATTTTTGGATTGGGTTGCTTGTTTTTTTTAATATTGAGCTGCATGAGCTGTTTATATATTTTGGAGATTAATCCTTTGTCCGTTGATTCGTTTGCAAATATTTTCTCCCATTCTGAGGGTTCTCTTTTCATCTTCTTTATGGTTTCCTTTGCTGTGCAAAAGCTTTGAAGTTTCATTAGGTCCCATTTGTTTATTTTTGTTTTATTTCCATTACTCTAGGAGGTGGATCAAAAAAGATCTTGCTGTGATTTACGTCAAAGAGTCTTCTTCCTATGTTTTCCTCTAAGAGTTTTATAGTGTCCGGTCTTACATTTAGGTCTCGATTCCATTTTGAGTTTATTTTTGTGTATGGTGTTAGGGAGTGTTCTAATTTCTTTCTTTTACATGTAGCTGTCCAGTTTTCCCAGCACCACTTATTGAAGAGGCTGTCTTTCTCCATTGTATATCTTTGCCTCTTTTGTCATAGTTTAGTTGGCCATAGGTGCGTGGGTTTATCTCTGGGCTTTCTATCTTGTTCCATTGATCTATGTTTCTGTTTTTGTGCCAGTACCATATTATTTTGATTACTGTAGCTTTGTAGTATAGTCTGAAGTCAGGGAGTCTGATTGCTCCAGCTCCGTTTTTTTCCCTCAAGACTGCTTTGGCTATTCGGGGTCTTTTGTGTCTCCATACAAATTTTAAGATGATTTGTTCTAGTTCCGTAAAAAATGCCATTTGTAATTTGATGGGGATTGCATTGAATCTGTAGATTGCTTTGGGTTGTATAGCCATTTTCACAATATTGATTCTTCCAATCCAAGAACATGGTATATCTCTCTATCTGTTGTTATCGTCTTTAATTTCTTTCATCAGTGTCTTATAGTTTTCTGCATACAGGTCTTTTGTCTCCCTAGGTAGGTTTATTCCTAGGTATTTTTTCCTTTTTGTTGCAGTGGTAAAAGGGAGTGTTTCCATAATTTCTCTTTCAGATTTTTCATCATTAGTGTATAGGAATGCAAGAGATTTCTGTGCATTAATTTTGTATCCTGCAACTTTACCAAGTTCATTGATTAGCTCTAGTAGTTTTTTGGAGGCATTTTTAGGATTCTCTATGTATAGTACCATGCCATTTGCAAACAGTGACAGTTTTACTTCTTCTTTTCCAATTTGGATTCCTTTTATTTCTTTTTCTTCTCTGATTGCCGTGGCTAGAACTTCCAAAACTATGTTGAATAATAGTGATGAGAGTGGGCATCCTTGTCTCATTCCTGATCTTAGAGGAAATGCTTTCAGTTTTTCACCATTGAGAATGATGTTTGCTGTGGATTTGTCATATATGGCCTTTATTATGTGGAGGTAGGTTCCCTCTATGCCCACTTTCTGGAGAGTTTTTATCATAAATGGGTGTTGAATTTTGTCAAAAGCTTTTTCTGCTTCTATTGAGATGATCTTATGGTTGTTATTCTGCAATTTGTTAATTAGGTGTATCACATTGATTGATTTGCATATATTGAAGAATCCTTGCATCCCTGGGATAAATCCCACTTGATCATGGTGTATGATCCTTTTAATGTGTTGTTGGATTCTGTTTGCTAGTATTTTGTTGAGGATTTTTGCATCTATATTCATCAGTGATATTGGTCTTTAATTTTCTTTTTTTGTAGTATCTTTGTCTAGTTTTGGTGTCAGGGTGATGGTGACCTCATAGAATGAGTTTGGGTGTGTTCCTTCCTCTGCAATTTTTTGGAAGAATTTGAGAAGGATGGGTGTTAGCTCTTCTCTAAATGTTTGGTAGAATTCACCTGTGAAGACATCTGGTCCCGGACTTTTGTTTGTTGGAAGATTTTTAATCCCAGTTTCAATTTCATTACTTGTGATTGGTCTGTTCATATTTTCTGTTTCTTCCTGGTTCTGTCTTGGAAGGTTATACCTTTCTAAGAATTTGTCCATTTCTTCCAGGTTGTCCATTTTATTGGCATAGAGTTGCTTGTAGTAGTCTCTTAGGATGCTTTGTATTTCTGCGGTGTCTGTTGTAACTTTTCCTTTTTCATTTCTAATTTATTGATTTGAGTCCTTTCCCTCTTTTTCTTGATGAGTCTGGCTAACGGTTTATCAATTTTGTTTATCTTCTCAAAGAACCAGCTTTTAGTTATATTGGTCCTTGCTATTGTTTTCTTTGTTTCTATTTCATTTATTTCTGCTCTGATCTTTATGATTTCTTTAGTTCTGCTAACTTTGGGTTTTGTTTGTTCTTTTTCTCTAATTCCTTTAGGTGCAAGGTTAGATTGTTCACTTGAGATTTTTCTTATTTCTTGAGGCAGGCTTGTATAGTTATAAACTGCCCTCTTAGAACTGCTTTTGCTGCATCCCTTTGGTTTTGGATCATCGTGTTTTCATTGTCATTTGTCTCTAGGTATTTTTTGGTTTCCTCTTTGATTTCTTCAGTGATCTCTTGGATATTTAGTTACGTACTGTTTAGTCTCCACGTGTTTGTGTTTTTTACGTTTTTTTTCTCTGTAATTGATGACTAATCTCATAGCGTTGTGGTCAGAAGAGATGCTTGATATGATTTCAATTTTCTTAAATTTACTGAGGCTTGATCTGTGACCCAAGATGTGATCTATCCTGGAGAATGTTCCATGCGCACTTGAGAAGAAAGTGTAATCTGCTGTTTTTGGATGGAATATCCTATAAATATCAGTTAAATCTATCTGGTCTGTTGTGTCATTTAAAGCTTCTGTTTCCTTATTTATTTTCATTTTGGATGATCAGTCCATTGGTGTAAGTGAGGTGTTAAAGTCCCGCACTATTATTGTTTTACTGTTGATTTCCTCTTTTATAGCTGTTAGCAGTTGCCTTATGTATTGTGGTGCTCCTATGGTGGGTGCATATATATTTATAATTGTTATATCTTCTTCTTGGATTGATCCCTGGATCATTATGTAGCGTCCTTCCTTGTCTCTTGTAACATTCTTTACTTTGAAGTCTATTTTATCTGATATGAGTATAGCTACTCCAGCTTTCTTTTGATTTCCATTTGCATGGAATATCTTTTTCCATCCCCTCACTTTCAGTCTGTATGTGTCCCTAGGTCTGAAGTGGGTCTCTTGAAGACAGCATACATAAGGGTCTTGTTTTTGTATCCATTCAGCAAGCCTGTGTCTTTTGGTTGGAGCATTTAATCCATTCACGTTTAAGGTAATTATTGATATGTGTGACCATTTTCTTAATTGTTTTGGGTTTGTTTTTGTAGGTCGTTTTCTTCTCTTGTGTTTCCCACTTAGAGAAGTTCCTTTAGCATTTGTTGTAGAGCTGGTTTGGTGGTGCTGAATTCTCTTAGCTTTTGCTTGTCTGTAAAGCTTTTCATTTCTCCATCGGATCTGAATGAGATCCTTGCCGGTTAGAGTAATCTTGGTTGTAGTTTCTTCCCTTTCATCACTTTAAGTATATCCTGCCACTCCCTTCTGGCTTGTAAAGTTTCTGCTGAGAAATCAGCTGTTAACCTTATGGGAGTTCCCTTGTATGTTATTTGTCGTTTTTTCCCTTGCTGCTCTCAATAATTTTTCTTTGTCTTTAATTTTTGCCAATTTGATTACTATGTGTCTTGGCGTGTTTCTCCTTGGGTTTATCCTGTATGGGACTCACTGCACTTCCTGGACTTGGGTGGCTATTTCCTTTCCCATTATGGGAAGTTTTCGACTAAAATCTCTTTAAATATTTTCTCTGGTCCTTTCTCTCTCTCTCTTCTCCTTCTGGCACCCCTATAATGCGAATGTTGTTGCGTTTAATGTTGTCCCAAAGGTCTCTTAGGCTGTCTTCATTTCTTTTCATTCTTTTTTGTTTATTCTGTTCCATGGCAGTGAATTCCACCATTCTGTTTTCCAGGTCACTTATCCGTTCTTCTGCCTCAGTTATTCTGCTATTGGTTCCTTCTAGTGTAGTTTTCATTTCAGCTATTGTATTGTTCATCTCTGTTTGTTTGTTCTTTAATTCTTCTAGGTCTTTGTTAAACATTTCTTGCATCTTCTCGATCTTTTCTTCCATTCTTATTCCGAGGTCCTGGGTCATCTTCACTATCATTATTCAGAATTCTTTTCCTAGAAGGAAGGTTGCCTATGTCCACTTCATTTAGTTGTTTTTCTGGGGTTTTATCTTGTTCCTTCATCTGGTATATAGCCTTCTGCGTTTTCATCTTGTCTATCTTTCTGTGAATGTGGTTTTTTCCCCACAAGCTGCAGGATTGTAGTTCTTCTTGCTTCTGCTGTGTGCCCTCTGGTGGATGAGGCTATCTAAGAGGCTTGTGTAAGTTTCCTGAAGGGAGGGACTGGTGGTGGGTAGAGCTGACTGTTGCTCTGGTTGGCAGAGCTCAGTAAAACTTTAATCCACTTGACTGTTGATGGGTGGGGCTGGGTTCCCTCCCTGTTGGTTGTTTTGCCTGAGGCAACCCAACACTGGAGCCTACCTGGGCTCTTTGCTGGGGCTAATGATAGACTCTGGCATGGCTCACACCAAGGAGTACTTCCCAGAACTTCTGCTGTTAGTGTCCTTGTCCCCATGGTGAGCCACAGCCCCCCCCACCTCTGCAGGAGACCCTCCAACACTAGCAGGTAGGTCTGGTTCAGTCTCCCCTTGGGTCATTGTTCCTTCACCTGGGTCCCGATGCACACACTACTTTGTGTGTGCCCTCCAAGAGTGAAGTCTCTGTTTCCCCCTGTCTTGTCAAAGTCCTGCAATCAATTCCCTCTAGGCTTCAAATTCTGATTCTCTAGGAATTCCTTCTCCCATTGCTAGACCCCCAGGTTGGGAAGCCTGACATGGGGCTCAGAACCTTCACTCCACTGTGTGGACGTCTGTGGTATAAGTGTTCTTCAGTCTGTGCATCACCCACCCAGCAGTTATGGGATTTGATTTTATTGTAATTGTGCCCCTCCTACCTTCTCATTGTGGCTTCTCCTTTGTCTTTTGATGTGGGGTGTCTTTTTTGATGAGTTCCAGTGTCTTCCTGTCGTTGATTATCCAGCAGCTAGTTGTGATTCTGGTGTTTTCACAAGAGGGAGTGAAAACATATCCTTCTCCTCGCCATGTTGGTTCCTCCTCTCTTCTCCCTTTTATTCTTCATGTGTCTGGCTAATGGTTTATCAATTTGATGTATCTTCTCCAGGGTACCAGCTTTTAGTTTTATTGATCTTTGTTATTGTTTCCTTCATCTCTTTTTCATTTATTACTGATCTGCTCTTTATGATTTCTTCCCTTGTGCTAACTTTTGTGTTTTTCTTGCTCTTCTTTCTCTAATTGGTTTAGGTGTAAGGTTAGCTTTTTTATTTGAGATATGTCTTGTTTTTTAAGGTAGGATTGTGTTGCTATAAAATTCCCTCTTAGACCTGCTTTGGCTGCATCCCATAGTGTTTGGGTCATTGTGGTTTCATTGTCACTTGTTTCCCCGTATTTTTTGATTTCCTCTTTGATTTCTTCAGTGATCTCTTGTTTATTTAGTAGGGGGTTGTTAGCCTTCATGTGTTTGTATTTTTTACAGTTTTTTCCCTGTAATTGATAACTAGTCTCATAGCATTGTGGTCAGAAATGATACTTGATAAGATTTCAAAATTCTTAAATTTACCAAGGCTTGATTTGTGACCCAAGATATGATCTATCCTGTAGGATGTTCCATGAGCACTTGAGAAGAAAGTGTATTCTGTTGTTTTTGGATGGAATGTCCTGTAAATATCAATTAAGTCCATCTTGTTTAATGCATCATTTAAAGATTGTTATTCCTTATTTTCCTTTTGGATGAACTTTCAATTAGGGAAAGTGTGGTGTTAAAGTCCCCTACTATGATTGTGTTACTGTTGATTTCCCATTTTATGACTGTTAGCCTTTGCCTTATGTATTGAGGTGCTCCTATGTCGGGTGCATTAATATTGACAACTGTTATATCTTCTTCTTGGATTGATCCCTTGATCATTACATAGTGTCCTTCTTTGTCTCTTGTAATAGTCTTTATTTGAAAGTCTATTTTGTCTGATATGAGAATTGCTACTCCAGCTTTCTTTTGATTTCCATTTGCATGGAATATCTTTTTCCATCCCCTCACTTTCAGTCTATATGTTTCCCCAGGTGTGAAGTGGGTCTCTTGTAGACAGCATATATACGGGTCTTGCTTTGTATCCATTCAGCCAGTCTATGTCTTTTGGTTGGAGCATTAAACCATTTACATTTAAGGTAATTATCGATATGTATGTTCCTATTACCATTTTCTTAATTGTTTTGGGTTCGTTATTGCAGGTATTTTCCTTCTCTTATGTTTTCCGACTAGAGAAGTTCCTTTCACATTTGTTGTAAAGCTGGTTTGGTGATGCTGAATTCTCTTGGCTTTTGCTTGTGTCTAAAGATTTTAATTTCTCAGTAGAATCTGAATGATATCCTTGCTGGGTAGAGTAATCTTGGTTGTTGGTTATTCTCTTTCATCACTTTAAATATATCCTGCCACTTCCTCTGGCTTGCAGAGTTTCTGCTGAAAGATCAGCTGTTAACCTTATGGGGATTCCCTTGTTTGTTATTTGTTCCTTTTCTCTTGCTGTTTTAATATTTTTTTATATTTAATTTTTGACAGTTTGATTAACATGTACCTTGACATGTTTCTCCTTGGATTTATCCTGTACTTGACTGACTATTTCCTTCCAATTATAGGGAAGCTTTCAGCTATAATCTCTTCAAATATTTTCTCAGTCCCTTTCTTTTTCTCTTCATCTTCAGGGACCCTGATAATTCGAATTCTGTTGCGTTTAATGTTGTCCCAGATGTCTCTGAGACTGTCCTCAATTCTTTTCATTCTTTTTTCTTTATTCTCCTCTGCAGTAGTTATTTCTACTGTTTTATCTTCCAGGTCACTTATCCGTTCTTCTGCCTCAGTTACTCTGCTATTGATTCCTTCTAGAGAATTTTTAATTTCATTTATTGTGTTGTTCATCATTGTTTCTTTGCTTTTTAGTTCTTCTAGGTATTTGGTAAACATTTATTTTATTTTCTCCATTCTATTTTCAACATTTTATATCATCTTTACTATCATTACTCTGAATTCTTTTTCAGATAGACTGCCTATTTCCTCTTCATTTGTTTGTTCTGGTGGGTTTTTACCTTGCTTCTTCATGTTTTGCGTGTTTCTCTGCCTTCTCATTTTGCTTAACTTACTGTGTTTGGGGTCTCCTTTTCACAGGGTTCACATTCGTAATTCCCGTTGTGTTTGGTGTCTGCTCCCAGTGGCTAAGGTTGGTTCAATGGGTTTTGTAGACTTCCAGGTGGAGGAGACTGGTGCCTGTGTTCTGGTGAATGAGCCTGGATCTTGTCTTTCTGGTGGGCAGGACTGCATCTGGTGGGGGTTTTTTGGGTGTCTGTGAACTTATTATGATTTTACGCAGCCTCTCTGCTAATGGATTCAGTGTGTACTTGTCATGCTTGTTGTTTGGAATAGGGTGTCCAGTACTGTAGCTTGCTGGTCATTGAGTGGAGCTGGGTCTTAGTGTTGAGATGGATATCTCTAGGAGAGCTTTAGCCATTTGATATTATGTGGAGCCCAGAGGTCTCTGTTGGACCAATGGTCTGAACTTGGCTTTCCCTCCTCAGAGGCACAGGCCTGACATGCGGCTGGAGCACCAAGACCCTGTCAGCCACACGGCTCTGAAGAAAAGGGAGAAAGAAAGAAAGAAAGAAAGAAAGAAAGAAAAGAAAAGAAAGTTATTAAAATAAAATATATTAAAAATAAAAAAAATTAAAGTAAGAAAAAAAAGAAGGAAAGAAGAGATCAACCAAACCAAAGAACAAATCCACCAATGATACCAATCGCTAAAAATTATACAAAAAAAAAAATACAATGGACAGAGAGAACCCTAGGACTAATGGTAAAAGCAAAGCTATACAGACAAAGTCACACAAAGAAGCATACACATACACACAAAAACAGAAAAAGGAAATATACATATATATATTTTAGAAAAAAGGAAGTGAGCAACCAAATCAATAAACAAATACACCAATGATAATAAGGTCTACATACTAAACTAAGATAAACATAAAACCAGAAACTAATTAGATTCAGAAAGCAAACCCCAAAGTCTACAGCTGTTCCCAAAGTCCACCACCTCAATTTTGGGATGATTTGTTATCTATTCAGGTATTTCTCAGATGCAGGGTACATCAAGTTGACTGTGGAGATTTAATTCGCTGCTCTTGAGGCTGCATCGAGAAATTTCCCTTTCTCTTCTTTGTTCGCACAGCTCTTGGGTTTCAGCTTTGGATTTGGGCCCGCCTCTGTGTGTAGGTCACCTGAGGGCATCTGTTCTTTGCTCAGACAAGACAGGGTTAAGTTAGCAGCTGATTAGTATGCTCTGGCTCACTCAGGCCAGGAGGAGGGAGGGGTACGGAATGCAGGGTGAGCCTGCGGCAGCACAGGCCAGCATGACATTGCAACAGTCTGAGGTGCACCATGTGTTCTCCCCGGGAAGTTGTCCCTGGATCACGGGACCCTGGTAGTGTCAGGCTGCTAAGGCTCCCGGGTAGGGAGGTGTGGATAGTGACCTGTGCTTGCACACAGGCTACTTGGTAGCTGCAGTAGCAGCCTTAGCATTTCATGCCTGTCTCTGTGGTCTACACTGATAGCCGTGGCTTGCGCCCATCTCTGGAGCTCGTTTAGGCAGTGCTCTGAATCCCCTCTCCTCGCGCACCCTGAAACAATGGTCTCTTGCCTCTTAGGCAGCTCCATACTTTTTCCTGAACTCCGTTCAGGCTAGCTGTGGTGCACTAGCCCCCTTCAGGCTGTGTTCACGCAGCCAGCCCCAGTCCTCTCCCTGGGATCTGACCTGCAAAACCAGAGCCTCAGATCACAGACCCCACCCGACCTGGCGGGTGATCAGACAAGCCTCTCAGGCTGGTGAGTGCTGGTGAGCACCAATCCTCTGTGCAGGAATCTCTCTGTGTTGCCCTCTGCACCCCTATTTCTGAGCTCTCCTTGTGGCTCCAAAGCTTTCCCCCCACCACCCCCCAACTCCGCCAGTGAAGGGGCTTCCTAGTGTGTGGAAACTTATCCTCCTTCACAGCTCCCTCCCAGAGGTGCTGATCCTGTCCCTATTCTTTTGCCTCTGTTTTTTCTTTTTTCTTTTGCCCTACTCAAGTACATGGGGAGTTTCTGGCTTTTGGGAAGTCTGAGGTCTTCTGCCAACATTCAGTAGGTGTTTTGTAGGAGTTGTTCCACATGTAGATGTATTTTTGATGTATTTGTGGGGAGGAAAGTGATCTCCCCATCTTACTCCTCCTCCATCTTGAAGGTCTCCTCAATATTGCCTATTTCTGATGAGTTGTATACTTGCCCCTCATGTAGTGAATTTATTTATTCCTAATAATGTTTTTTACCTTATGATTTATTTTGCTTGATTTTAACATTAATGCAGGGGCTTTCTTTTGGTTTGAAAATATCTGCTATATATTTCCCACTTTTTTAACCTTAATACTTTTGTTTCTTTATTTTATATGCACGTTTACTCTTTACAAGATTTTTTTCTGCCATAAAATATTCGAGTCTAAATAGCTCTGTCTTTTTATTATCTCTGTTTCATGCACTTTCTCTTCCTTCATCAGTGAGGGAGATATTCCTGGCCTTGTTATGGAAATGACCAAACTCCTGATGGCTGCACTCGGGAACAGAGTGGAAGTATGTTTGCTGCAATAACCAGCATTTCTGAATATTTTACACTAATGAGATACTAAATAATATGAGCTTTTGTTTATACATTGTTGTCTTCTGTGTTTAGTTTGCAAGAATCATCCTTTCAGAGGTCTAGCTTTTTATGAACTTTTGCAATGAGGGTCCATACCTGAAAAGCATGGAACCTCAGGATCTGTAGCGGTGGAAACTTCTCCAAATGCAGAGACACCATTGCTGATAGTGCCTGAGCAGCTAATATGCACATCACAAAAATATCTGTTTAACTGAACACATTATCTACTAAAGAAATCAGGTCCTTGGGTCCATTTGATTAAGGAAGTCTTTGTAGACTGTACATTTACATCTTTTTTTTTACTCCCTTTAATTCTAGAACCTGGCTCAAGGCTTGGAGCCCCTGAGGGCTCAGCATATATATATATACATATATATTTTATATGTTTTGTTTAAAATTCATTTTTATTGGAGTATAGTTGATTCACAATGTTGTGTTAGTTTCTGCTGTACAGCAAAATGACTCAGTTATACATATACATATATTCATTCTTTTTTAGATTCTATTCCCATATAGATCATTACAGAGTATTGAGTAGAGTTCCCTGTGTTATGTAGTAGGCTCTTATTAGTTATCTATTTTATATATAGTAGTGTGAATGTCAATCCCAATCTCCCCATTTATCCCTCCCCCCCTCCCCCTTGGTAACCATAACTTTGTTTTCTACATCTGTGAGTCTATTTCTGTTTTGTAAAGAGGTTCATTTGTACCATTTTTTTGAGATTCTACATATAAGTGATATCATATGATATTTGTCTTTCTCTGTCTGACTTACTTCACTCAGTATGCCAATCTAAGATGTGGTACATATATACAATGGAATATTACTCAACCACACAAAAGAATGAAATAATGCCATTTGCAGTGACATGGATAGACCTAGAGATTGTCAACATATATTTTTGATGAATTTTAAAAAGTGATTTTTCTGATTCTGTAATGTCTTCCAAAGAGTAAAGAGAAAATGACATTACTGCATTTATTGGAATAAAATTGACTATGATAGATACAGTTTTTCCACCATATAAAAGAGTAGGAGCACCACAGCCAGCATCAGGGTGTTACCACTGACAGGCTTTATTGTTATCAGTGGAGGAATTTCAACCCTTGCAAACAGGAGAGCATCACAACTCAGACCTGCTTCTGTCAGAGTCTTGGCAGCACAGAATCTCCGAGTGACATTTCTCAAATAAACCCTAGAACATTTTTCTTTAATTTTACAAAGGCTCAGAAATCATTTCTCTGGAATTACTGCACTGCACAATGAATGCCTTTCTCCATTAGCTAAAGAATGTCTTTGCACTAAGGGATTTCATTTTGCACTCAAAGATTTTTTGCACTGAGGAATCATATTGGAGTAAATGTAAAGGCTTAACCTAGATGGAGATGTGCTCACTTTAAGATAAGAGGCTCATATTTTAAAAATAAAACTTCCACTTTCTTTAAAGGAATGATGCATAGTCCTCTCCATCTGTTAGTCAAAGAAGATTAGCAGGCGAATAGGTACATCTCTTCAAGCTGGAATAATCCTTTGAGGTTATTGAAGGGAAACTCCAACTTTATAGGAATATTGGCATTATAATGGATGGGAAAGAATGAGCCTTGGAGGAGGAAGACATGGATTATCTGAAACCAGGGCCATCCCTCGAACTTGTCTTTGTCCTTGGCCCAACTCTACCATCAATAATCCCCTCTTTTCTTCCTGCCAACAAGATATTCCTGACCTGTCCTGTGCTGCATTTTCTCAGTTCTTTACCAGGTGACATAGTGCTTTGTTCTAAATTGTTAATGGCTGATAATGCCTTGATATGATACCACTTCCCTGAAGAATGTTCAGGTGATATCTGGACATATAATCTTCTATCAAAAATAAACTAATTGGAAATGGAGAATTGGGGGGACAATGTGTCCATAGGATGGAAGCAGATGCTTTGGTTTGATGTTCTTTTCAATGCTCCTAAGTTCAGTCTACCTGTGAGTCCCAATGTGGACCATAGATGGATTACCCCATGGCTGATATCCTGGAAAGTCTTTGTTTCATGTCACTCACCAGTTATTTGAATCTCCCTCAATCTTTGTTTGGAGAGTGAGCATCACTAATGAGCACAAAGTCATTTGTATTGAACACAAACAGCCTAAATGAGCATTTAAAAATCTGATCTTGGCAATGTCGGTAATTTTAGAAATAATGCTGTTATTTATAAATTATGAAATTACCTTGAATTTATCAGATTGACTTGCTTTTTATTATAGGATTCTAGAAAACTGGCTGGATCAAGGCTTTTTCTCTGGCAGAATCTACCAAATTTTAGGAGAGGGATTCTATAAATGCAAAATGAAAACATAAACCATAAATTACCATGAAATTGGAGGGGCCAATGCCATTGGGGGTCTATGCTGTCACCTTGACACATCTGCACTCCGTCCCTCTTCTTTTCTTTCCTCCTCCATGTCTCCCTTGGGTGATAACATAGTGTAAGAACCTGTTCTTTGGCCTGTCCCCTCCTGCTCCTGGTCCCAAGGCTGGTCCCCCTAAGCCTTCAGATACATGGCCCCGCTCTCTTTGTCTGGTCTAGCTCCCTTCACATGCCATTTAAGTACCTGTTTCCATTTTCCCCCTTAGTCCTTGGAATCTGGATTTCACAGATATCTCTAATGCAATGGTCACTATTATTTCTTCCATAAAAACCAAGCTACACAGTGATCCCTATTTAACCTGATCCCCTCTGGAGACCCTCTCCTCACTCTGTTATCCGGGTACATCCTCTACTTCTGAGAAAAGTTTAACTTTTTTACATTTTCAGACTGCTCTTTCGCCTCCCACTGGATAAAAGAGGATTCCTCCAATCCTTCCTTCTCTGAAGCATCCTCCTGACATGGGACATTATGTGTTCCCCTCTCCTCCTACTGGTTTCCAGTAGGAGTCACAGGATGACACATTTTAATCTTGTTCTCTAGCCACAAATTTTCATCCAAGTTTGAGTCTGACTTCTGACATTTTGTCATTCATCCTGCCCTCACTTCTAACTCTACATGTCCACAACAAAACTGTCCCTAAAATTATTTCCTCTTAACATTCTCTCCATACATTTTAATATTATTCTCCTAAAACAAATTTTAAATTTTTAAATTAACATTTTTGGTTAAATCCTATTATTCTGATACAAATTTTGGATTTTTATTATTACTTTGATGCAATAAGTTGTTGATGAGAATCACAATTTTACCATATACTAAACATCTATTCTTAGGCAAGTTGCTTGACCTTGGTCTCATATTTCTCATCAATAGAACAGGTATTCAGAATTGCTACAGACCAGTGGTTCTTTGTGCCCTCCAATGTCTCCCTTTTTAAGCAGGAGTGTCTGTAGGCTGGTGCAGTTATTTTTATCCTGTCCCATAACTGTATGTTGAGTGTATGTGGGTGGGGTACCTTGTTTCTTTACTTTCTTGATCTGCAGATCAAGAAAAACTGTATTTGAGAAATTACACCCAAGGACCTTCATCCACACCTGGGATAGATTTAGAAAATGAGATCTGGGCTTTGAGCCTATGCTGTAATAGGGTGAGACTCTGGGGGACTTTGGGAAGAGGTCAGTATTATTGTTCATGAAGGTGGGACACAAATCCCAGGCACCTGAGAGTGGATTGTGGTAAGCATCCTCTCTGGTGGTTTCTCAAGACACTAATCACCTCTGGGGCAATTGTGAGTCACTGTGGCATTGATGTAAGCTTCTTGCTGAAAAAGAGATTAGTTGAGTGTAATAGGAATCTAGATGTACCTTTACAACAGATTAATTGCATCAGTGGCCCTAATTCTTTACCCCTCTTTTTATTTTTTTTTTAAAAAATTAGCTGCCTTCTGCATTTTTAATTTTTTTTATTTTTTAATGAAGTATAGTTGATTTACAATGTTGTGTTAGTTTCATGTGTACAGCAAAGTGATTAATATATATATATGAATATATATATATTCTTTTTCAGATTCTTTTCCCATATAGGTTATTACAAAATATTGAGTATAGTTCCCTGTGCTATACAGCAGGTCCTTGTTTATTTGTACTTAGTTTTGATGCTTAACAACAGCTGTGCTTGTCTTTATATGAAGCAAAATATCTTTACAATAGTATTCTGCATTCATGCCAAAACCCGGCACTGCCCAATGATTGCTGCGGACTCTAAATGAAGAAACATTGAATGTCAAGCTTGCAAATGCAGTGTTAGGAAATATCAACATTGTGGCAGCCATCACCATTCTCCTAGGTCTCCACCTTGAAATTTGGAGCTTAGCATGGATCCTCCCCCATCATTCTTTTCAAACATCTAATTGAGTAAATTCATCAAGATTTTTCTAAACAGTTATTGGAATTTGTTCTTCTTAGTGATAGCTATCACTAGATCCTCATCACCTGAACTCAAGTCCAAAAAAAAATCCTTGAGCACCTGTCGAGTACAAGGCAGCACTCCTGATGTTTATAGAGGCACAGGCGGAGAGGTCTCTCCCTTTGTGGCTTGGGTAAGTGGCCACAAATCAGGGATGAGGAGACACTAGACAAACACATCTAACACAAAGCAGAAGATGTCAAATGCCACCGAGAGATACCAAAGAAGTGACATGAGATGCGAAACCAGAGCTGGTCAAGAGGATCAGGGAAGGATTCTCCTGGGGCCATGTCTTCTTTCCCGCTGACTCTCATTACAGCCAGTTGGCTTCAGGGTTCCCTTTCACCTGTCTGGCCAAAATCCTCACATGGGCATGAAGTTCTGGTTCCCCAGTCCTTTGGGGTCTGGTCATATTCCATTCCCCACATAAGGTGTTGTGCTCAGTCACTGTGAGACTTGCAGTCTACACTTCCCAAACCAGCCTCAGCTGGTTTCCCTGTCTTGGGTTGTGTGTTTGTTCAGGAAGGCAGCTCAGACAGAGGTGACATTTGTGATGGGCCTTGAAGCATAATGGACATGGTGGGAGGCAGTGTAAAGGGAGGTGCTCAACAACACGGGAGTATATATGTCAGGTATACAGCTTAAAACATGCAGGTCCAAATATTTTGGTTTACTCAATAAACCAAAATACTTGTGATTGGAGCTTTTTATAATGGGTAATATTTGTCTCTAGGAGAAGGTCTAAAGGAATTTGCCTCTATGGCTAGTTTTATTTTTTATAATTTAGGGGAAACATCATGAAGAAAGCATGTTTTCAGTGGCTTTTTATACAAAATCTACAAAACTTAGGAATTTGATGCATGCTATAAAGCAAAGAGGGGTCTTACCATGGCCTATAAGTAGGGGGCAAGAAAAGATGAGAAAAATACCTGAATTTTCCCTCTTGACCTCTAAATAAATTCACTCCTTTGTAATGTAGGTTGTCGTGGAATCAGAAAGGGCTGTGGAATTATGAGACTGGAGAAGATATTGTAATTAGAGGATCATTAAATTCATTGTAATTGCTGTTTCTTTCAGTTAAACTGACAGAGGGGTATATTTGACTCCCAGGAGAAATTTGGGACATCGTGTGGTTAATAAACTCTTCCAAGACCATTCTTTTACCTATTATCATGGAGTTTTAGGACAAAAGAACATGGGAAGTCACAGCAGATGGGACAGACTTTTGACAGCAGTGTGCATAGTGACACTGTGTTGGGAAAGAGTGGATTAGAATAAGGATGGGGATTTAAAAATATACCAAGGGACAGTAAGACATTACAGTGTTTGGAGCAGCGTTGTGAGATGAATGGAATTCATCCAAACATCAGAAGAAATAATCAGACAAAGTACATCATACAGAATGTATGAAATGGAGATGGAGATGAGTCATTAGGAAGCTATTGTAATAGCTCAACCCCAGGAAAGAGAACATGTATTACTATGACTTCCCGAGTCTAAAAAAGAGCAATGATCTCAAAGAGCATTTAAGGTGCTAAATCAAGAAGCCAGTAAGAGACTATTCTAAACCATTACTAAGCTATTTGAACTTTCAATGAGAAAAGCATGCAATTCCTTTACTCAGGTTATATAAGGATTTGAAATGTAGACTGAAGTATTTCTGGCCTCCCCACAATCAATTCCAATTTTGCTAAGCTTTGAGGAGATGGGGATTCAATGAGGGGCATTAATTCTGCTGAGAATAAAGTAGAAACAGCTTACAAGGAATTAAGGCTGCTTTTCTGAATGTTTGTAGACCAGTATATAAGGGCCTTGGTCTAGTCAATGCGAAGGCCCAAAGACAAAGCAAGAAATAGGCACTAAAGAAAGTAGGATATGGTCTTTGGTACAGCCCCTGAGTATAAACCCAGTTGCTCAGCCCCCAGTGGCATGGTATCTCCCCACAATCCCTCAGGCCTGTGGTCCCAGGAACCTGCGCCCTGGTGATTTCTCACTCCCTCTGGGCTGCTGAGCTCTCTGGACATAGGTGTGCCATGTCATCATCATTCACCTGTGGTCTCTCTTTTTTTTTTTTTTTTAAATTAGTGTGGTAAGAGCAGTTAATGAGAGACCTACCCTCAAATTTTTAATTATGAGATATAGTCTTGTTAACTATAAACTCAATGTCATGTAGCAGATCTCCAGAACTTATTCATTTTGCAAAATTGAAACTTTATGCCCAGTTATTAGCAAGTCCCCATTTTCCCCTCTCCCCAGCCCCTGCCAACCACCATTCTACTCTTCTTCTATGAGTGTAACTATTTTAGATTCCTCATATTGTTGAAGTCCTGCAGTATTTTCCTTCTGCTACTGGCTTATTTCACTTAGCATAATATCCTCCAGGTTCATCCAAATTGTCGGATATGGCAGAATTTCCTTCTTTTTAAAGGCTGAATAATACTCCATTGTATGTATGCACTGCACTTTCCTTATCCACTCATCTGTTGATGAATGTTTAGGTTGTTTCCATATCTTGGCTATTGTGAATAATGCTGCAATGAACCTAGAAGTGGTAATATCTCTTTAAGATCCTAATTTCAATTCTTTTGAATAAAGAACCAGAAGTGGAATTCCTGTATCACATGGTAGCTCTATGTTTAATTTTTTTGAGGAACCTCCATACCGTTTTCCACAGAGGCTGCATCCTTTTGCATTCCCACCAACAATGCACAAGTGTTCCCCTTTCTCCTCATCCTCTCCAACACTTGTTTTTTATCTGTGGTCTCTTGTGATGACTTTGCTTTTCTTGCTGGATTAAATGACTGAACCAATGTAATGTAACTCAGCCAAGCCTGAGACATAATTTGTTTACACTCAGAGTTAGGCATCTGTGCACCTTTTTACAGATATGTTCCTCGATATATCTTTCTACAATGTCTTCCTCTTACACACACTACTAGGAAGTTCTGGATAGGACTTGTGTTCTCTGCTCTAGCAGAGTGTCTGAGACCTGAATATGATATTTGTTGGTGCTATTTTAACACTATCTGGCTTTAGCTTAATTTTCCTATGCTTATTCTCCTCTTTCTTGTGATTTTTCTCTTTTTTTCCTGGTTTATTGAGATATAAATGACATATAACATGTGTAAGTTTAAGGTATACAATGTAATGACTTGATACACATATATATTCCAAAATTATTATGCCAATAAGATTAGTTAGCACATCATTCACCTCACACAATTACCTTTTACTTTGTTTGTTTGTTTTTTATGGTGGTTATAGTGAGAACAATCCCATTTACAATAGCATAACAAGCAATAACATATTTAGAAATAAATTTAACTAAGGAAGTGAAAGATCTATATACCAAAAGCTATAAGACATTGATTAAAGAAATTAAAGAAGGAGGGTTCCCTTTTCTTCACACCCTCTCCAGCATTTATTGTGTGTAGATTTTTTTGATGATGGCCATTCTGACCGATGTGAGGTGAAACCTCATTGTAGCTTTGATTTGCATTTCTCTAATAATTAGTGATATTGAGCATCCTTTCATGTGCCCCTTGGCCATCTGTATGTCCTCCTAGGAGACCTGTCTATTTAGGTCTTTTTTGATTGGGTTGATTGATTTGTGATACATGGAACCTAAAAAAAATACAAATGAACTTATTTACAAAACAAGAAAAGACCTACAGACATAGAAAACAAACTTATGGTTACCAAAGTGGGGGGTGGATAAATTAGGAGGTTGGGAATAACATATGCACACTACTATATATAAAATAGATAACCAACAAGGACCTACTGTATAGCACACTACATAGCATTATAAAATATACTCAATATTTTATAATGCCTGTAAGGGAAAAGAATCTGAAAAAGAATATATATATACATATCTACACATTTTTTTAGTTTCTTAAGGAACATCCATACTGTTTTCCATAAGTCAGACAGAGAAAGAGAAATGTTGTATGATATCGCTTATATGCAAAATCTAAAAAAGAAAAATGATACAAATGAACTTATTTACAAAACAGAAATAGACTCACAGACTTAGAGAACGAACTTATGGTTACCAGAGGTGAAGGGTTGGAGGGAGGGATAGTTAAAGAGTTTGGGTTTGACATGTACACACTGCTATATTTAAAATGGATAACCAACAAGGACCTATTGTATAGCACAGGGAATCTGCTCAATATTATGTAACAACCTAAATGGGAAAAGAATTTGAAAAAGAATAGGTATATGTATATATATATAACTGAATCACTTTGCTGTACACCTGAAACTAATGCAACATTGTTAATCAACTATAATATAAAATAAAAAGTTAAAAAAAGAATATGTATATTATATATACATACATACCTGTACTGTACCCCTGAAGCTAACACAACATTGTAAATCAACTATACTGCAATAAAATAAAATTTTAAAAAATTAAGGAAGACACAAGTAAATGGAAAATCATTTTTTTGTTCATGGATTGGAAGAGTTAATATTATTAAAATGCCCATACTACCCAAAGCCATCGATAGATTCTAATGTAATCCCTATCAAAATCCCATTGTTTTTCTGACAATTTTTTTTCCGAATTTCAAATCCTTGTTGAGATAAACATGTACTATAAAGTAATGTTTACATTTAAAAGCAACCTCTCAATTTTATTGAGCTAAGTTGCTACTTAAATTTGGTGAGAATCAAAATCTTCTTTCCTTTAAATCAACATATATGAATCCTGGTGAGAGATTTCTTAGTTAATTATTTATTTTCTAATTTAGGATATCATTTTTCACAGATGATTATCCTTTGCAAGTTAACTAACATATATTTATTTATTGGCTTTGAGAAATGTCCTCCAAAGATAGTATCTTGTGATGAGATACAGGTATATTTTCATGAAATGCACCTTTCACAGCAGTGCTGTGACCTGCAACCACATGAAGGCGATTCCCAGCTGAGCCCTTGCCACTTCAGCTCCCCTGCACCAGCACCTCCTCTCACCATCTGTTGCTCAAATATATACATCCTGAAAAGTCAGTCTGCTCACTGGCATTTCTCCTACCCAACCTCCTGCCCCCTGCCCTCTGTCCAGTCACAATGCTAAGATAACCTAGAACTGCAGTCTGATTCTAGAACTACCATGTGAAGCCAGAGAACACTGATTTCCACTCTTTCACAATAAGAAAAGTCCCATTCATCACACTAGCATTTTGCATTTGGGGACCAGATGATACAAGAACTAAGCCATCTCTGTATTCCCTTGGTCTCCATCCTGTTGGCCTACCCTGCAGACTTTGGACCTGTCAGCCTATACAACTGTGTAAGCCACCAGTTGACCCTTGAACAACAAAGGGGCTAGGGGCGATGACTCCTGCACAGTCAAATTTTGCTTATAATTTTATAGTCAGCCATCTGTATCTGTGGCTCCACATCTGTGAGTCTGACCAGTCATGAATTGTGTAGTATTTCTGTATTACTTATTGCAACAAATCCACGTATAAGTGGACCCATGTTGTTTAAGGGTAAACTCTATATGTATAGACACATCCTATTGCTTCTTTTTCTCTGTAGAATCCTGACTAATACAGTTTCCTCCGTCTTCCTTCTTTTTTCCCAAGGACAGGAGGGACTGGGCTCTGGGTGGGGAAAACTACAGGGAAACAAGAGACACAGTCTCTGGCCCTGCCTCTCTGCTCATCTTCTCCCTCAGGGTAGCATATATTCTCCTGCCCTGCAGACCAGCTACTCAAGTGAGTGAAAGGTGACCAGGATGCATTGCTGGTTTCTCTCACTCTCCTCTCTTCTTTTCTCATTCCCATCCAATTGCCTGCAGGAGCCTGACTCATCTTGAAGCAGGAGGACCAGGTGAATACCCTGCAGCCATCACTTCTGAGATGAGGGGCCATGTGCATACAGGGTGCTGAGCTCCAGGAGAGAGAGCAGGTCCAGCAGGAGAGGGAAGACCAGACCCCACTCCAAGGCTGGCCATGCCCCAGTGTTATCCCCCAGGCCTAAGTAATGTTCGGACTTCCTCTCAATGAAAATAAACACTTGACCTAATTTATATTTATTAAAATATTTGTTTCTCTTGTCAACTTGATCTTTTTGACTTTGAGCATCACACACTATCGTTTCACTCATAATTACCTTCATTGTGAACTGAGAAAAGTGTCAGTGAATTTCATGGCTAGACCCTCGCCTCCCCCAGACAATGACTTCCTGGTGCTACAGGCTGAAAGGAGGTGGAAATAAGGGCATTAATTCTTAACACACACACACACACACACACCATTGACAACCCACTGGAAGAGGTCTTGCTCATAAATCACCCTCAATTTGTTTTTCAAAAGATTATATGTGAATAAATTATAGTCATTATTTACTTACACTGTTGGCAGTCTAAGTAAATGATAACTCCTCCTCTTCCTTTTCTTCTGTCTTCTTTTTTTTCAGAATGCAAATTGCTTCTTTATTTTAAAGTCTATTTTATCTGATATGAATATTGCTACTCCAGCTTTCTTTTGATTTCCATTTGCATGGAATATCTTTTTCCATCCCCTCACTTTCAGTCTGTATGTGTCCCTAGGTCTGAAGTGGGTCTCTTGTAGACAGCATATATATGGGTCTTGTTTTTGTATCCATTCAGTGATCCTGTGTCTTTTGGTTGGAGCATTTAATCCATTCACATTTAAGGTAATTATCATCTACACTCCCTCACTGAGTAAATGATTATGGAGAACCAGCCACTTGGCCAGGCATGGTGCAGCTCAGTCTCCATCATAGGGTCCTGCCCTTGTGCAATTGGCATTCTAGCTGACTGTGGGGGTGGTGGGTAGTCAGAACAGAGCCAATAAATCTAAAATAAAGCATAAGAAGATGACGAGTGCTATCAGAGAGAGAGAGAGAGAGAGAGAGGGAGAGGGAGAGGGAGGGAGAGGAGGAACCCATAAATTAAAACCAATGACAATGCAAAGACCATATTTGGATCCGGATTCAAACAAACTATGTAATAAAGAGTATTATGAGAGTTATGAGAATGTAAACACAGACTACATATCTGATGATATTTGGGAGTTATTGACTATTGTAGACATATGCTTTTTAAGAAAAGAATCCGTTTTTTTAACATATTTATTGGAGTATAATTGCTTTACAATGTTGTGTTAGTTTCTGCTATATAACAAGGTGAATCAGCTATATGTATACCTCTATCCCTATATGTCTTCTAGAGATTCATAATAAAATATCTACAAGTGAAATTATGTAGTATCTAGGACAAGCTTCACAATAATCCAAGGAAGCTGGAAAGAAGAGAAAGGGGTGCAGATTAAACACAACTATCCATGAATTGATCTCTGTTGAAGCTGGGTCTTGGGTATTTGAAAACTAATTTTGTTATTTTGTTCTTCTTTGGGATATGTATGGCACTTCTTATAATGACAAAGTATAAAAAAAAAGACTTCGTCTTCTTGTAATTAATGTGCTTAGGGTCATCTTTGAGAAGACCCTGGATATCATGAACATATTCTTCTTAATTCTCTTCTGGAAAATTTATAGTTTTGTTTTACATTTATGTCAAAATCAACCTACAACAGATTTTGTGTATGGAGTAAGGCACGGGTTAAGTACTCTTTTCCCATGTATATGTCCAACTGGAAAGCACCATTTATTGAAAAAGTGGCATTCCCCACTGCCCTAACACAGTCTCTCACAGACCTTTGTCCATCTATGGGCAGGTCTGTTCTGGGCCCCCCACTCCATCCTGTTCATCAGTGTGTCAATCCTTGTCAACTGCTATAGCTTTAAAAAGTGTCAATATACCATTGAACAAATCTTTCCACCTTGTTGATCTTTTTCCAAAACTGTCTTGTCTAGTCTTGCTCCTTTTCATTTCCAGGTGAATTTAGGGCCATCTTCTCAAGTTCTACCAAAAAACTATTGAGATTGCACTAAATCTGTAAGTTAGTCTGGGGAAAATGGATATTTTTACAATATAAAACAGAGTGTATGCCTCCATTTATTTACATCTTCTCTAATCTCTCTCAGTGATGTGAGTATTTATACACAATCTGATTACTATTTATTGACTTACATAGATATTCTTTCTGTGTGAATTTTGGTAGGATTCATTTTTCTAGGAATTTATCTTTTTCATCTATATTTTCAAATTTAAGGTATAAAGTGTATATAATCTTTCAATTTTTTAATGTTTTTAAAAACTACTGAAATCCTCATTTTTTATATCTGTATTGGTTATTTGTGTCCTTGCCCCTTTTCTCTCAATTATGCTTACAGGGGATTTATCATTCTTATTAGTAATAAGATTGGCATTCTTCTTCCTTACATATTTGGTGGAATTTGCTGGTGAAGTCATCTGGGGCTTCAGATTTTGCTAAAGTAATAATTTTAATTACTTTGTGTATTTTCTTAATAGTCATTGGATTATTAAATGTTTTATTTATTCTTTTGTCAGCATTGGGATGTTGCATTAAAATTTTGAAGCGAATACAACATTGCAAAGCAACTATATTTCAATAATTTTTTTTAATTGGAAAGAAACCCACTTTTGACCTTATTGAAACTCTCTGTTGTGTGCTTGTTTGTTTTTTATTTCTTTAAAATTTCTGCTTGTACCGCTCAGAGTACCAGCAGGAAACAGATTAAACATGCACATTAGAATAATTTGAGAATACTTAATAAAGGGACATTTACCCAAGTGTGGGTTGGGCTGAGAGGACCACAAGGGACAGATAGTGTGATATCATGGGAGGTGATGTTGAGCGTAGGTTGCTACCTCTGGGCCTGAAAGGGCAAGAGAGGGAGATTCTGTAGGAAGCCAAGGTCACAGGTCTGATAGTGAAGGATGACTGAGTGGAACTTGGTCCTTTGCTCAAGGATGCATTTGGCCTGGGTTGTTCACATGGGGAGAGAGTAAAAGGAATCAATATTGCAACCCCAGGCTCCTCTCTCACGTGGGCTCCCCAGGAGGCCAGAAGGTCAGGGAGTCTACCATGTGGTCAGCCTCCTGAAAGACAGATCCAAATGGAGAAGGGTGAAGTGTAGAACTGAAGGAGCAGAAAGTATGTCACACAGACTGCTCCTCTTGCCCCTTGGTATACAAGATTTTTCCAAGTGAAAAATTGGTGTTCCCATCACAGAAGACACAGCTTGACTGTTCGGGGTGACGCTGATTCTGTCCTATGACCATGTGATCATAAAGCAATTTGTCCTCCACATCCAGATAGAGAACCTTAAAATGTACTTCAGACATTGAAAACACATGAGCAAGGACTTAAGGACTAAAGATCTAAAGAGGAAATCTAAAGCTTGACTGAAAGGAGTTCCCAAAAAAGAGAACAAAGAAAATGCAGAAGAACAAATTGCCTAAAATGAGGGACAAATCTGTCTCAGTGGTAAAGGAAGACAACAGTCTTCAGGAGAGGTCCCACCAAACTAGAAGAATTTTTTTAAAAAGATTCACTTTGAGGGTTACCTACACATGATTTCATAACAAAAAATCAATTCTAAAATTCTTCCAAGGAAAAAACAAGAAGGGAATCTGCAAAAATGATTAAAAACCTGGTATTTGAGACAAAAGCCCAATTCCTAGCTGGAAAGATCCATCTGTTAAAAGTAAGCTATCCACAAGGTTACTTGTAACTTCAGTTGCAAGCATGGTCAAATTGATAAGGGATTCTCAATTCATATGGAGTTGAAAATGTACAAATATTCATAATATAACTTTGAAAATAATTAAGGGAAAGGAATTTTTCCCTACCTGATGAAATGACTAAATTTCTAAATGTAATAATGATTTTATTAATTTTCCACAGATAAGTATGTATAAAAATCACATATTACATAAAATGCATTAATTTGTAAATACATTCTTCCACTCCCTCAAAAAATAAATTATTCTAACTGTTTACAAGCCTCTTTTAAAAGAAAAGTCACAAGACTTCATGGCAAGCACAATAATTACAAGAGTGAGTTGCACAAAAGGAAGTCAAAGGTATGAGTATAGGGAAGAGCATTCAAGACCTTCTCAAAAATAATAATAAACTAGGGATTTTTTAAAAATGTAACAAAAAACTATTGGAGGATTTGAAGCATAACATAAGTAACAAAAGAGTTATAATTAGGAAGATTACCATGGTTATAATATGAAAGAATGGATTTTGTGGCATCTATGGAAAGAGGACAGTTGGAAGACTGCTGTAATCTTGGCAGAGATGCTGCTGGCCTGGGTTGAGGTGGTGACAAAACTGATGGAGATCACATTGGTAGTCTTTACTGGTGGGTAAAATTGAAGAGGAATCAAAGATGTTGTCCATATTTCTGACTTGAACAATAGGTGGATGGTCATACCATTTACCGAGATGGGGAAGACCCATTAAAGGGGAGAAACCAAGAGATCAATTTTTGTATCCATCAAGTTTGAAAACTCTGTAAACAATTAATGTGGCATTAGCTATGCTTGACTGGAGTTTAGGAGAAAGATATGTTCAGAAATATAAAGTGAGGGATGTCAACCTTAAACAATGTTAAAAACTCCATGTTGATCTAAGAAGAAAGAAACATAAGAGGGCACAGGATTAAGTCCTGGCAAATCCCCACATTTATGGTCACGCAGAGATGGAGGAGGTATCAGCCAAGAAAACCAAGAAAGAAGGGCCTGTGAGGTGGGAGAAAAACAGAAGAGGGCTAGGTGATGGAAAACAAGGAAGAGACGTGTTTCAACACTTAGAGCAGCCGACTGTATCACATACCACTGTGTTATGGAGTAGAGTAAGGGCAGACGGTCCTTTACATCTGACCATGTGGATGGAGGTCATCGATGCCCTAGACTGGAGAAGATGCAGAGGTGTGGTGATGTGGGAGTCAGATTGCAGTGATCAGAAAGTGAATGGAAGGCAAGAAAATGACAACCACTCTTCATGGGCAACAAGTGAATGAACACATGGGAAGCAAGAAAATGGGGTAGTAGCTGGAGAGAGATGTATGGTAGTGGTCTTGTCATTTTGAGGTTTACTGCTTGTTTCTTAATAAAAAATGCAAAAGATAAGTGGATAAATGAGAGGGGAGGCCTTGAAATGCACCAGCAAATGAGATCCAGAACACATGTGGAGGGCAAGGCCTTCGATAGGAGTGAGTATAGGGAGGGTGGTAGGTACTGGAGGGAAGATAAGAAAGGTTACTGCTATGTCTCACTGAAGTAGAAGATGTGTGTGTGTGTGTGTGTGTGTGTGTGTGTTCTGGTTGTGCACTGCACAACTACAGAGGAGGCCTGTGTGATGAGTACTTCCTGGTGTCCTGCACTACACACCTTGTCCTGTTGTACACGATGGTCCTAAATGAGGTCATCAGCTGACAGATTGAAAGTCTACTTCAGAATCTTTAAGAAGAGATATCAGACTCCACAACCAGCTTATCTACAATAAGACTGATCCCTCTGGTGTCTTCAATTCCTTCACAAGCTCCAGGGGAAAAAATCGGCCTAACATACAGAGAGAAGCAGAAATAAGAGAGACGGGAGGGACTTCCCTGGTGGTCCAGTGGTTAAGATTCTGTGCTCTCAATGCAGGGGACACGGGTTTGATCCCTGGCTGGGGAACTAAGATCCTGCATGCTTCACAGCATGGCCCCCCAAAAATAAAAAATAAAAAAAATAAGTAAAAGGATGTTTTCTTCTTTTAATATTCCAGAATTTTAAAAAAAGTGGGGGGGAGAAGTAGCTAATGAGCCTATGTTGTCTTTTTTTTTTTCTGTCTCTGGATCCATTTGTTTCTGGAGTCAGCTTTATTCTCAACTTTTCCAAGTAGGATGTAAGCCAGCATACCCCTTTGGGTCCCTTGGCAAAAAAAAAAAAAAAAAAGCCAAAACATTATGTATGTAGATGCTAGATGATTGATACATCTAGCATGTAGAATCTTGGAGGCCTTCTTGCTTTACACCTCATCAGACGTCTTTCTTTGGCAATAAAACACATGTGCACACACCACACACACTAAAAACAGGGTCTTCAGGAGAATTCAGTTAACAACAGCTAAAAATTCATATGTTAAAACATTTTGATATCTAATGTATAACTCTTTTTCAGCTATGCTTTGGAAGCTCCAATTTATAGAGTAAGGTGACTTTTCTGACACCCAGAAACAAAACACCCTTTTTAAAAGCACTTTTTAAAGCTACCACTTATTACATGAGTAGTAAGTGCCAAGAACCATGCTAAGTGCTTTTCATTTTTAATCCTTGCAGTAAACTTTTGAATAGGTGATGTATTTCCAGATTACAAAGAAGCAAACCAAAGCACAGAAAAATTAGATAACTTTCTCCAGGTCACCAAACTAGTAAATGGCAGACAAAAAGATGTCAATATGAGCTCCACAATATTAAGATAATTAAGATAAATATAATTACTCAGTAAAACTTACATACTTCATTCACTAATTGTCAAGTGTTGCCAAAGTTGATTTTGCTCTTCCACAAGATGGGAAAAATAAATTAGCTTGTTCTTCTTTATTCATATCATTATTTAGACATATTAATTGATATATGTGTATTTACATAAAGATAAACATATTTTGACTTTCTGATGTAAAAGGGTCTTTCTATTCTATTATATGCTATGCTAAACTATGCAGTTCTAAGATAGTCCCAATGCACCCAATCATTTAATTCCAAGAATGGTGAAGCAATTGATAAGATACATAGAATTCCATATGAGCAAAATTGGCTACCAAACACTTCAAAGGCAAAAGACGTATTTATGTTTGTTAATAAATAATCCCCTCTGTGATTTCCAATTTAGAAAGGTTGACTGCTTTAGATAAGCTTTATTTATATTCTCTATTTCAAAAAAGGTCATGTTCCCACTTGATGTCACAACCACTAATTTGGATATTTATCTTGTTTTTTGTTCATTTCATATTGTCCTTCCTATCTCTACAAATATTTCCATAGTAATAGGCCACAGGGTTGATATGACTCCCTTATTTGGGTTCAGGAAGGACAGTAAATATATTATTCCTCATGGTTATTCCATAGCTGACAAGGCCTTCCTCAAAGAATGATGATTTACCCTGAAAGAGATATATCCTATGGGTCATTACGATTTCCATATGCAATGACTAGGATTCAAAATAGCAGATGACAATGCTGTACAAGATCAGTGCATGACAAACCCTTGCCCCTTGGAAATTTCATCTCAGCACAGTCATTTCTTTTACTGGCAATCAAAGCAGAGCCAGACTGGTACAACTTCCACTAAGAGGTAGTTTTGAATAAGAAACTCCGAATTTAATAATATTTTATTCTAGGAAATGGCTAGCTAACATCTGTGGGGTCAGGCACTAGAGATGCAAAGATGAATAAGCCACAGAATTGTGAGAAAGATGGAAAAAGAGACAAAAAGTGACATTGCAAAGTGACCAGTGTTCCTAACAAGGCCACCACACAATGCTATGAGCTCACATGTAGCAGTGGTCATGCCAGAAAGACCAACCATGTGATTAGAAGGCTGGAACTTTGATGTGTGTGCCATCAGCCTCACCTTCTGGGAGGGCCAGATAAAGAAGCTGGAAGCGGAGCTCAATAACGTGATCAAAGATTCAATCAGTCATGCAGTGAAACTCCAATAAAAACTCAGGGTACTGAAGCTCAGGTGAGCTATCCCAGATGGCAATACTCATCGATATGCCAGAAAGATAACATGTCCTAAGGAACTGGAAGTTTTGCATTTGGGTCCCTCCCAGGCCTTACCCTTTTGTAAGATTTGTGGATTTCTTCTTTTGTCTGGTTCTAATTCATAGGCTGTATTTTAAAACTGTAATCATAAGTACAACACTTTCCTGAGTTCTGTGAGTCATTCTAGTGAATTATCAAACTTCAGGGGGGTAGGGCAGCCAGTTGGCGAGAATTGTGGGTGGCCTAGGGACCCTGAGCTTATGGCTGGGTCTGAAGTGATGAGAATCTTGTGGAGAATTTTGCCTTTCACCAGTGAAGTTTGACCTAACTCTGTGTAGTTGGCATTATAATTGTACTGCACAGGACAAATTGGCATCCCCGAATTCTGGAAAGAAAAGCATAACCAGACACCACCACTAAGATATGATTCCTGGAGCAGAGGCCTCTGAAGACATATAGTGGTAAGAACACAACAGCAGCAATTGTAACAAATTATTGGTTACTGGGTGTCTTACGGGGATTCCCTCCAGGAACCTCACCATGTTCTACTGGTGAAAAGTACAAAGGGGTTCCCTTAAAGCCCTGGCAGAGAGACGAGAAGAGTAGCCATTGAGAAACACATCCAGAGCCTTCTCCAGAAGCCCTGCTTTCCAGGGGGAAGAGCTTTAGCAAAGCACTATTCTGAAACCTAATCCAAGCTTGGGGAAAGGAATCCTTCCTCCCTTCAGCCCCTGTAAGCCTTCCTGTTTCACCTAAGGAGGAAAAAATCATAGCACGGGAGATGGCTTCATGGAAATATATTGGGAACTCTGGAGCCAGGGAAGAGAGTAGGGGGCAGGGAGAAAGCATATCACTGGGAGAGGGAAGGAAACACTTGGGACAGACACAGCCTTGAGGTAGTACTCCATGGAAAGATTGACACAATCAGAAGATTATACATCCTGTCATTGAACCAACAAGACTCGCATTTAAAAAGTGATTATAGGAGATTGGGATTGACATATACACACTACTATATATGAAATAGATAACCAATAAAGATCTACTGTGTAGCACATGGAACTCTACTCAATACTCTGTAATGACCCATATGGGAAAGAGTGGATATATGTATATATATATAACTGATTCACTTTGCTGTACAGCAAAAACTAACACAACATTGTAAATCAACTATACTCCAATAAAAATTTTTAAAAATAAAAAAACCCAAAAAAATTGATTACAGCTGAAAAGCTGAAAGACACAGCTTATGGAAAAGCCACAAAAGCTGAGAGACGAGAAAAACAGAGTCTTAACTAAAAGAATAGGAAACCTCTGATTCTTATAGTTACAACAGTCATTAAACACAGCCTGACACCTAGACATATTAACATAAATTCTCACATTTAGGCCTATTTACCTCAGCTCCTAGTGCCTAATACAAAGAGCTGGCTTTCAACCCAAAATTGGGAAATGTCAAAGGCAAGGGGGATAAAACATATAATTAAAAGACAAAGCAGAGAGGGCAGACAGCAGAAGCAAGAAGAACTACAATCCTGCAGCTTGTGGGGAAAAAACCACATTCACAGAAAGATAGACAAGATGAAAACGCAGAAGGCTATATACCAGATGAAGGAACAAGATAAAACCCCAGAAAAACAACTAAATGAAGTGGACATAGGCAACCTTCCTTCTAGGAAAAGAATTCCGAATAATGATAGTGAAGATGACCCAGGACTTCGGAATAAGAATGGAGGAAAAGATCGAGAAGATGCAAGAAATGTTTAACAAAGACCTAGAAGAATTAAAGAACAAACAAACAGAGATGAACAATACAATAGCTGAAATGAAAACTACACTAGAAGGAACCAATAGCAGAATAACTGAGGCAGAAGAACGGATAAGTGACCTGGAAGACAGAATGGTGGAATTCACTGCCATGGAAAAGAATAAACAAAAAAGAATGAAAAGAAATGAAGACAGCCTAAGAGACCTTTGGGACAACATTAAACACAACAACATTCGCATTATAGGGGTGCCAGAAGGAGAAGAGAGAGAGAGAAAGGACCAGAGAAAATATTTGAAGAGATTTTAGTCAAAAACTTCCCTAATATGGGAAAGGAAATAGCCACCCAAGTCCAGGAAGTGCAGTGAGTCCCATACAGGATAAACCCAAGGAGAAACACGCCAAGACACATAGTAATCAAATTGGCAAAAATTAAAGACAAAGAAAAATTATTGAAAGCAGCAAGGGAAAAACGACAAATAACATACAAGGGAACTCCCATAAGGTTAACAGCTGATTTCTCAGCAGAAACTTTACAAGCCAGAAGGGAGTGGCAGGATATACTTAAAGTGATGAAAGGGAAGAAACTACAACCAAGATTACTCTAACCGGCAAGGATCTCATTCAGATCCGATGGAGAAATGAAAAGCTTTACAGACAAGCAAAAGCTAAGAGAATTCAGCACCACCAAACCAGCTCTACAACAAATGCTAAAGGAACTTCTCTAAGTGGGAAACACAAGAGAAGAAAACGACCTACAAAAACAAACCCAAAACAATTAAGAAAATGGTCACACATATCAATAATTACCTTAAACGTGAATGGATTAAATGCTCCAACCAAAAGACACAGGCTTGCTGAATGGATACAAAAACAAGACCCTTATGTATGCTGTCTTCAAGAGACCCACTTCAGACCTAGGGACACATACAGACTGAAAGTGAGGGGATGGAAAAAGATATTCCATGCAAATGGAAATCAAAAGAAAGCTGGAGTAGCTATACTCATATCAGATAAAATAGACTTCAAAGTAAAGAATGTTACAAGAGACAAGGAAGGACGCTACATAATGATCCAGGGATCAATCCAAGAAGAAGATATAACAATTATAAATATATATGCACCCACCATAGGAGCACCACAATACATAAGGCAACTGCTAACAGCTATAAAAGAGGAAATCAACAGTAAAACAATAATAGTGCGGGACTTTAACACCTCACTTACACCAATGGACTGATCATCCAAAATGAAAATAAATAAGGAAACAGAAGCTTTAAATGACACAACAGACCAGATAGATTTAACTGATATTTATAGGATATTCCATCCAAAAACAGCAGATTACACTTTCTTCTCAAGTGCGCATGGAACATTCTCCAGGATAGATCACATCTTGGGTCACAGATCAAGCCTCAGTAAATTTAAGAAAATTGAAATCATATCAAGCATCTCTTCTGACCACAACGCTATGAGATTAGTCATCAATTACAGAGAAAAAAAACGTAAAAAACACAAACACGTGGAGACTAAACAGTACGTAACTAAATATCCAAGAGATCACTGAAGAAATCAAAGAGGAAACCAAAAAATACCTAGAGACAAATGACAATGAAAACACGATGATCCAAAACCAAAGGGATGCAGCAAAAGCAGTTCTAAGAGGGCAGTTTATAACTATACAAGCCTGCCTCAAGAAATAAGAAAAATCTCAAGTGAACAATCTAACCTTGCACCTAAAGGAATTAGAGAAAAAGAACAAACAAAACCCAAAGTTAGCAGAACTAAAGAAATCATAAAGATCAGAGCAGAAATAAATGAAATAGAAACAAAGAAAACAATAGCAAGGACCAATATAACTAAAAGCTGGTTCTTTGAGAAGATAAACAAAATTGATAAACCGTTAGCCAGACTCATCAAGAAAAAGAGGGAAAGGACTCAAATCAATAAATTAGAAATGAAAAAGGAAAAGTTACAACAGACACCGCAGAAATACAAAGCATCCTAAGAGACTACTACAAGCAACTCTATGCCAATAAAATGGACAACCTGGAAGAAATGGACAAATTCTTAGAAAGGTATAACCTTCCAAGACAGAACCAGGAAGAAACAGAAAATATGAACAGACCAATCACAAGTAATGAAATTGAAACTGGGATTAAAAATCTTCCAACAAACAAAAGTCCGGGACCAGATGTCTTCACAGGTGAATTCTACCAAACATTTAGAGAAGAGCTAACACCCATCCTTCTCAAATTCTTCCAAAAAATTGCAGAGGAAGGAACACACCCAAACTCATTCTATGAGGTCACCATCACCCTGACACCAAAACTAGACAAAGATACTACAAAAAAAGAAAATTAAAGACCAATATCACTGATGAATATAGATGCAAAAATCCTCAACAAAATACTAGCAAACAGAATCCAACAACACATTAAAAGGATCATACACCATGATCAAGTGGGATTTATCCCAGGGATGCAAGGATTCTTCAATATATGCAAATCAATCAATGTGATACACCTAATTAACAAATTGCAGAATAACAACCATAAGATCATCTCAATAGAAGCAGAAAAAGCTTTTGACAAAATTCAACACCCATTTATGATAAAAACTCTCCAGAAAGTGGGCATAGAGGGAACCTACCTCCACATAATAAAGGCCATATATGACAAATCCACAGCAAACATCATTCTCAATGGTGAAAAACTGAAAGCATTTCCTCTAAGATCAGGAATGAGACAAGGATGCCCACTCTCATCACTATTATTCAACATAGTTTTGGAAGTTCTAGCCACGGCAATCAGAGAAGAAAAAGAAATAAAAGGAATCCAAATTGGAAAAGAAGAAGTAAAACTGTCACTGTTTGCAAATGGCATGGTACTATACATAGAGAATCCTAAAAATGCCTCCAAAAAACTACTAGAGCTAATCAATGAACTTGGTAAAGTTGCAGGATACAAAATTAATGCACAGAAATCTCTTGCATTCCTATACACTAATGATGAAAAATCTGAAAGAGAAATTATGGAAACACTCCCTTTTACCACTGCAACAAAAAGGAAAAAATACCTAGGAATAAACCTACCTAGGGAGACAAAAGACCTGTATGCAGAAAACTATAAGACACTGATGAAAGAAATTAAAGACGATAACAACAGATAGAGAGATATACCATGTTCTTGGATTGGAAGAATCAATATTGTGAAAATGGCTATACAACCCAAAGCAATCTACAGATTCAATGCAATCCCCATCAAATTACAAATGGCATTTTTTACGGAACTAGAACAAATCATCTTAAAATTTGTATGGAGACACAAAAGACCCCGAATAGCCAAAGCAGTCTTGAGGGAAAAAAACGGAGCTGGAGCAATCAGACTCCCTGACTTCAGACTATACTACAAAGCTACAGTAATCAAAATAATATGGTACTGGCACAAAAACAGAAACATAGATCAATGGAACAAGATAGAAAGCCCAGAGATAAACCCACGCACCTATGGCCAACTAAACTATGACAAAAGAGGCAAAGATATACAATGGAGAAAGACAGCCTCTTCAATAAGTGGTGCTGGGAAAACTGGACAGCTACATGTAAAAGAAAGAAATTAGAACACTCCCTAACACCATACACAAAAATAAACTCAAAATGGAATCGAGACCTAAATGTAAGACCGGACACTATAAAACTCTTAGAGGAAAACATAGGAAGAAGACTCTTTGACGTAAATCACAGCAAGATCTTTTTTGATCCACCTCCTAGAGTAATGGAAATAAAACAAAAATAAACAAATGGGACCTAATGAAACTTCAAAGCTTTTGCACAGCAAAGGAAACCATAAAGAAGATGAAAAGAGAACCCTCAGAATGGGAGAAAATATTTGCAAACGAATCAACGGACAAAGGATTAATCTCCAAAATATATAAACAGCTCATGCAGCTCAATATTAAAAAAAACAAGCAACCCAATCCAAAAATGGGCAGAAGACCTAAATAGACATGTCTCTAAAGAAGACAAAAAATGGTCAAGAAGCACATGAAAAGTTGCTCAACATCACTTATTATTAGAGAAATGCAAATCAAAACTACAATGAGTTATCACCTCACGCCAGTTAGAATGGGCATCATCAGAATATCTACAAACAACAAATGCTGGAGAGGATGTGGAGAAAAGGGAACCCGCTTGCAATGTTGGTGGGAATGTATATTGATACAGCCACTATGGAGAACAGTATGGAGGTTCCTTAAAAAAACTAAAAATAGAATTACCATATGATCCAGCAACCCCACTACTGGGCATAGGCCCGGAGAAAACCATAATTCAAAAAGACACATGCACCCCAATGTTCATTGCAGCACTATTTACAATAGCCAGGTCAGGGAAGCAACCTAAATGCCTATCGACAGACAAATGGATAAAGAAGTTGTGGTACATATATACAATGGAATATTACTCAGCCATAAAAAGGAACGAAATTGAGTCATTTGTTGAGACGTGGATGGATCTAGAGACTGTCATACAGAGTGAAGTAAGTCAGAAGGAGAAAAACAAATATCGTATATTAACGCGTGTATGTGGAACCTAGAAAAATGGTACAGATGAACCGGTTTGCAAGGCAGAAGTTGAGACACAGATGTAGAGAACAAACGTATGGATACCAAGGGGGGAAAACCACGGTGGGGTGGGGATGGTGGTGTGCTGAATTGGGCGATTGGGATGGACATGTACACACTGATGTGTATAAAATTGATGGCTAATAAGAACCTGCAGTATAAAGAAACAAACAAACAAACAAAAAACAGCTAATACTCAACTTTCTTTGGGTTATTTGTTTGGAAATATGTTAATATAAATGTTTCAGACATTACATGAAATTTCTAAAAATCTTATATATTCTGGTATAATGTTATAAGTCATAATTCTAGATATTACTTTAAAATGTATATCTCAGAAATAACTAAATTTCCTTGTCAATTGCATCATTAGGAACTTTCATCAAATCTTTAACCGTGGTCATTTTTAAGTCTTCTGTCATTTACAGACAGTTCTGGGTGTGCTCTGATGCTTTTGCAAAAATGTTCCTATAAAAGGGTTTCATCTTCAAGGAATTCATGGCAAAGAAGGTTTCTGGTAACTGACTATACTGCTGAAATGCATGAATAAGCATTTTCAGAACTCTAATGGAAAACTGATGAATTCATAAAAGTGCTAACAAAAGAACAAGATAAAAAATATTAATTACATGGGACTGAGTAAACTGATGAGGAAGATTATAATTTTTGTGACTTTCTGTTTGAATAAAAAAAAAATCCCACAAGGACTCAGAGGTAAAATATATACAAATCAATTTTCACTGCAAAGTAAAGGAGGTATTACAGTGGAGGATTACTGGACTGAATGTCAATATTATGACATAGTATGAGTGTGTTTCGTGTTTGGTAATTGCAATCATTGTTGCTTTTGTTGTGGTCATCCGTTTACAATGCTTGGTGTCAGTTTATTTATCTCTTGTAATAATAAAATACAGTGTGTGTCTGTGAAAAAAAAGGGAGAAGACTCAAGTCAATAGAATTAGAAATGAAAAAGGAGAAGTAACAAGTGACACTACAGAAATACAAAGGATCATGAGAGATTACTGCAAGCAACTATATGCCAATCAAATGCAAAACCTGGAAGAAATGGATAAATACTTAGAAAAGCACAACTTTCCGAAGATAAACAAATGGGACCTAATGAAACTTAAAAGCTTTTGCACAGCAAAGGAAAACATAAACAAGACCAAAAGACAACCCTCAGAATGGGAGAAAATAGTTGCAAATGAAGCAACTGACCAAGGATTAATCTCCAAAATTTACAAGCAGCTCATGCAGCTCAATATCAAAAAAACAAACAACCCAATCCGAAAATAGGCAGAAGACCTAAATAGACATTTCTCCAAAGAAGATATACAGATCGCCAACAAACACTTGAAAGGCTGCTTAACATCAGTAATCATTAGAGAAATGCAAATCAAAACTACAATGAGGTATCACCTCACACCAGTCAGAATGGTCATCATCAAAAAATCTACAAACAATAAATGCTGGAGAGGGTGTGGAGCAAATGGGACCCTATTGCACTGTTGGTGGAAATGTAAATTGATACAGCCGCTATGGAGAACAGTATGGAGGTTCCTTAAAAAACTAAAAACAGAACCACCATATGACCCAGCAATCCCACTACTGGGCATATACCCTGAGAAAACCATAATTCAAAAAGAGTTATGTACCAAAATGTTCATTGCAGCTCTATTTACAATAGCCAGGACGTGGAAGCAACCTAAGTGCCCATCAACAGATGAATGGATAAAGAAGATATGGCACATGTATACAATGGAATATTACTCAGCCACAAAAAGAAATGAAATAGAGCTATTTGTAGTGAGGTGGATGGACCTAGAGTCTGTCATACAGAGTGAAGTAAGTCAGAAAGAGAAAAACAATTACCATATGCTAACACATATATATGGAATCTAAAAAAAAAAGAAAGTGGTTCTGAGAAACCTAGGGGCAGGACAGGAATAAAGATGCAGATGTAGAGAATGGACTTGAGGACACAGCGAGTGGTAAGGGTAAGCTGGGACGAAGTTAGAGAATGGCATGGACATATATACACTACCAAATGTAAAATAGATAGCTAGTGGGAAGCAGCCACCTAGCACAGGGAGATCAGCTTGGTGATATGTGACCACATAGAGGGGTGGCATAAGGAGGGTGGGAGGGAGACACAAGAGGGAGGAGATATGGGGATATATGTATATGTATAGCTGATTCACTTTGTTATAAAGCATAAACTAAGACACCATTGTAAAGTAATTATACTCCAATAAATATATTTTAAAAAATCAGTTAAAAAGAAATGAAACAGGCAATGTTAAGCTTGTCAATACTTAATAATATAATATCAACTATATATAGTCAGAATTACAAAAAGAAATGGGCAAGTAATTAGAGTGATAATATATTTGTCAACTGGGACAATAGTTATATCTATTAAATCCTAGAAGGGAATTTTAAAAATAGACAAATAGAATCTATAGTTATCTGGCAAAAGACATTAAAAAAACACAAAAACAGAAAAGTTAGGGTAATTATATAGCATACAACAAATTGACTGTAGTAAATCTGAATATGTTGGTAAATGTAATAAATGTAAACAAAAGATGTCTGGTGTAAGGCATAAAATTATGTGCCACCTTGACATCTAAATTCTGGAGGATCCCGAGTAGCCTAGCTGTAAGTCCCTCTATCCACTCTGCTCCCATGGAAGATCCTTTAGGCAGATAATCCCATTTTTTGTGGGTACCAGGCACAGGAAGTAGGCACAACCTCACCGTCTTGTTACTGCAAAGTCAGCCACCCATAGCCATGCTTGTCCACTCTGTGGAGTAAGTGGACACTCACTAGGTCAAACCTATCAAAACTAATTATGAAGCTATGGAAATTTAAAGTGTGGCAATGGCATAGAGACAGAAAATAGACTAAAAGAGAATCAAGCATTAAGTGTGAAGAAATGGCATCACAGATCACCAGATAAAAGATAAAACATTGAACAAATTGATCAACACTACCCATTCAGAAAAAAAACATGGATTTCTATCAAGATACCATTTATAAAAATGTTTCAGGTAAGAAAGCCTAAATGTGAAAAGCAAAATGCAATATATTCTTAAAAGAATATATAGAATAATATTTTTATATTTTCAGGATAGCGACAGCTTTATTAAAGTACACAATCATAAAAGAAAATATTTATTAACTTGACAACATTAAAATTAAACACACCTGCACACCAAAAGGCACCATAAACTTACACAGATTAAATAGATGTGATATGACTGACAAGGGCTTAATCTATTCAGATTAGTATATCCAGAATATATATCAATATGCCACAAATAAATTAGTCCCTCCAACAAATCCTTATTGAATGTCTGTCATATGCAAGGTACTGTTCTAGTTATTGAGGAAACTGTAGGAAACAAAACAGACAATAGCCTAAGGAGGGGCAGGTAATAATAAATAGATGAATAAATGTAGTTATAAATCTCAGATTTTAGTAAGTGCTATGGAAATAAATAGAGCATGTGAGGGAACATAGAGCTTTGCAGGGGATGAAGGATGTTATTTTAGATAGGCTGTTTAGGGAGGAACAATAAAAAAACACTATTCTTGAACCTAATAGACTACAAGTCAGTATGAGAAGGAAAATAACCCAATAGAAAAAGGTTATTCTCCTTTGAATTCACTCAGTGGCCAAAAGGCCTCTGAAATGTATTTTTAAATAATTTGGCATATGTGTTCATGTCAAGAGGTTTATGGGATTTCAGAGAAAACATTTGGACATGAGTTGATAATTTTTGAAGCTGGGTGATGAATTAATGGCAGTTTGCTACATTATTCCCTCTCTCTTTCTTCCTTTCTCTTTCTCTCTCTATGTATGTACACATATATGAAATCATACATATATAAATATATAATTAAAATTAAATATAACTAAGCATATAATTTAAGCATATATGAATTATATATGTTAAGTATACATTTATATTCATATGTAATTAAATATATTAGTATATAATTATATATGAAGTATATATTATATATATACTTATGAGAGAAGGCACAAATAACAAATATTAGAAATGAAACTGGAATATCACCAAAGTTCCTTATCCATAGGTATAAAATAGATAATTAGTAAATATTATTAACAACTTTTTTCAAAATTTTGAAAAACAGACAAATTCTTAGAAAATATAATTTATTAAAGTCAATCCAAAAGAAATTGAAAATCTTCACAATCTTATAATTATTAATGAAGTTGAATCTGTAATTGAATGCTTTGTCACAAAAAAACCCGGGTCCAAATTTAATCACTAATAAATTTCACCAAAAATTTGAGAAAAAACACTATTTAAAAAAATTCCAGAGAATAGAGAGAGAGAAAGGACAAATCTTTACAGAAATATTCCAAATAATATACTTACTGTCTCCTCCAGTAAGGGAACATAATGCCCATCCTGTCCTCCACATTGGGTGTGGACTGGACTCAGTGCCTCATGTCCAAAGCATAGAGCATTGAAAGGGGGGAAGGAGTACCGCTGCAGCAGAGAAACCTAGCAAACAGTACCTTAACCAAATGGTCAAAGCACATCACCCACGGTAGGTCATGTTGCTAGTGTGTGCCCCTGATATGCTGTGATGAAGAGGGAACTTAACCTCTGTGACATTCTTTCCAAAACCTCATAACCCCAATCTAACCATGAAAAAAAAAATACAGACAAATCCAGATTGAGTAACATTCTACTAAATACCTGGCCAGCACCCCTCAAAACTATCAAGGTCATGAAGACAGTGAAAGACTGAGGCACTGTCTTAGACCAAGGACATCAAGGAAACATGTGATGGAACACAATAGGGCATCCTGGATTGGCTCTGGGAACAGAAAAAGTGTGCTAGTATAAAAACTGGGGGATCTGAATAAACTCTGGATTTTAGTTAACAGCAATATATTGTTGACAAACGTACCATGGTTATAAAAGATGTTAACTTTAGGGAAGCTGAATAGTCTATACTATGTTTGCAACCTTTCTGTAAATCTAAAATTATTCCCAAAGTAAAATGTGTATTATCTGTAAGTTTGGGATGAGGTATTAATAAAGCTTTTATTATTTCTAGAGAACATAATTGTATATATAAAAAACCCCAAAGAATCTACAGATATATATTTAGCAAAATTGCTAAAAGCAAGGTCAATACAAGCCCCTTAAATGTATTTTTAATTAGTAATAATTATGAAATAAAATTTTAAATAGATTCCAGTTAAAACCAGTATCAAAAACTAGAATATCAAGAAGTCAATAAAAACCAAATGGGCAGAACCCCCACACTTAAAATTATAAACTATAAAATGTGTGTGTTCATGAATCAGAAGAATTGACTATGAAGTTTTATAAAGAAATCAATTCTTTCAAAATTGATATATTGATTTAATGGAATCGTAACAAACTGTTTGCTAGCTAACTTTGTGAAATTTGGTAAGCTAAATGTAAAACTTACAGGAAATTCAAATGGTCATGAATAAAGTCAATATTGAATATGAAGAGTGGCAATGATAGGTAGGATAATATGGTAGGGACAAAAGTACAGACAAGCAGACTAACAGAACATAATAAAAGTACAAAAGTAGTCATACATACATTTAATTGGGATGGATGTGGCATTGCAGAGCAATGAAGAAATAACAGGTCTTTTAATCATGGTGATGAACCAACTGGAGATTCATGAAGAAAAAAACAAACATTGATCCTTACTTCACACCATACACACACACACAAAACAATGGCTATGTGGATTTTGAATCTACATGTGAAAGGTAAACAATAAAAATGTTAGAATATATTCTAATGGGGTATATTAATGATCTTGGTGTAGGAAAAGGTTTCTTAAACACTCTACAAAAAGCTTAAAAATATAAGAAGGTTGATGAATCAGATTACATTAAAATTGTGAACATATCTTCACTGAAATAGTGATCAATAATAATAATAATAATTTCATCAATAATAATGAAAATGTAAGTCACAGCCTAGGAGAAAATATGTCAGACACACACAGCAGAGAAAGGTCCCCCTCTCTATATTATATAATGTGCTTGTACACATCAGTAAGAAAAAGACTCGTTTAAAAAATTGGGAAGAGATTTGAGCAAGCGCTTCTCAAAAGGGAGGTTTTTGAATGATCAATGTTTATATAAGAAGTTGCTCAACATCATTAGTCAGCAGGAAATGTACATTAAAACAACCAAGAGACAACACTACATACCCATCATTATTTCAAGGCTGTCAGGAACTGCATTCTATTGCTGGTGCAAGTATAAATTGGCACCACCACTTTGGAAAACTATTTTGTAGTATGCCAAGTTTGAACAAAAGTACATCCCTATGATCTGGCAATTTCAGCTCCAGGCCATGGGTACCAAAAGCCATATACAAGTTTTATTTCATACACACCTGAAGATGTGGATTAAAAGTCAAACCTGCTATACAAAATTAGTAGTCAGAAAGTTCCTTGACAAGTCAAGAAGCAAAGCAGTGTGTCGTCATTCATTCCTCAGCTGTCATGGATCAGTTGCCTCTGGAGGATGAGGTCGGTCGGTCAGTAGCTGAGAGGGGGCAGGTATGAGGACACAAGAGCAGTGGTCCAGCTGTCACTGCTGGAGGAAGTCCAATCTACTGAGCAAAACATCCTTTATCCAGAGAGAAATCAATACGTGGTAGCCTAACACTGTGATGGAGTGCTGAGTTGGGGAGAGGATCTGATACCCTTTTATAGGGTTTCTCCAAAAGCAGTTGGAGCCTGGGATAAGCAATTAGGATGTTGAAAGGCTCAGCACTCCAGGCAAGAAGTCTGCATGGGGATGTCAGCCAGAAGAGAGGCTATGGAGGAGGAGCTGGAGTCACTGAGCTTAAGGTCAGAGGTTCAGACCTCTTGACAGGAACTTGGCAAGAGAACAGCAACATCAATCAGAGAGGAATTAGGATTCCAAGAGAGAAACTCTGCCACATCTTTCAAATTGGGACCACTGGGTGAGGATTCGTTCAGTGAGAAAGTGGCTTCAAGCTGTGGTGGACTTTGTCATCATTCCCAGCTCTCCTCCCCATTCCCAGGTCAGGTCAGCATCCCCACAAGTGGGAACAGTTTCCTGCCCCATAACGGCTACCTGCTGATAGAATGAGAAGAGCAGGGGCAGAGTGCCAGGTATACACAAAGCTTTCCCTCTCCCAGCAGCATAGCATTGCCCACGAGGAGGCGTCTCCTTCAGCCTGGATCCTGGATCCCAGGAGACCTGTAACCAACATGCAGGCATCATATGACATGTTTGTTGGTGGAAGCCACTGAGATTTTTAGGGTTGTCAGTTCCCACAGCAAAGCTGACTACACAACGCTGAATTCTTGCATGAGCCGGTGGAGCTGCCCCAACAGAACTGCCCTGAAAGTGCAGGGAAGCCTGGAGCACACGGTAGGGGGTGGAGGGCAGGTTACTTGGGGGGGGGGAGCCCTGGACACAGGGAGGCCCCGGGGAATTGTGTGCTTTCAGCATGTTCCACGTGGTTCAAAACAATCTGGAAAATTATCCCAGATCCATGTGGGTACAGAGAAGAAGACTACCGGCAAATCTTACTACCCAATTTCTATTTAATAAGTGTCAAATGCAACTTAGTATCACAGCTGATTTTTATATTGGTAATGATTTCCTGAGGTGGCTATTTTCATATACTTCAGAGTCCTCTAGTTTCATATCTTCTTTGTATTTGTGTAGATTACCTAACGATGCTGACTATTTATTCCATTTTTGTATTCCAAATCCTTCTTATCCTTTCAGGCCCAGATCCAATGTCAATCCATTTGCATTCTTATATATGGAAAAAATATCTGTATTCTCATGCTTATCGCAGCATTATTCACAATAGCCAAGACATGGAAACACCCCATGTGTCCAATAATAGTTGAATGGATAAAGAAGATGTGATACATACATAATGGAATATTATTCAGCCATGAGAAAGAAGGACATCCTGCTATTTTCGAAACATGGATGTATCATTAGGGCATTTTATTAAGGGAAGTAATTCAGACAAAGACAAATGCTGTATGATATGTACTGTATGCACTCATATGTGGAAACTTAAAAAGCTGAAATTGAGGCTGGGAGCAAGATGGCAGAGTAGTAAGAGGCGGAGATCACCTTCCTCCCCACAGATACATCAGAAATACATCTACACGTGGAACTGCTCCTATAGAACACCCACTGAATGGTGGCAGAAGACGTCAGACCGCCCAAAAGGCAAGAAACTCCCCACGTACCTGGGTAGGGCAAAAGAAAAAAAGAAATAACAGAGAAAAAAGAATAGGGATGGGACCTGCACCAGTGGGAGGGAGCTGTGAAGGAGGAAAGGTTTCGACACACTAGGAAGCCCCTTCGCAGGCGGAGACTGCGGGTGGCAGAGGGGGGAAGCTTCAGAGCCACGGAGGAAAGCGCAGCCACAGGGGTGCAAAGGGCAAAGTGGAGAGATTCCTGCACAGAGGAGCGGTGCTGACCACCACTCACCAGCCCGAGAGGCTTGTCGGCTCACCCGCCAGGGCGTTCGGGGGCTGGGAGCTGAGGCTCGGGCTTCGGTCGGATCACAGGGAAAGGACTGGGGATGGCAGCGTGAACACAGCCTGAAGGGGTTAGCGCACCACAGGTGGACGGGGAGGAGTCCGGGAAAAGATCTAGAGTGGCCGAACAGGCAAGAGACTTTTTCTTGCCTATTTGTTTAATGGTGCACGAGGAGAGGGGATTCAGCACACCACCTAAACGAGCTCCAGAGACGGGCGCAAGCTGCGGCTATCAGCGCAGACCCCAGAGATGAGCATGAGACGCTAAGGCTGCTGCTGCTGTGACCAAAAACCTGTGTGTGACCACAGGTCACTATCCAAATGGCCCCTCCCGGGAGCCTGTGCAGCCCGCCACAACCAGGGTCCAGTGATCCAGGGACAACTTCCCCGGGGGAACGCATGGTGCACCTCAGGCTGCTGCAACATCACACTGGTCTCTGCCGCTGCAAGCTTGCCCCGCATCCGAACCACCCCCCTCCCCCAGGCCTGAGTGAGCCAGAGCCCCCGAGTCAGCTGCTCCATTAACCCCGTCCTGTGTGAGCAAAGAACACACGCCCTCAGGCGACCTACACGCAGAGGTGGGTCAAATCCAAAGCTGAAAACTGGGAGTTTTGTGAACAAAGAAGAGAAAAGGAAATTTCTCCCAGCAGCCTCAGAAGCAGCAGATTAAAGAACCAGAAACAACTTGATGTACCTGCATCTGCTGAATACCTGAATAGACAACGAATCGTCCCAAATTGAGGAGGTGGACTTTGGGAGCAGGATATATTATTTTTTCTCCTTTTCCTCTTTTTGTGAGTGTATATGTGTATGCTTTTGTGTGAGATTTTGTCTGTACGGCTTAGCTTTCACAATTTGTGCTAGGATTTGGTCCATCCGTTATTTTGGGGGTTTTTTTGTTTCTTTGTTTTGATTTAAAAGAATTTTTTTTCATAATACATTTTTTCTTAATAATTGCTTTCTTATTTTTATTTTAAAAAATTAAATACGTTTTTTCTTAAGAAGTTTTTTTTTATTTTTTATTTTAAAGAAGTAAAAGATTAGTTTTCTACATAATTTCTTAAAAATGCTTTTCTTATTTTTTATTATAAACAATTAAAATTTTTTTCTAAATAAATTTTTTTCTTAATAATTTTTTTCTTATTCTTTAGTTTAAAAAATTAAAAAAATTATTTTAAAAAATTAATAATTTTTTATTAATAAATTGTTCCTTAATAATTTTTTCTTATTTTTTAGTATAATAACTTTATTTTATTTTCTCTTACTTTATTTTATTTTATTTTATTTTATTTTATTTTATTTTATCCTCTTTGCTTCTTTCTTTCTATTTTTCTCCCTTTTGTTCTGAGCCCTGTGGATAAAAGGCCCTCGGTGCTCCAGCCATGCATCAGGGATGTGCTTCTGATATGGGAGGGCCAACTTCAGAACACTGGTCCACAAGAGACCTCCCCAGCACCACGTAATACCAAATGGTGAAAATCTCTCAGAGATCTCCGTCTCAACACCATGACCCAGCTTCACTCAACGACCAGGAAGCTACAGTGCTGGACACCCTATGCCAAACAACTAGCAAGACAGGAACACAGCCCCATCCATTAACAGAGGGGCTGCCAAAAATCATAATAAGGCCACAGACACCCCAAAACACACCACCAGACGTGGACGTGCCCACCAGAAAGACAAGATCCAGCCTCATCCACCAGAACACAGGCACTAGTGCCCTCCACCAGGAAGCCTACACAACCCAATGAAACAACCTTAGCCACTGGGGACAGATACCAAAACCAACAGGAACTACGAACCTGCAGCCTGTGAAAAGGAGACCCCAAACACAGTCAGATAAGCAAAATGAGAAGCCAGAAAAACACACAGCAGATGAAGGAGCAAGGAAAAAACACACCAGACCTAACAAATGAAGAGGAAATAGGCAGTTTACCTGAAAAAGAATTCAGAATAAAGATAGTAACGATGATCCAAAATCTTGGACATGGAATAGGCAAAATGCAAGAAACATTTAAAAAGGACATAGAAGAACGAAAGAGGAACCAAGCAACGATGAAAAACACAATAAATGAAATTTAAAATACTCTAGAAGGGATCAATAGCAGAAAAACTGAGGCAGAAGAACGGGTAAGTGAACTGGAAGGTAAAATAGTGGAAATAACGACTGCAGAAGAGAATAAAGAAAAAAGAATGAAAAGGACTGAGGACAGTCTCAGAGACCTCTGGGACAACATTAAACGCACCAACATTCGAATTATAGGGGTCCCAGAAGAAGAAGAGAAAAGGAAAGGGACTGAGAAAATATTTGAAGAGATTATAGTTGAAAACGTCCCTAATAAGGGACAGGAAATAGTTAGTCAAGTCCTGGAAGCACAGAGAGTCCCATACAGGATAATTCCAAGGAGAAACACGCCAAGACACATATTAATCAAATTATCAAAAATTAAATATAAAGAAAACATAGTAAAAGCAGCAAGGGAAAAACAACAAATGACACACAAGGGAATCCCCATAAGGTTAACAGCTGATCTTTCAGCAGAAACTCTGCAAGCCAGAAGGGAGGGGCAGCATATACTGAAAGGGATGAAGGAGAAAAACCTACAACCAAGGTGCCTCTACCCAGCAAGGATCTCAGTCAGATTTGATGGAGAAATTAAAACCTTGACGGACAAGCAAAAGCTGAGAGAGTTCAGCACCACCAAACCAGCTTTGCAACAAATGCTAAAGGAACTTCTCTGGGCAAGAAACACAAGAGAAGGAAAACACCTACAATAACAAACCCAAAACATTTAAGAAAATGGGAATAGTAACATACATATCGACAATTACCTGAAATGTAAATGGATTAAATGCTCCCACCAAAAGACACAGACTGGCTGAATGGATACAAAAACAAGACCCATATATATGCTGTCTACAAGAGACCCACTTCAGACCTAGGGACACACACAGACTGAAAGTGAGGGGATGGAAAAAGATATTCCATGCAAATGGAAATCAAAAGAAAGCTGGAGTAGCAATTCTCATATCAAACAAAATTGACTTTAAAATAAAGACTATTACAAGAGACAAAGAAGGACGCTATATAATGATCAAGGGATCGATCCAAGGAGAAGGTAGAACAATTGTTAATATTTATGCACCCAACATAGGAGCACCGCAATACATACGGCAAACACTAACAGTCATAAAAGGGGAAATCGACAGTAACACAATCATGGTAGGGGACTTTAACACCCCACTTTCACCAATGGACAGATCATCCAAAATGATACACTACTTAATAGACTAGATAATAACCAAGTGATCACTGAAGAAATCAAAGGGGAAATCAAAAAATACCTAGAAACAAATGACAATGGATACACGACGACCCAAAACCTATGGGATGAAGCAAAAGCAGTTCTAAGAGGGAAGTTTATAGCAATACAAGCCTACCTCAGGAAACAGGAAACATCTCGAATAAACAACCTAACCTTGCACCTAAAGCAATAAGAGAAAGAAGAACAAAAATACCCCAAAGATAGCAGAAAGAAAGCAATCATAAAAATCAGATCAAAAATAAATGAAAAAGAAATGAAGGAAACAATAGCAAAGATCAATAAAACTAAAAGCTGGTTCTTTGAGAAGATAAATAAAATTGATAAACCATTAGCCAGACTCATCAAGAAAAAAATGGAGGGGTGTGGGCAAGAGGCCGTAAGAGTAAGACGCAGAGTTAACCTTCCTCCCCACAGATACATCAGAAATACATCTACACGGGGAACTGCTCCAATGGAACACCCACTGAACGCTGGCAGAAGACGTCAGATCTCCCCAAAGGCAAGAAACTTCCCACGTACCTGGGTAGGGCAAAAGAAAAAGAAAGTAACAGGTACAAAAGAATAAGGACGGGACCTGCACCAGTGGGAGGGAGCTGTGAAGGAGGAAAGGTTTCCACACACTAGGAAGCCCCTTCGTGGGCGGACACTGCAGGTGGCAGAGGGGGGAAGCTTCAGAGCCACGGAGGAGAGCACAGCCACAGGGGTGCAGAGGGCAAAGCGGAGAGATTCCCACACAGAGGACCGGTGCTGAGCAGCACTTACCAGCCCGAGAGGCTTGTCTGCTCACCAGCCGGAGCGGGCGGGGCCTGGGAACAGAGGCTTGGGCCTCAGTCGGATCCCAGGGAGAGAACTGGGGTTGGCGGCGTAAACACAGCCTGAAGGGGGCTAGTGCAACACAGTTAGCCCGGAGGGAGTCCGGGAAAAGGTCTGGAGCTGCCGAACAGGCAAGAGCCTTTTTCTTGCCTCTTTGTTTCCTGGTGCATGAGAAGAGGGGATTGAGAGCGCCCGCTAAACGACCTCCAGAGACGGGCGCAAGCCACGGCTATCAACGCGTACCCCAGAGACGGGCATGGGACGCTAAGGCTGCGGCTGCCGCCACCAAGAAACCTGTGTGCGAGCACAGGTCACTATCCACACGGCCTCTCCCGGGAGCCTGTGCAACCCCCCACTGCCAGGGTCCCGTGATCCAGGGACAAGTTCCCTGGGAGAACGCACGGCGCGCCTCAGGCTGCTGCAACGTCACGCCTGCCTCTGCTGCCGCAAGCTTGCCCGGCGTCCGGATCCCTCCCTCCCCCAGGCCTGAGTGAGCCAGAGCCCCCGAGTCAGCTGCTCCTTTAACCCCATCCTGTGTGAGTGAAGAACAGATGCCCTCAGGCGACCTACACGCAGAGGTGGGTCCAAATCCATATCTGAAACCCAGGAGCTGTGCGAACAAAGAAAAGGAAGGGAAATCTCTCCCAGCAGCCTCAGAAGAAGTGCATTAAAGCTCCACAAACAACTTGATGTACCTGCACCTGTTGAATACCTGAATAGATAACGAATCATCCCAAATTGAGGAGGTGGACTTTGGGAGCAGGATATATTATTTTTTCCCCTTTTCCTTTTTTGTGAGTGTATATGTGTATGCTTCTGTGTGAGATTTTCTCTGTATAGCTTTGCTTTCACCATTTGTCCTAGGATTTGGTCCATCTGTTATTTTGGGGTTTTTTTTGTTTCTTTGTTATGACTTAAAAAAATTTTTTTTTCATAATACATTTTTTCGTAATAATTTTTTTCTTATTTTTTTTAAACATCTTTATTGAAGTATAATTGCCTTACAATAGTGTGTTAGCTTCTGCTTTATAACAAAGTGAATGAGTTATACATATACAATATGTTCCCATTTCTCTTCCCTCTTGCATCTCCCTCCCTCCCACCCTCCCCATCCCACCCCTCTAGGTGGTCACAAAGCACCGAGCTGATCTCCCTGTGCTATGCGGCTGCTTCCCAGTAGTTATCTATTTTACATTTGGTAGTGTATATATGTCCATGACACTCTCTTACCCTGTCACATCTCACCCCACCCCCTCCCCATATCCTCAAGTCCATTCTCTAGTAGGTCTGTGTCTTTATTCCCGTCTTGCCACTAGGTTCTTCATCACCTTTTTTTTTTTCCCTTAGGTTCCGTATATATGTGTTAGCATACTGTATTTGTTTTTCTCTTTCTGACTTACTTCACTCTGTATGACAGACTCTAACTCCATCCACCTCATTACAAATACCTCCATTTCATTTCTTTTTATGTCTGAGTAATATTCCATTGTATATATGTGCCACATCTTCTTCATCCATTCATCTGTCGATGGACATTTAGGTTGCTTCCATGTCCTGGCTATTGTAAATAGAGCTGCAATGAACATTTGGGTACATGACTCTTTTTGACCTATGGTTTTCTCAGGGTATATGCCCAGTCGTGGGTTTGCTGGGTCGTATGGTAGTTCTATTTGTAGTTTTTTAAGGAACCTCCATACTGTTCTCCATAGTGGCTGTATCAATTTACATTCCCACCAACAGTGCAAGAGTGTTCCCTTTCCTCCACACCCTCTCCAGCATTTATTGTTTCTAGATTTTTTGATGATGGCCATTCTGACCGGTGTGAGATGATATCTCATTGTAGTTTTGATTTGCATTTCTCTAATGATTAATGATGTTGAGCATTCTTTCATGTGTCTGTAGGCCATCTGTATATCTTCTTTGGAGAAATGTCTATTTAGATCTTCTGCCCATTTCTGGATTGGGTTGTTCGTTTTTTTGTTATTGAGCTGCATGAGCTGCTTGTAAATCTTGGAGATTAATCCTTTGTCAGTTGCTTCATTTGCAAATATTTTCTCCCATTCTGAGGGTTGTCTTTTGGTCTTGTTTATGGTTTCCTTTGCTGTGCAAAAGCTTTTAAGTTTCATTAGGTCCCATTTGTTTATTTGTGTTCTTATTTCCATTTCTCTGGGAGCTGGGTCAAAAAGAATCTTGCTGTGATGTATGTCATAGAGTGTTCTGCCTATGTTTTCCTCTAAGAGTTTTATAGTGTCTGCCCTTACACTTAGGTCTTTAATCCATTTTGAGTTTATTTTTGAGCATGGTGTCAGGGAGTGTTCTAATTTCATACTTTTACATGTTTCTGTCCAATTTTCCCAGCACCACTTATTGAAGAGGCTGTCTTTTCTCCACTGTATATGCTTGCCTCCTTTATCAAAGATAAGTTGACCATATGTGTGTGGGTTTATCTCTGGGCTTTCTATCCTGTTCCATTGATCTATATTTCTGTTTTTGTGCCAGTACCAAACTGTCTTGATTACTGAAGCTTTGTAATATAGTCTGAAGTCAGGGAGCCTGATTCCCCCAGCTCCATTTTTCGTTCTCAAGATGGCTTTGGTTATTCGGGGTCTTTTGTGTTTCCATACAAATTGTGAAATTTTTTGTTCTAGTTCTGTGAAAAATGCCAGTGGTAGTTTGATAGGGATTGCATTGAATCTGTAGATTGCTTTGGGAAGTAGAGTCATTTTCACAAGTTGATTCTTCCAATCCAAGAACATGGTATATCTCTCCATCTATTTGTATCATCTTTAATTTCTTTCATCAGTGTCTTATAATTTTCTGCATACAGGTCTTTTGTCTCCTTAGGTAGGTTTATTCCTAGATATTTTATTCTTTTTGTTGCAATGGTAAATGGGAGTGTTTTCTTAATTTCACTTTCAGATTTTTCGTCATTAGTGTATAGAAATGCAAGAGATTTCTGTGCATTAATTTTGTATCCTGCTACTTTACCAAATTCATTGGTTAGCTCTAGGAGTTTTCTGGTAGCCTCTTTAGGATTCTCTATGTATAGTATCATGTCATCTGCAAATAGTGACAGCTTTACTTTTTCTTTTCCGATTTGGATTCCTTTTATTTCTTTGTCTTCTCTGATTGCTGTGGCTAGGACTTCCAGAACTATATTGAATAATAGTGGTGAGAGTGGGCAACCTTGTCTTGTTCCTGATCTTAGTGGAAATGGTTTCAGTTTTTCACCATTGAGGACAATGTTGGCTGTGGGTTTGTCATATATGGCCTTTATTATGTTGAGGAAAGTTCCCTCTATGCCTACTTTCTGCAGGGCTTTTATCCTAAATCGGTGTTGAATTTTGTCGAAAGCTTTCTCTGCATCTATTGAGATGATCATATGGTTTTTCTCCTTCAATTTGTTAATATGGTGTATCACATTGATTGATTTGCGTATATTGAAGAATCCTTGCATTCCTGGGATAAACCCCACTTGATCATGGTGTATGATCCTTTTAATGTGCTGTTGGATTCTGTTTGCTAGTATTTTGTTGAGGATTTTTGCATCTATGATCATCAGTGATATTGGCCTGTAGTTTTCTTTCTTTGTGACATCTTTGTCTGGTTTTGGTATCAGGGTGATGGTGGCCTCGTAGAATGAGTTTGGGAGTGTTCCTCCCTCTGCTATATTTTGGAAGAGTTTGAGAAGGATAGGTGTTAGCTCTTCTCTAAATGTTTGATAGAATTCACCTGTGAAGCCATCTGGTCCTGGGCTTTTGTTTGTTGGAAGGTTTTTAATCACAGTTTCAATTTCAGTGCTTGTGATTGGTCTGTTCATATTTTCTATTTCTTCCTGGTTCAGTCTCGGCAGCTTGTGCATTTCTAAGAATCTGTCCATTTCTTCCAGGTTGTCCATTTTATTGGCATAGAGTTGCTTGTAGTAATCTCTCATGATCTTTTGTATTTCTGCAGTGTCAGTGGTTACTTCTCCTTTTTCATTTCTAATTCTATTAATCTGGGTCTTCTCCCTTTTTTTCTTGATGAGTCTGGCTAATGGTTTATCAATTTTGTTTATCTTCTCAAAGAACCAGCTTTTAGTTTCATTGATTTTTGCTATTGTTTCCTTCATTTCTTTTTCATTTATTTCTGACCTGATCTTTATAATTTCTTTCCTTCTGCTGGCTTTGGGGTTTTTTTTGTTCTTCTTTCTCTAATTGCTTTAGGTGCAAGGTTAGGTTGTTTTTCGAGATGTTTCCTGTTTCTTGAGGTAGGCTTGTATTGCTATAAACTTCCCTCTTAACACTGCTTTTGCTGCGTCCCATAGGTTTTGGGTCGTCGTGTCTCCGTTGTCATTTGTTTCTAGGTATTTTTTGATTTCCCCTTTGATTTCTTCAGTAATCACTTCGTTATTAAGTAATGTATTGTGTAGCCTCCATGTGTTTGTATTTTTTACAGATCTTTTCCTGTAATTGATATCTAGTCTCATAGCGTTGTGGTCGGAAAAGATACTTGATACGATTTCAATTTTCTTAAATTTACCAAGGCTTGATTTGTGACCCAAGATATGATCTATCCTGGAGAATGTTCCATGAGCACTTGAGAAAAATGTGTATTCTGTTGTTTTTGCTTGGAATGTCCTATAAATATCAATTAAGTCCATATTGTTTAATGTATCATTTAAAGCTTGTGTTTCCTTATTTATTTTCATTTTGGATGATCTGTCCATTGGTGAAAGTGGGGTGTTAAAGTCCCCTACTATGATTGTGTTGCTGTCAATTTCCCCTTTTATGGGTGTTAGTATTGGCCTTATGTATTGAGGTGCTCCTATGTTGGGTGCATAAATATTTACAATTGTTATACCTTCCTCTTGGATCGATCCCTTGATCATTATATAGTGTCCTTCTTTGTCTCTTGTAATAGTCTTTATTTTAAAGTCTATTTTGTCTGATATGAGAATTGCTACTCCAGCTTTCTTTTGATTTCCATTTGCATGGAATATCTTTTTCCATCCCCTCACTTTCAATCTGTATGTGTCTCTAGGTCTGAAGTGGGTCTCTTGTAGACAGCATATATATGGGTCTTGTTTTTGTATCCATTCAGCCAGCCTGTGTCTTTTGGTGGGAGCATTTAATCCATTTACATTCAAGGTAATTATCGATATGTATGTTCCTATTCCCATTTTCTTAAATGTATTGGGTTTGTTATTGTAGGTGTTTTCCTTCTCTTGTGTTTCTTTCCTACAGAAGTTCCTTTAGCATTTGTTGTAAAGCTGGTTTGGTGGTGCTGAACTCTCTCAGCTTTTGCTTGTCTGTAAAGGTTTTAATTTCTCCATCGAATCTGAATGAGATCCTTGCTGGGTAGAGTAATATTGGTTGTAGGTTTTTGTCCTTCATCATTTTAAGTATATCCTGCCACTCCCTTCTGGCTTGCAGAGTTTCTGCTGATAGATCAGATGTTAACCTTATGGGGATTCCCTTGTGTGTTATTTGTTTTTTTTCCCTTGCTGACTTTAATATGTTTTCCTTATATTTAATTTTTGACAGTTTGATTAATATGTGTCTTGGCGTGTTCCTCCTTGGGTTTATCCTGTATGGGACTCTCTGTGCTTCCAGGACTTGATTAACTATTTCCTTTCCCATATTAGGGAAGTTTTCAAATATAATCTCTTCAAAAATTTTCTCAGTCCCTTTCTTTTTCTCTTCTTCTTCTGGTACCCCTATAATTCGAATGTTGGCGCGTTTAATGTTGTCCCAGAGGTCCCTGAGACTGTCCTCAGTTCTTTTCATTCTTTTTTCTTTATCCTGCTCTGTAGTAGTTATTTCCACCATTTTATCTTCCAGGTCACTTATCCTTTCTTCTGCCTCAGTTATTCTACTATTGATCCCATCTAGAGTATTTTTAATTTCATTTATTGTGTTTTTCATCATTGCTTGGTTCCTCTTTAGTTCTTCTACATCCTTGTTAAATGTTTCTTGCTTTTTGTCTATTCTATTTCCAAGATTTTGGATCATCCTTACTATCATTATTCTGAATTCTTTTTCAGGTAGACTACCTATTTCCTCTTCATTTGTTAAGTCCAGTGTGTTTTGAGCCTGCTCCTTCATCTGCTGTGTGTTTTTCTGTCGTCTCATTTTGCCTATCTTACTGTGTTTGGGGTCTCCTTTTCACAGGCTGCAAGTTCGTAGTTCCCGTTGTTTTTGGTATCTGTCCCCAGCGGCTAAGGTTGGTTCAGTGGGTTGTGTAGGCTTCCTGGTGGAGGGAACTAGTGCCTGAGTTCTGGTGGATGAGGCTAGATCTTGTCTTTCTGGTGGGCACGTCCACGTCTGGTGGTGTATTTTGTGGTGTCTGTGGCCTTATTATGATTTTAGGCAGCCTCTCTGCCAATGGATGGGGTTGTGTTCCTGTCTAGCTAGTTGTTTGGCATAGGATGTCCAGCACTGTAGCTTGCTGGTCGTTGAGTGAAGCTGGGTCTTGATGTTGAGATGGAGATCTCTGGGAGATTTTTGCCGTTTGGTATTACGTGGAGCTGGGAGGTCTCTTGTGGACCAGTGTTCTGAAGTTGGCTCTCCCACCTCAGAGGTACGGCCCTGATGCCTGGCTGGAGCACCAAGAGCCTTTCGTCCACACGGCTCAGAGTAAAAGCGAGAAAAAATAGAAAGAAAGAAAGAAAGAGGCTATAATATAGTGAAGTAAAATAAAGCTATTGTAAAGCAAAGCTATACAGACAAAATCTCACCCAGAAGCATATACATATACACTCACAAAAAAAAGGAAAAGGGGAAAAATTAATATCTCCTGCTCCCAAAGTCCACCTCCTGAATTTGGGATGATTCGTTGTCTATTCAGGTATTCAACAGATGCAGGCACATCAAGTTGTTTGTGGAGTTTTAATCCGCTGCTTCTGAGGCTGCTGGGAGAGATTTCCCCTTCTCTTCCCTGTTCGCACAGCTCCTGGGGTTCAGCTTTGGATTTGGACCCTCCTCTGCGTGTAGGTCGCCTGAGGGCGTCTGTTCCCCGCCCAGACAGGACGGGGTTAAAGGAGCAGCTGCTTCGGGGGCTCTGGCTCACTCAGGCCGCGGGGAGGGAGGGGTACAGAGGAGGCGGGGCGAGCCTGCGGCGGCCGAGGCCGGCGTGACGTTGCACCAGCGTGAGGCGCACAGTGCGTTCTCCCGGGGATGTTGTCCCCGGATCCCGGGACCCTGGCAGTGGCGGGCTGCACAGGCTACCGGGAGGGGCGGTGTGGAGAGTGACCTGTGCTCACACACAGGCTTTTTGGAGGCGGCAGCAGCAGCCCCAGCGTCTCACGCCCGTCTCTGTGGTCCGCGCTGATCGCCGTGGCTCGCGCCCTTCTCTGGAGTTCGTTTAGGCAGCGCTCTGAATCCCCTCTCCTTGCCCGCCGCGAAACAAAGAGGCAAGAAAAAGTCTCTTGCCTCTTCGGCAGCTGCAGACTTTTTCCCGGACTCACTTCCGGCTACCTGTGGTGCACTAAACCCTTCAGGCTGTGTTCACGCCGCCAGCCCCAGTCCTCTCCCTGCGATCCGACTGAAGCGGAGCCTCAGCTCCCAGCCCCGCCCCCCCCGGCGGGTGAGCAGACAAGCCTCTCGGGCTGCTGATACTCGGCGCCGAGCCTCTGTGCAGGAATCTCTCCGTTTTTTCCTCTGTGCCCCTGTTGCTGTGGGGTCCGCGCTGATAGCTGCAGCTCGCGCCAGTCTCTGGAGTTCGTTTAGGCGGTGCTCTGAATCCCCTCTCCTCGCGCACCAGGAAACACAGAGGGAAGAAAAAGTCTCTTGCCTCTTCGGCAGCTGCAGACTTTTTCCCCGGACTCCCTCCCGGCTAGCTGTGGTGCGCTAACCCCTTCAGGCTGTGTTCACGCCGCCAGCCCCAGTCCTCTCCCTGTGATCCGACCGGAGCCTCGGCTCCCAGCCCCGCCCGCCCCGGCGGGGGAGCAGACAAGCCTCTCGGGCTGGTGAGTGCTGCTCGGCGCCGAGCCTCTGTGCGGGAACCTCTCCGCTTTGCCCTCCGCACCCCTGTGGCTGCGCTCTCCTCCGTGGCTCCAAAGCTTCCCCCTCCGCCACCCGCAGTCTCCGCCCGCGAAGGGGCTTCCTAGTGCGTGGAAACCTTTCCTCCTTCACAACTCCCTCCCACTGGTGCAGGTGCCGTCCCTATTCTTTTGTCTCTGTTATTTCTTTTTTCTTTTGCCCTACCCAAGTGCAGGGGGAGTTTCTTGCCTTTTTGGAGGTGGGACGTTTTCTGCCAGCGTTCAGTGGGTGTTCTGTAGGAGCAGTTCCACGTGTAGATGTATTTCTACTGTATCTGTGGGAAGGAAGGTGATCTCCGCGTCTTACTCTTCCGCCATCTTCTCTACATGACTCTTTTTGACCTATGGTTTTCTCAGGGTATATGCCCAGTCGTGGGATTGCTGGGTCGTATGGTAGTTCTATTTGTAGTTTTTTAAGGAACCTCCATACTGTTCTCCATAGTGGCTGTATCAATTTACATTCCCACCAACAGTGCAAGAGTGTTCCCTTTCCTCCACACCCTCTCCAGCATTTATTGTTTCTAGATTTTTTGATGATGGCCATTCTGACCGGTGTGAGATGATATCTCATTGTAGTTTTGATTTGCATTTCTCTAATGATTAATGATGTTGAGCATTCTTTCATGTGTCTGTAGGCCATCTGTATATCTTCTTTGGAGAAATGTCTATTTAGATCTTCTGCCCATTTTTGGATTGGGTTGTTCGTTTTTTTGTTATTGAGCTGCATGAGCTGCTTGTAAATCTTGGAGATTAATCCTTTGTCAGTTGCTTCATTTGCAAATATTTTCTCCCATTCTGAGGGTTGTCTTTTGGTCTTGTTTATGGTTTCCTTTGCTGTGCAAAAGCTTTTAAGTTTCATTAGGTCCCATTTGTTTATTTGTGTTCTTATTTCCATTTCTCTGGGAGCTGGGTCAAAAAGAATCTTGCTGTGATGTATGTCATAGAGTGTTCTGCCTATGTTTTCCTCTAAGAGTTTTATAGTGTCTGCCCTTACACTTAGGTCTTTAATCCATTTTGAGTTTATTTTTGTGCATGGTGTCAGGGGGTGTTCTAATTTCATACTTTTACATGTTTCTGTCCAATTTTCCCAGCACCACTTATTGAAGAGGCTGTCTTTTCTCCACTGTATATGCTTGCCTCCTTTATCAAAGATAAGTTGACCATATGTGTGTGGGTTTATCTCTGGGCTTTCTATCCTGTTCCATTGATCTATATTTCTGTTTTTGTGCCAGTACCAATCTGTCTTGATTACTGAAGCTTTGTAATATAGCCTGAAGTCAGGGAGCCTGATTCCCCCAGCTCCATTTTTCGTTCTCAAGATTGCTTTGGCTATTCGGGGTCTTTTGTGTTTCCATACAAATTGTGAAATTTTTTGTTCTAGTTGTGTGACAAATGCCAATGGTAGTTTGATAGGGATTGCATTGAATCTGTAGATTGCTTTGGGTAGTAGAGACATTTTCACAATGTTGATTCTTCCAATCCAGGAACATGGTATATCTCTCCATCTATTTGTATCATCTTTAATTTCTTTCATCAGTGTCTTATAATTTTCTGCATACAGGTTTTTTGTCTCCTTAGGTAGGTTTATTCCTAGATATTTTATTCTTTTTGTTGCAATGGTAAATGGGAGTGTTTTCTTAATTTCACTTTCAGATTTTTCGTCATTAGTGTATAGAAATGCAAGAGATTTCTGTGCATTAATTTTGTATCCTGCTACTTTACCAAATTCATTGATTAGCTCTAGGAGTTTTCTGGTAGCATCTTTAGGATTCTCTATGTATAGTATCATGTCATCTGCAAAAAGTGACAGCTTTACTTCTTCTTTTCCGATTTGGATTCCTTTTATTTCTTTGTCTTCTCTGATTGCTGTGGCTAGGACTTCCAGAACTATGTTGAATAAAAGTGGTGAGAGTGGGCAACCTTGTCTTGTTCCTGATCTTAGTGGAAATGGTTTCAGTTTTTCACCATTGAGGACAATGTTGGCTGTGGGTTTGTCATATATGGCCTTTATTATGTTGAGGAAAGTTCCCTCTATGCCTACTTTCTGCAGGGCTTTTATCATAAATGGGTGTTGAATTTTGTCGAAAGCTTTCTCTGCATCTATTGAGATGATCATATGGTTTTTCTCCTTCAATTTGTTAATATGGTGTATCACATTGATTGATTTGTGTATATTGAAGAATCCTTGCATTCCTGGGATAAACCCCACTTTCTTATTTCATTTTAAAAAATTAAATACGTTTTTTCTTAAGAAGTTTTATTTATTTTTTATTTTAAAGAATTAAAAAATTTTTTTTCTACATAATTTCATAATAATGTTTTTCTTATTTTTTATTATAAAAAATTAAATTTTGTTGTTAATAAATTTTTTTCTTCATAATTTCTTTCTTATTCTTTAGTTTAAAAAATTAAAAAAAATATTTTAAAAAATTAAGAATTTTTTTATTAATAAATTTTTCCTTAGTAATTTTTTCTTATTTTTTAGTATAATAACTTTATTTTATTTTCTCTTATTTTATTTTATTTTATTTTATTTTATTTTATTTTATGTTATCCTCTTTACTTCTTTCTTTCTATTTTTCTCCCTTTTGTTCTGAGCCGTGTGGATGAAAGGCCCTCGGTGCTCCAGCCAGGCATCAGGGATGTGCCTCTGATGTGGGAGGGCCACCTTCAGGACACTGGTCCACAAGAGACCTCCCCAGCTCCACGTAATACCAAACGGCGAAAATCTCTCAGAGATCTCCGTCTCAACACCATGACCCAGCTTCACTCAACGACCAGCAAGCTACAGTGCTGGACACCCTATGCCAAACAACTAGCAAGACAGGAACACAGCCCCATCCATTAACAGAGGGGCTGCCAAAAATCATAATAAGGCCACAGACACCCCAAAACACACCACCAGACGTGGACGTGCCCACCAGAAAGACAAGATCCAGCCTCATCCACCAGAACACAGGCACTAGTGCCCTCCACCAGGAAGCCTACACAACCCAATGAAACAACCTTAGCCACTGGGGACAGATACCAAAACCAACAGGAACTACGAACCTGCAGCCTGTGAAAAGGAGACCCCAAACACAGTCAGATAAGCAAAATGAGAAGCCAGAAAAACACACAGCAGATGAAGGAGCAAGGAAAAAACACACCAGACCTAACAAATGAAGAGGAAATAGGCAGTTTACCTGAAAAAGAATTCAGAATAAAGATAGTAACGATGATCCAAAATCTTGGACATGGAATAGGCAAAATGCAAGAAACATTTAACAAGGACATAGAAGAACGAAAGAGGAACCAAGCAACGAAGAAAAACACAATAAATGAAACTTAAAATACTCTAGAAGGGATCAATAGCAGAATAACTGAGGCAGAAGAACGGGTAAGTGACCTGGAAGGTAAAATAGTGGAAATAACGACTGCAGAAGAGAATAAAGAAAAAAGAATGAAAAGGACTGAGGACAGTCTCAGAGACCTCTGGGACAACATTAAAAGCACCAACAATCGAATTATAGGGTTCCCAAAAGAAGAAGAGAAAAGGAAAGGGACTGAGAAAATATTTGAAGAGATTATAGTTAAAAACATCCCTAATATGGGAAAGGAAATAGTTAGTCAAGTCCTGGAAGCACAGAGAGTCCCATACAGGATAATTCCAAGGAGAAACACGCCAAGACACATATTAATCAAATTATCAAAAATTAAATATAAAGAAAACATAGTAAAAGCAGCAAGGGAAAAACAACAAATAACACACAAGGGAATCCCCATAAGGTTAACAGCTGATCTTTCAGCAGAAACTCTGCAAGCCAGAAGGGAGGGGCAGCATATACTGAAAGGGATGAAGGAGAAAAACAAACAACCAAGATGCCTCTACCCAGCAAGGATCTCAGTCAGATTTGATGGAGAAATTAAAACCTTGAAGGACAAGCAAAAGCTGAGAGAGTTCAGCACCACCAAACCAGCTTTGCAACAAATGCTAAAGGAACTTCTCTGGGCAAGAAACACAAGAGAAGGAAAACACCTACAATAACAAACCCAAAACATTTAAGAAAATGGGAATAGTAACATACATATCGACAATTACCTGAAATGTAAATGGATTAAATGCTCCCACCAAAAGACACAGACTGGCTGAATGGATACAAAAACAGGACCCATATATATGCTGTCTACAAGAGACCCACTTCAGACCTAGGGACACACACAGACTGAAAGTGAGGGGATGGAAAAAGATATTCCATGCAAATGGAAATCAAAAGAAAGCTGGAGTAGCAATTCTCATATCATACAAAATTGACTTTAAAATAAAGACTATTACAAGAGACAAAGAAGGACGCTATATAATGATCAAGGGATCGATCCAAGAAGAAGGTAGAACAATTGTTAATATTTATGCACCCAACATAGGAGCACCGCAATACATACGGCAAACACTAACAGTCATAAAAGGGGAAATCGACAGTAACACAATCATGGTAGGGGACTTTAACACCCCACTTTCACCAATGGACAGATCATCCAAAATGATACACTACTTAATAGACTAGATAATAACCAAGTGATCACTGAAGAAATCAAAGGGGAAATAAAAAAATACCTAGAAACAAATGACAATGGAGACACGACGACCCAAAACCTATGGGATGAAGCAAAAGCAGTTCTAAGAGGGAAGTTTATAGCAATACAAGCCTACCTCAGGAAACAGGAAACATCTCGAATAAACAACCTAACCTTGCACCTAAAGCAATAAGAGAAAGAAGAACAAAAATACCCCAAAGATAGCAGAAAGAAAGCAATCATAAAAATCAGATCAAAAATAAATGAAAAAGAAATGAAGGAAACAATAGCAAAGATCAATAAAACTAAAAGCTGGTTCTTTGAGAAGATAAATAAAATTGATAAACCATTAGCCAGACTCATCAAGAAAAAAATGGAGGGGTGTGGGCAAGAGGCCGTAAGAGTAAGACGCAGAGTTAACCTTCCTCCCCACAGATACATCAGAAATACATCTACACGGGGAACTGCTCCAATGGAACACCCACTGAACGCTGGCAGAAGACGTCAGATCTCCCCAAAGGCAAGAAACTTCCCACGTACCTGGGTAGGGCAAAAGAAAAAGAAAGTAACAGGTACAAAAGAATAAGGACGGGACCTGCACCAGTGGGAGGGAGCTGTGAAGGAGGAAAGGTTTCCACACACTAGGAAGCCCCTTCGTGGGCGGACACTGCAGGTGGCAGAGGGGGGAAGCTTCAGAGCCACGGAGGAGAGCACAGCCGCAGGGGTGCAGAGGGCAAAGCGGAGAGATTCCCGCACAGAGGACCGGTGCTGAGCAGCACTTACCAGCCCGAGAGGCTTGTCTGCTCACCAGCCGGAGCGGGCGGGGCCTGGGAACAGAGGCTTGGGCCTCAGTCGGATCCCAGGGAGAGAACTGGGGTTGGCGGCGTAAACACAGCCTGAAGGGGGCTAGTGCAACACAGTTAGCCCGGAGGGAGTCCGGGAAAAGGTCTGGAGCTGCCGAACAGGCAAGAGCCTTTTTCTTGCCTCTTTGTTTCCTGGTGGATGAGAAGAGGGGATTGAGAGCGCCCGCTAAACGACCTCCAGAGACGGGCGCAAGCCACGGCTATCAACGCGTACCCCAGAGACGGGCATGAGACGCTAAGGCTGCGGCTGCCGCCACCAAGAAACCTGTGTGCGAGCACAGGTCACTATCCACACGGCCTCTCCCGGGAGCCTGTGCAACCCCCCACTGCCAGGGTCCCGTGATCCAGGGACAAGTTCCCTGGGAGAACGCACGGCGCGCCTCAGGCTGCTGCAACGTCACGCCTGCCTCTGCTGCCGCAAGCTTGCCCGGCGTCCGGATCCCTCCCTCCCCCAGGCCTGAGTGAGCCAGAGCCCCCGAGTCAGCTGCTCCTTTAACCCCATCCTGTGTGAGTGAAGAACAGATGCCCTCAGGCGACCTACACGCAGAGGTGGGTCCAAATCCATATCTGAAACCCAGGAGCTGTGCGAACAAAGAAAAGGAAGGGAAATCTCTCCCAGCAGCCTCAGAAGAAGTGCATTAAAGCTCCACAAACAACTTGATGTACCTGCACCTGTTGAATACCTGAATAGATAACGAATCATCCCAAATTGAGGAGGTGGACTTTGGGAGCAGGATATATTATTTTTTCCCCTTTTCCTTTTTTGTGAGTGTATATGTGTATGCTTCTGTGTGAGATTTTCTCTGTATAGCTTTGCTTTCACCATTTGTCCTAGGATTTGGTCCATCTGTTATTTTGGGTTTTTTTTGTTTCTTTGTTATGACTTAAAAAAATTTTTTTTTCATAATACATTTTTTCGTAATAATTTTTTCTTATTTTATTTTAAAAAATTAAATACGTTTTTTCTTAAGAAGTTTTATTTATTTTTTATTTTAAAGAATTAAAAATTTTTTTTTCTACATAATTTCATAATAATGTTTTTCTTATTTTTTATTATAAACAATTAAATTTTGTTGTTATTAAATTTTTTTCTTAATAATTTCTTTCTTATTCTTTAGTTTAAAAAATTAAAAAAAATATTTTAAAAAATTAATAATTTTTTTATTAATAAATTTTTCCTTAGTAATTTTTTCTTATTTTTTAGTATAATAACTTTATTTTATTTTCTCTTACTTTATTTTATTTTATTTTATTTTATATTATTTTATTTTATCCTCTTTACTTCTTTCTTTCTATTTTTCTCCCTTTTGTTCTGAGCCCTGTGGATGAAAGGCCCTTGGTGCTCTAGCCAGGCATCAGGGATGTGCCTCTGATGTGGGAGGGCCACCTTCAGGACACTGGTCCACAAGAGACCTCCCCAGCTCCACGTAATACCAAACGGCGAAAATCTCTCAGAGATCTCCGTCTCAACACCATGACCCAGCTTCACTCAACGACCAGCAAGCTACAGTGCTGGACACCCTATGCCAAACAACTAGCAAGACAGGAACACAGCCCCATCCATTAACAGAGGGGCTGCCAAAAATCATAATAAGGCCACAGACACCCCAAAATACACCACCGGACGTGGACGTGCCCACCAGAAAGACAAGATCCAGCCTCATCCACCAGAACACAGGCACTAGTGCCCTCCACCAGGAAGCCTACACAACCCAATGAAACAACCTTAGCCACTGGGGACAGATACCAAAACCAACAGGAACTACGAACCTGCAGCCTGTGAAAAGGAGACCCCAAACACAGTCAGATAAGCAAAATGAGAAGCCAGAAAAACACACAGCAGATGAAGGAGCAAGGAAAAAACACACCAGACCTAACAAATGAAGAGGAAATAGGCAGTTTACCTGAAAAAGAATTCAGAATAAAGATAGTAACGATGATCCAAAATCTTGGACATGGAATAGGCAAAATGCAAGAAACATTTAACAAGGACATAGAAGAACGAAAGAGGAACCAAGCAACGAAGAAAAACACAATAAATGAAACTTAAAATACTCTAGAAGGGATCAATAGCAGAATAACTGAGGCAGAAGAACGGGTAAGTGACCTGGAAGGTAAAATAGTGGAAATAACGACTGCAGAAGAGAATAAAGAAAAAAGAATGAAAAGGACTGAGGACAGTCTCAGAGACCTCTGGGACAACATTAAACGCACCAACATTCGAATTACAGGGGTACCAGAAGAAGAAGAGAAAAGGAAAGGGACTGAGAAAATATTTGAAGAGATTATAGTTGAAAACGTCCCTAATATGGGAAAGGAAATAGTTAGTCAAGTCCTGGAAGCACAGAGAGTCCCATACAGGATAAATCCAAGGAGAAACACGCCAAGACACATATTAATCAAATTATCAAAAATTAAATATAAAGAAAACATAGTAAAAGCAGCAAGGGAAAAAGAACAAATAACACACAAGGGAATCCCGATAAGGTTAACAGCTGATCTTTCAGCAGAAACTCTGCAAGCCAGAAGGGAGGGGCAGCATATACTGAAAGGGATGAAGGAGAAAAACCTACAACCAAGATGCCTCTACCCAGCAAGGATCTCATTCAGATTTGATGGAGAAATTAAAAACTTTACGGACAAGCAAAAGCTGAGAGAGTTCAGCACCACCAAACGATCTTTACAACAAATGCTAAAGGAACTTCTGTAGGAAAGAAACAGAAGAGAAGGAAAACACCTACAATAACAAACCCAAAACTTTTAAAAAAATGGGAATAGGAACATACATATCGATAATTACCTGAAATGTAAAGGGATTAAATGCTCCCACCAAAAGACACAGACTGGCTGAATGGATACAAAAACAAGACCTGTATATATGCTGTCTACAAGAGACCCACTTCAGACCTAGGGACACATACAGACTGAAAGTGAGGGGATGGAAAAAGATATTCCATGCAAATGGAAATCAAAAGAAAGCTGGAGTAGCAATTCTCATATCAAACAAAATTGACTTTAAAATAAAGACTATTACAAGAGACAAAGAAGGAAACTATATAATGATCAAGGTATTGATCCAAGAGGAAGGTAGAACAATTGTAACCATTTATGCACCCAACATACGAGCACCTCAATACATAAGGCAAATACTAACAGTCATAAAAGGGGAAATCGACAGTAACACAATCATAGTAGGGGCCTTTAACACCCCACTTTCAACAATGGACAGATATCCAAAATGATACACTACTTAAAACACTAGATAATAACCAAGTGATCACTGAAGAAATCCAAGGGGAAATCAAAAAATACCTAGAAACAAATGACAATGGAGACACGATGACCCAAAACCTATGGGATGAAGCAAAAGCAGTACTAAGAGGGAAGTTTATAGCAATACAAGCCTACCTCAGGAAACTGGATACATCTCGAATAAACAACCTAACCTTGCACCTAAAGCAATAAGAGAAAGAAGAACAAAATTACCCCAAAGATAGCAGAAGGAAAGCAATCATAAAGATCAGATCAGAAATAAATGAAAAAGAAATGAAGGAAACAATAGCAAAGATCAATAAAACTAAAAGCTGGTTCTTTGAGAAGATAAACAAAATTGATAAACCATTAGCCAGACTCATCAAGAAAAAAAGGGAGGGGTCTGGGCAAGATGGCGGAAGAGTAAGATGTGGAGATCACCTTCCTCCCCACAGATACATCAGAAATACATCTACACGTGGACCTGCTCCTATAGAACACCCACTGAACGCTGGCAGAAGACGTCAGACCTCCCAAAAGGAAAGAAACTCCCCACGTACCTGGGTAGGGCAAAAGAAAAAAGAAGTAACAGGTACAAAAGAATAAGGACGGGACCTGCACCAGTGGGAGGGAACTGTGAAGGACGAAAGGTTTCCACACACTAGGAAGCCCCTTCATGGGCGGACACTGCAGGTGGCAGAGGGTGGAAGCTTCAGAGCCACGGAGGAGAGTGCAGCCACAGGGGTGCAGAGGGCAAAGAGGAGAGATTCCCACACAGAGGATTGGTGCTGAGCAGCACTTACCAGCCCGAGAGGTTTGTCTGCTCACCCGCCGGGGCGGGCAGGTGCTGGGAGCTGAGGCTCGTGCCTCAGTCAGATCCCAGGGAGAGGACTGTGGTTGGCGGCGTAAACACAGCCTGAAGGGGCCTAGTGCACCACAGCTAGCCGGGAGGGAGGCCGGGAAAAGGTCTGGAGCTGCCGAACACGCAAGAGCCTTTTTCTTGCCTCTTTGTTTACTGGTGCGCGAGGAGAGGGGATACAGAGCGCCACCTAAACGAGCTCCAGAGACGGGTGAGAGCCACGGCTATCAGTGCGGACCCCAGAGACGGGTATGAGACGCTAAGGTTGCTGCTGCCGCCACCTAGAAACCTGTGTGCGAGCACAGGTCACTATCCACACGGCCCCTCCCGGGAGCCTGTGCAACCCCCCACTGCCAGGGTCCCGTGATCCAGGGACAACTTCCCCGGGAGAACGCACGGCGCGCCTCAGCCTGCTGCAACGTCACGCCTGCCTCTGCCGCCGCAAGCTCGCCCCGAATCTGGAACCCTCCCTCCCCCTGGTCTGAGTGAGCCAGAGACACCGAGTCAGCTGCTCCTTTAACCCCGTCCTGTGTGAGCGAAGAACAGATGCCCTCAGGGTATCTACACGCAGAGGTGAGTCCAAATCCAAAGCTGAAAACCGGGAGCTGTGCGAACAAAGAAGAGAAAGGGAAATCTCTCCCAGCAGCCTCAGAAGAAGTGCATTAAAGCTCCACAAACAACTTGATGTACCTGCACCTGTTGAATACTTGAAAAGACAACGAATCATCCCAAATTGAGGAGGTGGACTTTGGGAGCAGGATATATTATTTTTTCCCCTTTTCCTCTTTTTGTGAGTGTATATGTGTATGCTTCTGTGTGAGATTTTCTCTGTATAGCATTGCTTTCACCATTTGTCCTAGGATTTGGTCCATCTGTTATTTTAGGGGTTTTTTGTTTCTTTGTTTTGACTTTAAAAATTTTTTTTCATAACACATTTTTTCTTAATAATTATTTTCTTATTTTTATTTTAAAAAATTAAATACGTTTTTCCTTAAGAAGATTTTTTAATTTTTTGTTTTAAAGAATTAAAAAACTTTTTTCTACATTGTTTCATAATAAAGTTTTTCTTATTTTTTATTTTAAACAATTAAAAATCTTTTCTCTTAATAAATTTTTTAAATACTTTTTTTATTCTTTATTTTAAAAAATTTAAAAATTTATTTGAAAAAATTAATAATTTTTATTAATAAATTTTTCCTTAGTAATTTTTTCTTATTTTTTAGTATAATAACTTTATTTTATTTTCTCTTACTTTATTTTATTTTATTTTATTTTATTTTATTTTATTTTATCCTCTTTACTTCTTTCTTTCTATTTTTCTCCCTTTTGTTCTGAGCCCTGTGGATGAAAGGCCCTCGGTGCTCCAGCCAGGCATCAGGGATGTGCCTCTGATGTGGGAGGGCCACCTTCAGGACACTGGTCCACAAGAGACCTCCCCAGCTCCACGTAATACCAAACGGCGAAAATCTCTCAGAGATCTCCGTCTCAACACCATGACCCAGCTTCACTCAACGACCAGCAAGCTACAGTGCTGGACACCCTATGCCAAACAACTAGCAAGACAGGAACACAGCCCCATCCATTAACAGAGGGGCTGCCAAAAATCATAATAAGGCCACAGACACCCCAAAACACACCACCAGACGTGGACGTGCCCACCAGAAAGACAAGATCCAGCCTCATCCACCAGAACACAGGCACTAGTGCCCTCCACCAGGAAGCCTACACAACCCAATGAAACAACCTTAGCCACTGGGGACAGATACCAAAACCAACAGGAACTACGAACCTGCAGCCTGTGAAAAGGAGACCCCAAACACAGTCAGATAAGCAAAATGAGAAGCCAGAAAAACACACAGCAGATGAAGGAGCAAGGAAAAAACACACCAGACCTAACAAATGAAGAGGAAATAGGCAGTTTACCTGAAAAAGAATTCAGAATAAAGATAGTAACGATGATCCAAAATCTTGGACATGGAATAGGCAAAATGCAAGAAACATTTAACAAGGACATAGAAGAACGAAAGAGGAACCAAGCAACGAAGAAAAACACAATAAATGAAACTTAAAATACTCTAGAAGGGATCAATAGCAGAATAACTGAGGCAGAAGAACGGGTAAGTGACCTGGAAGGTAAAATAGTGGAAATAACGACTGCAGAAGAGAATAAAGAAAAAAGAATGAAAAGGACTGAGGACAGTCTCAGAGACCTCTGGGACAACATTAAAAGCACCAACAATCGAATTATAGGGTTCCCAAAAGAAGAAGAGAAAAGGAAAGGGACTGAGAAAATATTTGAAGAGATTATAGTTGAAAACATCCCTAATATGGGAAAGGAAATAGTTAGTCAAGTCCTGGAAGCACAGAGAGTCCCATACAGGATAATTCCAAGGAGAAACACGCCAAGACACATATTAATCAAATTATCAAAAATTAAATATAAAGAAAACATAGTAAAAGCAGCAAGGGAAAAACAACAAATAACACACAAGGGAATCCCCATAAGGTTAACAGCTGATCTTTCAGCAGAAACTCTGCAAGCCAGAAGGGAGGGGCAGCATATACTGAAAGGGATGAAGGAGAAAAACAAACAACCAAGATGCCTCTACCCAGCAAGGATCTCAGTCAGATTTGATGGAGAAATTAAAACCTTGAAGGACAAGCAAAAGCTGAGAGAGTTCAGCACCACCAAACCAGCTTTGCAACAAATGCTAAAGGAACTTCTCTGGGCAAGAAACACAAGAGAAGGAAAACACCTACAATAACAAACCCAAAACATTTAAGAAAATGGGAATAGTAACATACATATCGACAATTACCTGAAATGTAAATGGATTAAATGCTCCCACCAAAAGACACAGACTGGCTGAATGGATACAAAAACAGGACCCATATATATGCTGTCTACAAGAGACCCACTTCAGACCTAGGGACACACACAGACTGAAAGTGAGGGGATGGAAAAAGATATTCCATGCAAATGGAAATCAAAAGAAAGCTGGAGTAGCAATTCTCATATCATACAAAATTGACTTTAAAATAAAGACTATTACAAGAGACAAAGAAGGACGCTATATAATGATCAAGGGATCGATCCAAGAAGAAGGTAGAACAATTGTTAATATTTATGCACCCAACATAGGAGCACCGCAATACATACGGCAAACACTAACAGTCATAAAAGGGGAAATCGACAGTAACACAATCATGGTAGGGGACTTTAACACCCCACTTTCACCAATGGACAGATCATCCAAAATGATACACTACTTAATAGACTAGATAATAACCAAGTGATCACTGAAGAAATCAAAGGGGAAATAAAAAAATACCTAGAAACAAATGACAATGGAGACACGACGACCCAAAACCTATGGGATGAAGCAAAAGCAGTTCTAAGAGGGAAGTTTATAGCAATACAAGCCTACCTCAGGAAACAGGAAACATCTCGAATAAACAACCTAACCTTGCACCTAAAGCAATAAGAGAAAGAAGAACAAAAATACCCCAAAGATAGCAGAAAGAAAGCAATCATAAAAATCAGATCAAAAATAAATGAAAAAGAAATGAAGGAAACAATAGCAAAGATCAATAAAACTAAAAGCTGGTTCTTTGAGAAGATAAATAAAATTGATAAACCATTAGCCAGACTCATCAAGAAAAAAATGGAGGGGTGTGGGCAAGAGGCCGTAAGAGTAAGACGCAGAGTTAACCTTCCTCCCCACAGATACATCAGAAATACATCTACACGGGGAACTGCTCCAATGGAACACCCACTGAACGCTGGCAGAAGACGTCAGATCTCCCCAAAGGCAAGAAACTTCCCACGTACCTGGGTAGGGCAAAAGAAAAAGAAAGTAACAGGTACAAAAGAATAAGGACGGGACCTGCACCAGTGGGAGGGAGCTGTGAAGGAGGAAAGGTTTCCACACACTAGGAAGCCCCTTCGTGGGCGGACACTGCAGGTGGCAGAGGGGGGAAGCTTCAGAGCCACGGAGGAGAGCACAGCCGCAGGGGTGCAGAGGGCAAAGCGGAGAGATTCCCGCACAGAGGACCGGTGCTGAGCAGCACTTACCAGCCCGAGAGGCTTGTCTGCTCACCAGCCGGAGCGGGCGGGGCCTGGGAACAGAGGCTTGGGCCTCAGTCGGATCCCAGGGAGAGAACTGGGGTTGGCGGCGTAAACACAGCCTGAAGGGGGCTAGTGCAACACAGTTAGCCCGGAGGGAGTCCGGGAAAAGGTCTGGAGCTGCCGAACAGGCAAGAGCCTTTTTCTTGCCTCTTTGTTTCCTGGTGGATGAGAAGAGGGGATTGAGAGCGCCCGCTAAACGACCTCCAGAGACGGGCGCAAGCCACGGCTATCAACGCGTACCCCAGAGACGGGCATGAGACGCTAAGGCTGCGGCTGCCGCCACCAAGAAACCTGTGTGCGAGCACAGGTCACTATCCACACGGCCTCTCCCGGGAGCCTGTGCAACCCCCCACTGCCAGGGTCCCGTGATCCAGGGACAAGTTCCCTGGGAGAACGCACGGCGCGCCTCAGGCTGCTGCAACGTCACGCCTGCCTCTGCTGCCGCAAGCTTGCCCGGCGTCCGGATCCCTCCCTCCCCCAGGCCTGAGTGAGCCAGAGCCCCCGAGTCAGCTGCTCCTTTAACCCCATCCTGTGTGAGTGAAGAACAGATGCCCTCAGGCGACCTACACGCAGAGGTGGGTCCAAATCCATATCTGAAACCCAGGAGCTGTGCGAACAAAGAAAAGGAAGGGAAATCTCTCCCAGCAGCCTCAGAAGAAGTGCATTAAAGCTCCACAAACAACTTGATGTACCTGCACCTGTTGAATACCTGAATAGATAACGAATCATCCCAAATTGAGGAGGTGGACTTTGGGAGCAGGATATATTATTTTTTCCCCTTTTCCTTTTTTGTGAGTGTATATGTGTATGCTTCTGTGTGAGATTTTCTCTGTATAGCTTTGCTTTCACCATTTGTCCTAGGATTTGGTCCATCTGTTATTTTGGGTTTTTTTTGTTTCTTTGTTATGACTTAAAAAAATTTTTTTTTCATAATACATTTTTTCGTAATAATTTTTTCTTATTTTATTTTAAAAAATTAAATACGTTTTTTCTTAAGAAGTTTTATTTATTTTTTATTTTAAAGAATTAAAAATTTTTTTTTCTACATAATTTCATAATAATGTTTTTCTTATTTTTTATTATAAACAATTAAATTTTGTTGTTATTAAATTTTTTTCTTAATAATTTCTTTCTTATTCTTTAGTTTAAAAAATTAAAAAAAATATTTTAAAAAATTAATAATTTTTTTATTAATAAATTTTTCCTTAGTAATTTTTTCTTATTTTTTAGTATAATAACTTTATTTTATTTTCTCTTACTTTATTTTATTTTATTTTATTTTATATTATTTTATTTTATCCTCTTTACTTCTTTCTTTCTATTTTTCTCCCTTTTGTTCTGAGCCCTGTGGATGAAAGGCCCTTGGTGCTCTAGCCAGGCATCAGGGATGTGCCTCTGATGTGGGAGGGCCACCTTCAGGACACTGGTCCACAAGAGACCTCCCCAGCTCCACGTAATACCAAACGGCGAAAATCTCTCAGAGATCTCCGTCTCAACACCATGACCCAGCTTCACTCAACGACCAGCAAGCTACAGTGCTGGACACCCTATGCCAAACAACTAGCAAGACAGGAACACAGCCCCATCCATTAACAGAGGGGCTGCCAAAAATCATAATAAGGCCACAGACACCCCAAAATACACCACCGGACGTGGACGTGCCCACCAGAAAGACAAGATCCAGCCTCATCCACCAGAACACAGGCACTAGTGCCCTCCACCAGGAAGCCTACACAACCCAATGAAACAACCTTAGCCACTGGGGACAGATACCAAAACCAACAGGAACTACGAACCTGCAGCCTGTGAAAAGGAGACCCCAAACACAGTCAGATAAGCAAAATGAGAAGCCAGAAAAACACACAGCAGATGAAGGAGCAAGGAAAAAACACACCAGACCTAACAAATGAAGAGGAAATAGGCAGTTTACCTGAAAAAGAATTCAGAATAAAGATAGTAACGATGATCCAAAATCTTGGACATGGAATAGGCAAAATGCAAGACACATTTAAAAAGGACGTAGAAGAAGGAAAGAGGAACCAAGCAACGATGAAAAACACAATAAATGAAATTTAAAATACTCTAGAAGGGATCAATAGCAGAATAACTGAGGCAGAAGAACGGGTAAGTGACCTGGAAGGTAAAATCGTGGAAATAACGACTGCAGAAGAGAATAAAGAAAAAAGAATGAAAAGGACTGAGGACAGTCTCAGAGACCTCTGGGACAACATTAAACGCACCAACATTCGAATTACAGGGGTACCAGAAGAAGAAGAGAAAAGGAAAGGGACTGAGAAAATATTTGAAGAGATTATAGTTGAAAACGTCCCTAATATGGGAAAGGAAATAGTTAGTCAAGTCCTGGAAGCACAGGGAGTCCCATACAGGATAAATCCAAGGAGAAACACGCCAAGACACATATTAATCAAATTATCAAAAATTAAATATAAAGAAAACATAGTAAAAGCAGCAAGGGAAAAAGAACAAATAACACACAAGGGAATCCCGATAAGGTTAACAGCTGATCTTTCAGCAGAAACTCTGCAAGCCAGAAGGGAGGGGCAGCATATACTGAAAGGGATGAAGGAGAAAAACCTACAACCAAGATGCCTCTACCCAGCAAGGATCTCATTCAGATTTGATGGAGAAATTAAAAACTTTACGGACAAGCAAAAGCTGAGAGAGTTCAGCACCACCAAACGATCTTTACAACAAATGCTAAAGGAACTTCTGTAGGAAAGAAACAGAAGAGAAGGAAAACACCTACAATAACAAACCCAAAACGTTTAAAAAAATGGGAATAGGAACATACATATCGATAATTACCTGAAATGTAAAGGGATTAAATGCTCCCACCAAAAGACACAGACTGGCTGAATGGATACAAAAACAAGACCTGTATATATGCTGTCTACAAGAGACCCACTTCAGACCTAGGGACACATACAGACTGAAAGTGAGGGGATGGAAAAAGATATTCCATGCAAATGGAAATCAAAAGAAAGCTGGAGTAGCAATTCTCATATCAAACAAAATTGACTTTAAAATAAAGACTATTACAAGAGACAAAGAAGGAAACTATATAATGATCAAGGTATTGATCCAAGAGGAAGGTAGAACAATTGTAACCATTTATGCACCCAACATACGAGCACCTCAATACATAAGGCAAATACTAACAGTCATAAAAGGGGAAATCGACAGTAACACAATCATAGTAGGGGCCTTTAACACCCCACTTTCAACAATGGACAGATATCCAAAATGATACACTACTTAAAACACTAGATAATAACCAAGTGATCACTGAAGAAATCCAAGGGGAAATCAAAAAATACCTAGAAACAAATGACAATGGAGACACGATGACCCAAAACCTATGGGATGAAGCAAAAGCAGTACTAAGAGGGAAGTTTATAGCAATACAAGCCTACCTCAGGAAACTGGATACATCTCGAATAAACAACCTAACCTTGCACCTAAAGCAATAAGAGAAAGAAGAACAAAATTACCCCAAAGATAGCAGAAGGAAAGCAATCATAAAGATCAGATCAGAAATAAATGAAAAAGAAATGAAGGAAACAATAGCAAAGATCAATAAAACTAAAAGCTGGTTCTTTGAGAAGATAAACAAAATTGATAAACCATTAGCCAGACTCATCAAGAAAAAAAGGGAGGGGTCTGGGCAAGATGGCGGAAGAGTAAGATGTGGAGATCACCTTCCTCCCCACAGATACATCAGAAATACATCTACACGTGGACCTGCTCCTATAGAACACCCACTGAACGCTGGCAGAAGACGTCAGACCTCCCAAAAGGAAAGAAACTCCCCACGTACCTGGGTAGGGCAAAAGAAAAAAGAAGTAACAGGTACAAAAGAATAAGGACGGGACCTGCACCAGTGGGAGGGAACTGTGAAGGACGAAAGGTTTCCACACACTAGGAAGCCCCTTCATGGGCGGACACTGCAGGTGGCAGAGGGTGGAAGCTTCAGAGCCACGGAGGAGAGTGCAGCCACAGGGGTGCAGAGGGCAAAGAGGAGAGATTCCCACACAGAGGATTGGTGCTGAGCAGCACTTACCAGCCCGAGAGGTTTGTCTGCTCACCCGCCGGGGCGGGCAGGTGCTGGGAGCTGAGGCTCGTGCCTCAGTCAGATCCCAGGGAGAGGACTGTGGTTGGCGGCGTAAACACAGCCTGAAGGGGCCTAGTGCACCACAGCTAGCCGGGAGGGAGGCCGGGAAAAGGTCTGGAGCTGCCGAACACGCAAGAGCCTTTTTCTTGCCTCTTTGTTTACTGGTGCGCGAGGAGAGGGGATACAGAGCGCCACCTAAACGAGCTCCAGAGACGGGTGAGAGCCACGGCTATCAGTGCGGACCCCAGAGACGGGTATGAGACGCTAAGGTTGCTGCTGCCGCCACCTAGAAACCTGTGTGCGAGCACAGGTCACTATCCACACGGCCCCTCCCGGGAGCCTGTGCAACCCCCCACTGCCAGGGTCCCGTGATCCAGGGACAACTTCCCCGGGAGAACGCACGGCGCGCCTCAGCCTGCTGCAACGTCACGCCTGCCTCTGCCGCCGCAAGCTCGCCCCGAATCTGGAACCCTCCCTCCCCCTGGTCTGAGTGAGCCAGAGACACCGAGTCAGCTGCTCCTTTAACCCCGTCCTGTGTGAGCGAAGAACAGATGCCCTCAGGGTATCTACACGCAGAGGTGGGTCCAAATCCAAAGCTGAAAACCGGGAGCTGTGCGAACAAAGAAGAGAAAGGGAAATCTCTCCCAGCAGCCTCAGAAGAAGTGCATTAAAGCTCCACAAACAACTTGATGTACCTGCACCTGTTGAATACTTGAAAAGACAACGAATCATCCCAAATTGAGGAGGTGGACTTTGGGAGCAGGATATATTATTTTTTCCCCTTTTCCTCTTTTTGTGAGTGTATATGTGTATGCTTCTGTGTGAGATTTTCTCTGTATAGCATTGCTTTCACCATTTGTCCTAGGATTTGGTCCATCTGTTATTTTAGGGGTTTTTTGTTTCTTTGTTTTGACTTTAAAAATTTTTTTTCATAACACATTTTTTCTTAATAATTTTTTTCTTATTTTTATTTTAAAAAATTAAATACGTTTTTCCTTAAGAAGATTTTTTAATTTTTTGTTTTAAAGAATTAAAAAACTTTTTTCTACATTGTTTCATAATAAAGTTTTTCTTATTTTTTATTTTAAACAATTAAAAATCTTTTCTCTTAATAAATTTTTTAAATACTTTTTTTATTCTTTATTTTAAAAAATTTAAAAATTTATTTTAAAAAATTAATAATTTTTATTAATAAATTTTTCCTTAGTAATTTTTTCTTATTTTTTAGTATAATAACTTTATTTTATTTTCTCTTACTTTATTTTATTTTATTTTATTTTATTTTATTTTATTTTATTTTATTTTATCCTCTTTACTTCTTTCTTTCTATTTTTCTCCCTTTTGTTCTGAGCCCTGTGGATGAAAGGCCCTCGGTGCTCCAGCCAGGCATCAGGGATGTGCCTCTGATGTGGGAGGGCCACCTTCAGGACACTGGTCCACAAGAGACCTCCCCAGCTCCACGTAAGACCAAACGGCGAAAATCTCTCAGAGATCTCCGTCTCAACACCATGACCCAGCTTCACTCAACGACCAGCAAGCTACAGTGCTGGACACCCTATGCCAAACAACTAGCAAGACAGGAACACAGCCCCATCCATTAACAGAGGGGCTGCCAAAAATCATAATAAGGCCACAGACACCCCAAAACACACCACCAGACGTGGACGTGCCCACCAGAAAGACAAGATCCAGCCTCATCCACCAGAACACAGGCACTAGTGCCCTCCACCAGGAAGCCTACACAACCCAATGAAACAACCTTAGCCACTGGGGACAGATACCAAAACCAACAGGAACTACGAACCTGCAGCCTGTGAAAAGGAGACCCCAAACACAGTCAGATAAGCAAAATGAGAAGCCAGAAAAACACACAGCAGATGAAGGAGCAAGGAAAAAACACACCAGACCTAACAAATGAAGAGGAAATAGGCAGTTTACCTGAAAAAGAATTCAGAATAAAGATAGTAACGATGATCCAAAATCTTGGACATGGAATAGGCAAAATGCAAGACACATTTAAAAAGGACGTAGAAGAAGGAAAGAGGAACCAAGCAACGATGAAAAACACAATAAATGAAATTTAAAATACTCTAGAAGGGATCAATAGCAGAATAACTGAGGCAGAAGAACGGGTAAGTGACCTGGAAGGTAAAATCGTAGAAATAACGACTGCAGAAGAGAATAAAGAAAAAAGAATGAAAAGGACTGAGGACAGTCTCAGAGACCTCTGGGACAACATTAAACGCACCAACATTCGAATTACAGGGGTACCAGAAGAAGAAGAGAAAAGGAAAGGGACTGAGAAAATATTTGAAGAGATTATAGTTGAAAACGTCCCTAATATGGGAAAGGAAATAGTTAGTCAAGTCCTGGAAGCACAGGGAGTCCCATACAGGATAAATCCAAGGAGAAACACGCCAAGACACATATTAATCAAATTATCAAAAATTAAATATAAAGAAAACATAGTAAAAGCAGCAAGGGAAAAAGAACAAATAACACACAAGGGAATCCCGATAAGGTTAACAGCTGATCTTTCAGCAGAAACTCTGCAAGCCAGAAGGGAGGGGCAGCATATACTGAAAGGGATGAAGGAGAAAAACCTACAACCAAGATGCCTCTACCCAGCAAGGATCTCATTCAGATTTGATGGAGAAATTAAAAACTTTACGGACAAGCAAAAGCTGAGAGAGTTCAGCACCACCAAACGATCTTTACAACAAATGCTAAAGGAACTTCTGTAGGAAAGAAACAGAAGAGAAGGAAAACACCTACAATAACAAACCCAAAACGTTTAAAAAAATGGGAATAGGAACATACATATCGATAATTACCTGAAATGTAAAGGGATTAAATGCTCCCACCAAAAGACACAGACTGGCTGAATGGATACAAAAACAAGACCTGTATATATGCTGTCTACAAGAGACCCACTTCAGACCTAGGGACACATACAGACTGAAAGTGAGGGGATGGAAAAAGATATTCCATGCAAATGGAAATCAAAAGAAAGCTGGAGTAGCAATTCTCATATCAAACAAAATTGACTTTAAAATAAAGACTATTACAAGAGACAAAGAAGGAAACTATATAATGATCAAGGTATTGATCCAAGAGGAAGGTAGAACAATTGTAACCATTTATGCACCCAACATACGAGCACCTCAATACATAAGGCAAATACTAACAGTCATAAAAGGGGAAATCGACAGTAACACAATCATAGTAGGGGCCTTTAACACCCCACTTTCAACAATGGACAGATATCCAAAATGATACACTACTTAAAACACTAGATAATAACCAAGTGATCACTGAAGAAATCCAAGGGGAAATCAAAAAATACCTAGAAACAAATGACAATGGAGACACGATGACCCAAAACCTATGGGATGAAGCAAAAGCAGTACTAAGAGGGAAGTTTATAGCAATACAAGCCTACCTCAGGAAACTGGATACATCTCGAATAAACAACCTAACCTTGCACCTAAAGCAATAAGAGAAAGAAGAACAAAATTACCCCAAAGATAGCAGAAGGAAAGCAATCATAAAGATCAGATCAGAAATAAATGAAAAAGAAATGAAGGAAACAATAGCAAAGATCAATAAAACTAAAAGCTGGTTCTTTGAGAAGATAAACAAAATTGATAAACCATTAGCCAGACTCATCAAGAAAAAAAGGGAGGGGTCTGGGCAAGATGGCGGAAGAGTAAGATGTGGAGATCACCTTCCTCCCCACAGATACATCAGAAATACATCTACACGTGGACCTGCTCCTATAGAACACCCACTGAACGCTGGCAGAAGACGTCAGACCTCCCAAAAGGAAAGAAACTCCCCACGTACCTGGGTAGGGCAAAAGAAAAAAGAAGTAACAGGTACAAAAGAATAAGGACGGGACCTGCACCAGTGGGAGGGAACTGTGAAGGACGAAAGGTTTCCACACACTAGGAAGCCCCTTCATGGGCGGACACTGCAGGTGGCAGAGGGTGGAAGCTTCAGAGCCACGGAGGAGAGTGCAGCCACAGGGGTGCAGAGGGCAAAGAGGAGAGATTCCCACACAGAGGATTGGTGCTGAGCAGCACTTACCAGCCCGAGAGGTTTGTCTGCTCACCCGCCGGGGCGGGCAGGTGCTGGGAGCTGAGGCTCGTGCCAGATCCCAGGGAGAGGACTGTGGTTGGCGGCGTAAACACAGCCTGAAGGGGCCTAGTGCACCACAGCTAGCCGGGAGGGAGGCCGGGAAAAGGTCTGGAGCTGCCGAACACGCAAGAGCCTTTTTCTTGCCTCTTTGTTTACTGGTGCGCGAGGAGAGGGGATACAGAGCGCCACCTAAACGAGCTCCAGAGATGGGTGAGAGCCACGGCTATCAGTGCGGACCCCAGAGACGGGTATGAGACGCTAAGGTTGCTGCTGCCGCCACCTAGAAACCTGTGTGCGAGCACAGGTCACTATCCACACGGCCCCTCCCGGGAGCCTGTGCAACCCCCCACTGCCAGGGTCCCGTGATCCAGGGACAACTTCCCCGGGAGAACGCACGGCGCGCCTCAGCCTGCTGCAACGTCACGCCTGCCTCTGCCGCCGCAAGCTCGCCCCGAATCTGGAACCCTCCCTCCCCCTGGTCTGAGTGAGCCAGAGACACCGAGTCAGCTGCTCCTTTAACCCCGTCCTGTGTGAGCGAAGAACAGATGCCCTCAGGGTATCTACACGCAGAGGTGGGTCCAAATCCAAAGCTGAAAACCGGGAGCTGTGCGAACAAAGAAGAGAAAGGGAAATCTCTCCCAGCAGCCTCAGAAGAAGTGCATTAAAGCTCCACAAACAACTTGATGTACCTGCACCTGTTGAATACTTGAAAAGACAACGAATCATCCCAAATTGAGGAGGTGGACTTTGGGAGCAGGATATATTATTTTTTCCCCTTTTCCTCTTTTTGTGAGTGTATATGTGTATGCTTCTGTGTGAGATTTTCTCTGTATAGCATTGCTTTCACCATTTGTCCTAGGATTTGGTCCATCTGTTATTTTAGGGGTTTTTTGTTTCTTTGTTTTGACTTTAAAAATTTTTTTTCATAACACATTTTTTCTTAATAATTTTTTTCTTATTTTTATTTTAAAAAATTAAATACGTTTTTCCTTAAGAAGATTTTTTAATTTTTTGTTTTAAAGAATTAAAAAACTATTTTTTCTACATTGTTTCATAATAAAGTTTTTCTTATTTTTTATTTTAAACAATTAAAAATCTTTTCTCTTAATAAATTTTTTAAATACTTTTTTTATTCTTTATTTTAAAAATTTTAAAAATTTATTTTAAAAAATTAATAATTTTTATTAATAAATTTTTCCTTAGTAATTTTTTCTTATTTTTTAGTATAATAACTTTATTTTATTTTCTCTTACTTTATTTTATTTTATTTTATTTTATGTTATCCTCTTTACTTCTTTCTTTCTATTTTTCTCCCTTTTGTTCTGAGCCGTGTGGATGAAAGGCCCTCGGTGCTCCAGCCAGGCATCAGGGATGTGCCTCTGATGTGGGAGGGCCACCTTCAGGACACTGGTCCACAAGAGACCTCCCCAGCTCCACGTAATACCAAACGGCGAAAATCTCTCAGAGATCTCCGTCTCAACACCATGACCCAGCTTCACTCAACGACCAGCAAGCTACAGTGCTGGACACCCTATGCCAAACAACTAGCAAGACAGGAACACAGCCCCATCCATTAACAGAGGGGCTGCCAAAAATCATAATAAGGCCACAGACACCCCAAAACACACCACCAGACGTGGACGTGCCCACCAGAAAGACAAGATCCAGCCTCATCCACCAGAACACAGGCACTAGTGCCCTCCACCAGGAAGCCTACACAACCCAATGAAACAACCTTAGCCACTGGGGACAGATACCAAAACCAACAGGAACTACGAACCTGCAGCCTGTGAAAAGGAGACCCCAAACACAGTCAGATAAGCAAAATGAGAAGCCAGAAAAACACACAGCAGATGAAGGAGCAAGGAAAAAACACACCAGACCTAACAAATGAAGAGGAAATAGGCAGTTTACCTGAAAAAGAATTCAGAATAAAGATAGTAACGATGATCCAAAATCTTGGACATGGAATAGGCAAAATGCAAGAAACATTTAAAAAGGACGTAGAAGAAGGAAAGAGGAACCAAGCAACGATGAAAAACACAATAAATGAAATTTAAAATACTCTAGAAGGGATCAATAGCAGAATAACTGAGGCAGAAGAACGGGTAAGTGACCTGGAAGGTAAAATCGTGGAAATAACGACTGCAGAAGAGAATAAAGAAAAAAGAATGAAAAGGACTGAGGACAGTCTCAGAGACCTCTGGGACAACATTAAACGCACCAACATTCGAATTACAGGGGTACCAGAAGAAGAAGAGAAAAGGAAAGGGACTGAGAAAATATTTGAAGAGATTATAGTTGAAAACGTCCCTAATATGGGAAAGGAAATAGTTAGTCAAGTCCTGGAAGCACAGGGAGTCCCATACAGGATAAATCCAAGGAGAAACACGCCAAGACACATATTAATCAAATTATCAAAAATTAAATATAAAGAAAACATAGTAAAAGCAGCAAGGGAAAAAGAACAAATAACACACAAGGGAATCCCGATAAGGTTAACAGCTGATCTTTCAGCAGAAACTCTGCAAGCCAGAAGGGAGGGGCAGCATATACTGAAAGGGATGAAGGAGAAAAACCTACAACCAAGATGCCTCTACCCAGCAAGGATCTCATTCAGATTTGATGGAGAAATTAAAAACTTTACGGACAAGCAAAAGCTGAGAGAGTTCAGCACCACCAAACCAGCTTTACAACAAATGCTAAAGGAACTTCTGTAGGAAAGAAACAGAAGAGAAGGAAAACACCTACAATAACAAACCCAAAACGTTTAAAAAAATGGGAATAGGAACATACATATCGATAATTACCTGAAATGTAAAGGGATTAAATGCTCCCACCAAAAGACACAGACTGGCTGAATGGATACAAAAACAAGACCTGTATATATGCTGTCTACAAGAGACCCACTTCAGACCTAGGGACACATACAGACTGAAAGTGAGGGGATGGAAAAAGATATTCCATGCAAATGGAAATCAAAAGAAAGCTGGAGTAGCAATTCTCATATCAAACAAAATTGACTTTAAAATAAAGACTATTACAAGAGACAAAGAAGGAAACTATATAATGATCAAGGTATTGATCCAAGAGGAAGGTAGAACAATTGTAACCATTTATGCACCCAACATACGAGCACCTCAATACATAAGGCAAATACTAACAGTCATAAAAGGGGAAATCGACAGTAACACAATCATAGTAGGGGCCTTTAACACCCCACTTTCAACAATGGACAGATATCCAAAATGATACACTACTTAAAACACTAGATAATAACCAAGTGATCACTGAAGAAATCCAAGGGGAAATCAAAAAATACCTAGAAACAAATGACAATGGAGACACGATGACCCAAAACCTATGGGATGAAGCAAAAGCAGTACTAAGAGGGAAGTTTATAGCAATACAAGCCTACCTCAGGAAACTGGATACATCTCGAATAAACAACCTAACCTTGCACCTAAAGCAATAAGAGAAAGAAGAACAAAATTACCCCAAAGATAGCAGAAGGAAAGCAATCATAAAGATCAGATCAGAAATAAATGAAAAAGAAATGAAGGAAACAATAGCAAAGATCAATAAAACTAAAAGCTGGTTCTTTGAGAAGATAAACAAAATTGATAAACCATTAGCCAGACTCATCAAGAAAAAAAGGGAGGGGTCTGGGCAAGATGGCGGAAGAGTAAGATGTGGAGATCACCTTCCTCCCCACAGATACATCAGAAATACATCTACACGTGGACCTGCTCCTATAGAACACCCACTGAACGCTGGCAGAAGACGTCAGACCTCCCAAAAGGAAAGAAACTCCCCACGTACCTGGGTAGGGCAAAAGAAAAAAGAAGTAACAGGTACAAAAGAATAAGGACGGGACCTGCACCAGTGGGAGGGAACTGTGAAGGACGAAAGGTTTCCACACACTAGGAAGCCCCTTCATGGGCGGACACTGCAGGTGGCAGAGGGTGGAAGCTTCAGAGCCACGGAGGAGAGCGCAGCCACAGGGGTGCAGAGGGCAAAGAGGAGAGATTCCCACACAGAGGATTGGTGCTGAGCAGCACTTACCAGCCCGAGAGGTTTGTCTGCTGACCCGCCGGGGCGGGCAGGTGCTGGGAGCTGAGGCTCGTGCCTCAGTCAGATCCCAGGGAGAGGACTGTGGTTGGCGGCGTAAACACAGCCTGAAGGGGCCTAGTGCACCACAGCTAGCCGGGAGGGAGGCCGGGAAAAGGTCTGGAGCTGCCGAACACGCAAGAGCCTTTTTCTTGCCTCTTTGTTTACTGGTGCGCGAGGAGAGGGGATCCAGAGCGCCACCTAAACGAGCTCCAGAGACGGGTGAGAGCCACGGCTATCAGTGCGGACCCCAGAGACGGGTATGAGACGCTAAGGTTGCTGCTGCCGCCACCTAGAAACCTGTGTGCGAGCACAGGTCACTATCCACACGGCCCCTCCCGGGAGCCTGTGCAACCCCCCACTGCCAGGGTCCCGTGATCCAGGGACAACTTCCCCGGGAGAACGCACGGCGCGCCTCAGCCTGCTGCAACGTCACGCCTGCCTCTGCCGCCGCAAGCTCGCCCCGAATCTGGAACCCTCCCTCCCCCTGGTCTGAGTGAGCCAGAGACACCGAGTCAGCTGCTCCTTTAACCCCGTCCTGTGTGAGCGAAGAACAGATGCCCTCAGGGTATCTACACGCAGAGGTGGGTCCAAATCCAAAGCTGAAAACCGGGAGCTGTGCGAACAAAGAAGAGAAAGGGAAATCTCTCCCAGCAGCCTCAGAAGAAGTGCATTAAAGCTCCACAAACAACTTGATGTACCTGCACCTGTTGAATACTTGAAAAGACAACGAATCATCCCAAATTGAGGAGGTGGACTTTGGGAGCAGGATATATTATTTTTTCCCCTTTTCCTCTTTTTGTGAGTGTATATGTGTATGCTTCTGTGTGAGATTTTCTCTGTATAGCATTGCTTTCACCATTTGTCCTAGGATTTGATCCATCTGTTATTTTAGGGGTTTTTTGTTTCTTTGTTTTGACTTTAAAAATTTTTTTTCATAACACATTTTTTCTTAATAATTTTTTTCTTATTTTTATTTTAAAAAATTAAATACGTTTTTTCTTAAGAAGATTTTTTAATTTTTTGTTTTAAAGAATTAAAAAACTATTTTTTCTACATTGTTTCATAATAAAGTTTTTCTTATTTTTTATTTTAAACAATTAAAAATCTTTTCTCTTAATAAATTTTTTAAATACGTTTTTATTCTTTATTTTAAAAAATTTAAAAATTTATTTTAAAAAATTAATAATTTTTATTAATAAATTTTTCCTTAGTAATTTTTTCTTATTTTTTAGTATAATAACTTTATTTTATTTTCTCTTACTTTATTTTATTTTATTTTATTTTATTTTATCCTCTTTACTTCTTTCTTTCTATTTTTCTCCCTTTTGTTCTGAGCCCTGTGGATGAAAGGCCCTCGGTGCTCCAGCCAGGCATCAGGGATGTGCCTCTGATGTGGGAGGGCCACCTTCAGGACACTGGTCCACAAGAGACCTCCCCAGCTCCACGTAATACCAAACGGCGAAAATCTCTCAGAGATCTCCGTCTCAACACCATGACCCAGCTTCACTCAACAACCAGCAAGCTACAGTGCTGGACACCCTATGCCAAACAACTAGCAAGACAGGAACACAGCCCCATCCATTAACAGAGGGGCTGCCAAAAATCATAATAAGGCCACAGACACCCCAAAACACACCACCAGACGTGGACGTGCCCACCAGAAAGACAAGATCCAGCCTCATCCACCAGAACACAGGCACTAGTGCCCTCCACCAGGAAGCCTACACAACCCAATGAAACAACCTTAGCCACTGGGGACAGATACCAAAACCAACAGGAACTACAAACCTGCAGCCTGTGAAAAGGAGACCCCAAACACAGTCAGATAAGCAAAATGAGAAGCCAGAAAAACACACAGCAGATGAAGGAGCAAGGAAAAAACACACCAGACCTAACAAATGAAGAGGAAATAGGCAGTTTACCTGAAAAAGAATTCAGAATAAAGATAGTAACGATGATCCAAAATCTTGGACATGGAATAGGCAAAATGCAAGAAACATTTAACAAGGACATAGAAGAACGAAAGAGGAACCAAGCAACGAAGAAAAACACAGTAAATGAAACTTAAAATACTCTAGAAGGGATCAATAGCAGAATAACTGAGGCAGAAGAACGGGTAAGTGACCTGGAAGGTAAAATAGTGGAAATAACGACTGCAGAAGAGAATAAAGAAAAAAGAATGAAAAGGACTGAGGACAGTCTCAGAGACCTCTGGGACAACATTAAAAGCACCAACAATCGAATTATAGGGTTCCCAAAAGAAGAAGAGAAAAGGAAAGGGACTGAGAAAATATTTGAAGAGATTATAGTTGAAAACATCCCTAATATGGGAAAGGAAATAGTTAGTCAAGTCCTGGAAGCACAGAGAGTCCCATACAGGATAATTCCAAGGAGAAACACGCCAAGACACATATTAATCAAATTATCAAAAATTAAATATAAAGAAAACATAGTAAAAGCAGCAAGGGAAAAACAACAAATAACACACAAGGGAATCCCCATAAGGTTAACAGCTGATCTTTCAGCAGAAACTCTGCAAGCCAGAAGGCAGGGGCAGCATATACTGAAAGGGATGAAGGAGAAAAACAAACAACCAAGATGCCTCTACCCAGCAAGGATCTCAGTCAGATTTGATGGAGAAATTAAAACCTTGAAGGACAAGCAAAAGCTGAGAGAGTTCAGCACCACCAAACCAGCTTTGCAACAAATGCTAAAGGAACTTCTCTGGGCAAGAAACACAAGAGAAGGAAAACACCTACAATAACAAACCCAAAACATTTAAGAAAATGGGAATAGTAACATACATATCGACAATTACCTGAAATGTAAATGGATTAAATGCTCCCACCAAAAGACACAGACTGGCTGAATGGATACAAAAACAGGACCCATATATATGCTGTCTACAAGAGACCCACTTCAGACCTAGGGACACACACAGACTGAAAGTGAGGGGATGGAAAAAGATATTCCATGCAAATGGAAATCAAAAGAAAGCTGGAGTAGCAATTCTCATATCATACAAAATTGACTTTAAAATAAAGACTATTACAAGAGACAAAGAAGGACGCTATATAATGATCAAGGGATCGATCCAAGAAGAAGGTAGAACAATTGTTAATATTTATGCACCCAACATAGGAGCACCGCAATACATACGGCAAACACTAACAGTCATAAAAGGGGAAATCGACAGTAACACAATCATGGTAGGGGACTTTAACACCCCACTTTCACCAATGGACAGATCATCCAAAATGATACACTACTTAATAGACTAGATAATAACCAAGTGATCACTGAAGAAATCAAAGGGGAAATAAAAAAATACCTAGAAACAAATGACAATGGAGACACGACGACCCAAAACCTATGGGATGAAGCAAAAGCAGTTCTAAGAGGGAAGTTTATAGCAATACAAGCCTACCTCAGGAAACAGGAAACATCTCGAATAAACAACCTAACCTTGCACCTAAAGAAATAAGAGAAAGAAGAACAAAAATACCCCAAAGATAGCAGAAAGAAAGCAATCATAAAAATCAGATCAAAAATAAATGAAAAAGAAATGAAGGAAACAATAGCAAAGATCAATAAAACTAAAAGCTGGTTCTTTGAGAAGATAAATAAAATTGATAAACCATTAGCCAGACTCATCAAGAAAAAAATGGAGGGGTGTGGGCAAGAGGCCGTAAGAGTAAGACGCAGAGTTAACCTTCCTCCCCACAGATACATCAGAAATACATCTACACGGGGAACTGCTCCAATGGAACACCCACTGAACGCTGGCAGAAGACGTCAGATCTCCCCAAAGGCAAGAAACTTCCCACGTACCTGGGTAGGGCAAAAGAAAAAGAAAGTAACAGGTACAAAAGAATAAGGACGGGACCTGCACCAGTGGGAGGGAGCTGTGAAGGAGGAAAGGTTTCCACACACTAGGAAGCCCCTTCGTGGGCGGACACTGCAGGTGGCAGAGGGGGGAAGCTTCAGAGCCACGGAGGAGAGCACAGCCGCAGGGGTGCAGAGGGCAAAGCGGAGAGATTCCCGCACAGAGGACCGGTGCTGAGCAGCACTTACCAGCCCGAGAGGCTTGTCTGCTCACCAGCCGGAGCGGGCGGGGCCTGGGAACAGAGGCTTGGGCCTCAGTCGGATCCCAGGGAGAGAACTGGGGTTGGCGGCGTAAACACAGCCTGAAGGGGGCTAGTGCAACACAGTTAGCCCGGAGGGAGTCTGGGAAAAGGTCTGGAGCTGCCGAACAGGCAAGAGCCTTTTTCTTGCCTCTTTGTTTCCTGGTGGATGAGAAGAGGGGATTGAGAGCGCCCGCTAAACGACCTCCAGAGACGGGCGCAAGCCACGGCTATCAACGCGTACCCCAGAGACGGGCATGAGACGCTAAGGCTGCGGCTGCCGCCACCAAGAAACCTGTGTGCGAGCACAGGTCACTATCCACACGGCCTCTCCCGGGAGCCTGTGCAACCCCCCACTGCCAGGGTCCCGTGATCCAGGGACAAGTTCCCTGGGAGAACGCACGGCGCGCCTCAGGCTGCTGCAACGTCACGCCTGCCTCTGCTGCCGCAAGCTTGCCCGGCGTCCGGATCCCTCCCTCCCCCAGGCCTGAGTGAGCCAGAGCCCCCGAGTCAGCTGCTCCTTTAACCCCATCCTGTGTGAGTGAAGAACAGATGCCCTCAGGCGACCTACACGCAGAGGTGGGTCCAAATCCATATCTGAAACCCAGGAGCTGTGCGAACAAAGAAAAGGAAGGGAAATCTCTCCCAGCAGCCTCAGAAGAAGTGCATTAAAGCTCCACAAACAACTTGATGTACCTGCACCTGTTGAATACCTGAATAGATAACGAATCATCCCAAATTGAGGAGGTGGACTTTGGGAGCAGGATATATTATTTTTTCCCCTTTTCCTTTTTTGTGAGTGTATATGTGTATGCTTCTGTGTGAGATTTTCTCTGTATAGCTTTGCTTTCACCATTTGTCCTAGGATTTGGTCCATCTGTTATTTTGGGTTTTTTTTGTTTCTTTGTTATGACTTAAAAAAATTTTTTTTTCATAATACATTTTTTCGTAATAATTTTTTCTTATTTTATTTTAAAAAATTAAATACGTTTTTTCTTAAGAAGTTTTATTTATTTTTTATTTTAAAGAATTAAAAATTTTTTTTCTACATAATTTCATAATAATGTTTTTCTTATTTTTTATTATAAACAATTAAATTTTGTTGTTATTAAATTTTTTTCTTAATAATTTCTTTCTTATTCTTTAGTTTAAAAAATTAAAAAAAATATTTTAAAAAATTAATAATTTTTTTATTAATAAATTTTTCCTTAGTAATTTTTTCTTATTTTTTAGTATAATAACTTTATTTTATTTTCTCTTACTTTATTTTATTTTATTTTATTTTATATTATTTTATTTTATCCTCTTTACTTCTTTCTTTCTATTTTTCTCCCTTTTGTTCTGAGCCCTGTGGATGAAAGGCCCTTGGTGCTCTAGCCAGGCATCAGGGATGTGCCTCTGATGTGGGAGGGCCACCTTCAGGACACTGGTCCACAAGAGACCTCCCCAGCTCCACGTAATACCAAACGGCGAAAATCTCTCAGAGATCTCCGTCTCAACACCATGACCCAGCTTCACTCAACGACCAGCAAGCTACAGTGCTGGACACCCTATGCCAAACAACTAGCAAGACAGGAACACAGCCCCATCCATTAACAGAGGGGCTGCCAAAAATCATAATAAGGCCACAGACACCCCAAAATACACCACCGGACGTGGACGTGCCCACCAGAAAGACAAGATCCAGCCTCATCCACCAGAACACAGGCACTAGTGCCCTCCACCAGGAAGCCTACACAACCCAATGAAACAACCTTAGCCACTGGGGACAGATACCAAAACCAACAGGAACTACGAACCTGCAGCCTGTGAAAAGGAGACCCCAAACACAGTCAGATAAGCAAAATGAGAAGCCAGAAAAACACACAGCAGATGAAGGAGCAAGGAAAAAACACACCAGACCTAACAAATGAAGAGGAAATAGGCAGTTTACCTGAAAAAGAATTCAGAATAAAGATAGTAACGATGATCCAAAATCTTGGACATGGAATAGGCAAAATGCAAGACACATTTAAAAAGGACGTAGAAGAAGGAAAGAGGAACCAAGCAACGATGAAAAATACAATAAATGAAATTTAAAATACTCTAGAAGGGATCAATAGCAGAATAACTGAGGCAGAAGAACGGGTAAGTGACCTGGAAGGTAAAATCGTGGAAATAACGACTGCAGAAGAGAATAAAGAAAAAAGAATGAAAAGGACTGAGGACAGTCTCAGAGACCTCTGGGACAACATTAAACGCACCAACATTCGAATTACAGGGGTACCAGAAGAAGAAGAGAAAAGGAGAGGGACTGAGAAAATATTTGAAGAGATTATAGTTGAAAACGTCCCTAATATGGGAAAGGAAATAGTTAGTCAAGTCCTGGAAGCACAGAGAGTCCCATACAGGATAAATCCAAGGAGAAACACGCCAAGACACATATTAATCAAATTATCAAAAATTAAATATAAAGAAAACATAGTAAAAGCAGCAAGGGAAAAAGAACAAATAACACACAAGGGAATCCCGATAAGGTTAACAGCTGATCTTTCAGCAGAAACTCTGCCAGCCAGAAGGGAGGGGCAGCATATACTGAAAGGGATGAAGGAGAAAAACCTACAACCAAGATGCCTCTACCCAGCAAGGATCTCATTCAGATTTGATGGAGAAATTAAAAACTTTACGGACAAGCAAAAGCTGAGAGAGTTCAGCACCACCAAACCAGCTTTACAACAAATGCTAAAGGAACTTCTGTAGGAAAGAAACAGAAGAGAAGGAAAACACCTACAATAACAAACCCAAAACGTTTAAAAAAATGGGAATAGGAACATACATATCGATAATTACCTGAAATGTAAAGGGATTAAATGCTCCCACCAAAAGACACAGACTGGCTGAATGGATACAAAAACAAGACCTGTATATATGCTGTCTACAAGAGACCCACTTCAGACCTAGGGACACATACAGACTGAAAGTGAGGGGATGGAAAAAGATATTCCATGCAAATGGAAATCAAAAGAAAGCTGGAGTAGCAATTCTCATATCAAACAAAATTGACTTTAAAATAAAGACTATTACAAGAGACAAAGAAGGAAACTATATAATGATCAAGGTATTGATCCAAGAGGAAGGTAGAACAATTGTAACCATTTATGCACCCAACATACGAGCACCTCAATACATAAGGCAAATACTAACAGTCATAAAAGGGGAAATCGACAGTAACACAATCATAGTAGGGGCCTTTAACACCCCACTTTCAACAATGGACAGATATCCAAAATGATACACTACTTAAAACACTAGATAATAACCAAGTGATCACTGAAGAAATCAAAGGGGAAATCAAAAAATACCTAGAAACAAATGACAATGGAGACACGATGACCCAAAACCTATGGGATGAAGCAAAAGCAGTACTAAGAGGGAAGTTTATAGCAATACAAGCCTACCTCAGGAAACTGGATACATCTCGAATAAACAACCTAACCTTGCACCTAAAGCAATAAGAGAAAGAAGAACAAAATTACCCCAAAGATAGCAGAAGGAAAGCAATCATAAAGATCAGATCAGAAATAAATGAAAAAGAAATGAAGGAAACAATAGCAAAGATCAATAAAACTAAAAGCTGGTTCTTTGAGAAGATAAACAAAATTGATAAACCATTAGCCAGACTCATCAAGAAAAAAAGGGAGGGGTCTGGGCAAGATGGCGGAAGAGTAAGATGTGGAGATCACCTTCCTCCCCACAGATACATCAGAAATACATCTACACGTGGACCTGCTCCTATAGAACACCCACTGAACGCTGGCAGAAGACGTCAGACCTCCCAAAAGGAAAGAAACTCCCCACGTACCTGGGTAGGGCAAAAGAAAAAAGAAGTAACAGGTACAAAAGAATAAGGACGGGACCTGCACCAGTGGGAGGGAACTGTGAAGGACGAAAGGTTTCCACACACTAGGAAGCCCCTTCATGGGCGGACACTGCAGGTGGCAGAGGGTGGAAGCTTCAGAGCCATGGAGGAGAGTGCAGCCACAGGGGTGAAGAGGGCAAAGAGGAGAGATTCCCACACAGAGGATTGGTGCTGAGCAGCACTTACCAGCCCGAGAGGTTTGTCTGCTGACCCGCCGGGGCGGGCAGGTGCTGGGAGCTGAGGCTCGTGCCTCAGTCAGATCCCAGGGAGAGGACTGTGGTTGGCGGCGTAAACACAGCCTGAAGGGGCCTAGTGCCTAAACGAGCTCCAGAGACGGGTGAGAGCCACGGCTATCAGTGCGGACCCCAGAGACGGGTATGAGACGCTAAGGTTGCTGCTGCCGCCACCTAGAAACCTGTGTGCGAGCACAGGTCACTATCCACACGGCCCCTCCCGGGAGCCTGTGCAACCCCCCACTGCCAGGGTCCCGTGATCCAGGGACAACTTCCCCGGGAGAACGCACGGTGCGCCTCAGCCTGCTGCAACGTCACGCCTGCCTCTGCCGCCGCAAGCTCGCCCCGAATCTGGAACCCTCCCTCCCCCTGGTCTGAGTGAGCCAGAGACACCGAGTCAGCTGCTCCTTTAACCCCGTCCTGTGTGAGCGAAGAACAGATGCCCTCAGGGTATCTACACGCAGAGGTGGGTCCAAATCCAAAGCTGAAAACCGGGAGCTGTGCGAACAAAGAAGAGAAAGGGAAATCTCTCCCAGCAGCCTCAGAAGAAGTGCATTAAAGCTCCACAAACAACTTGATGTACCTGCACCTGTTGAATACTTGAAAAGACAACGAATCATCCCAAATTGAGGAGGTGGACTTTGGGAGCAGGATATATTATTTTTTCCCCTTTTCCTCTTTTTGTGAGTGTATATGTGTATGCTTCTGTGTGAGATTTTCTCTGTATAGCATTGCTTTCACCATTTGTCCTAGGATTTGGTCCATCTGTTATTTTAGGGGTTTTTTGTTTCTTTGTTTTGACTTTAAAATTTTTTTTTCATAACACATTTTTTCTTAATTTTTTTCTTATTTTTATTTTAAAAAATTAAATACGTTTTTTCTTAAGAAGATTTTTTAATTTTTTGTTTTAAAGAATTAAAAAACTTTTTTCTACATTGTTTCATAATTAAGTTTTTCTTATTTTTTATTTTAAACAATTAAAAATCTTTTCTCTTAATAAATTTTTTAAATACTTTTTTATTCTTTATTTTAAAAAATTTAAAAATTTATTTTAAAAAATTAATAATTTTTAGTAATAAATTTTTCCTTAGTAATTTTTTCTTATTTTTTAGTATAATAACTTTATTTTATTTTCTCTTACTTTATTTTATTTTATTTTATTTTATTTTATCCTCTTTACTTCTTTCTTTCTATTTTTCTCCCTTTTGTTCTGAGCCCTGTGGATGAAAGGCCCTCGGTGCTCCAGCCAGGCATCAGGGATTTGCCTCTGATGTGGGAGGGCCACCTTCAGGACACTGGTCCACAAGAGACCTCCCCAGCTCCACGTAATACCAAACGGCGAAAATCTCTCAGAGATCTCCGTCTCAACACCATGACCCAGCTTCACTCAACGACCAGCAAGCTACAGTGCTGGACACCCTATGCCAAACAACTAGCAAGACAGGAACACAGCCCCATCCATTAACAGAGGGGCTGCCAAAAATCATAATAAGGCCACAGACACCCCAAAACACACCACCAGACGTGGACGTGCCCACCAGAAAGACAAGATCCAGCCTCATCCACCAGAACACAGGCACTAGTGCCCTCCACCAGGAAGCCTACACAACCCAATGAAACAACCTTAGCCACTGGGGACAGATACCAAAACCAACAGGAACTACGAACCTGCAGCCTGTGAAAAGGAGACCCCAAACACAGTCAGATAAGCAAAATGAGAAGCCAGAAAAACACACAGCAGATGAAGGAGCAAGGAAAAAACACACCAGACCTAACAAATGAAGAGGAAATAGGCAGTTTACCTGAAAAAGAATTCAGAATAAAGATAGTAACGATGATCCAAAATCTTGGACATGGAATAGGCAAAATGCAAGAAACATTTAAAAAGGACGTAGAAGAACGAAAGAGGAACCAAGCAACGATGAAAAACACAATAAATGAAATTTAAAATACTCTAGAAGGGATCAATAGCAGAATAACTGAGGCAGAAGAACGGGTAAGTGACCTGGAAGGTAAAATAGTGGAAATAACGACTGCAGAAGAGAATAAAGAAAAAAGAATGAAAAGGACTGAGGACAGTCTCAGAGACCTCTGGGACAACATTAAACGCACCAACATTCGAATTACAGGGGTACCAGAAGAAGAAGAGAAAAGGAAAGGGACTGAGAAAATATTTGAAGAGATTATAGTTGAAAACGTCCCTAATATGGGAAAGGAAATAGTTAGTCAAGTCCTGGAAGCACAGGGAGTCCCATACAGGATAAATCCAAGGAGAAACACGCCAAGACACATATTAATCAAATTATCAAAAATTAAATATAAAGAAAACATAGTAAAAGCAGCAAGGGAAAAAGAACAAATAACACACAAGGGAATCCCGATAAGGTTAACAGCTGATCTTTCAGCAGAAACTCTGCCAGCCAGAAGGGAGGGGCAGCATATACTGAAAGGGATGAAGGAGAAAAACCTACAACCAAGATGCCTCTACCCAGCAAGGATCTCATTCAGATTTGATGGAGAAATTAAAAACTTTACGGACAAGCAAAAGCTGAGAGAGTTCAGCACCACCAAACCAGCTTTACAACAAATGCTAAAGGAACTTCTGTAGGAAAGAAACAGAAGAGAAGGAAAACACCTACAATAACAAACCCAAAACGTTTAAAAAAATGGGAATAGGAACATACATATCGATAATTACCTGAAATGTAAAGGGATTAAATGCTCCCACCAAAAGACACAGACTGGCTGAATGGATACAAAAACAAGACCTGTATATATGCTGTCTACAAGAGACCCACTTCAGACCTAGGGACACATACAGACTGAAAGTGAGGGGATGGAAAAAGATATTCCATGCAAATGGAAATCAAAAGAAAGCTGGAGTAGCAATTCTCATATCAAACAAAATTGACTTTAAAATAAAGACTATTACAAGAGACAAAGAAGGAAACTATATAATGATCAAGGTATTGATCCAAGAGGAAGGTAGAACAATTGTAACCATTTATGCACCCAACATACGAGCACCTCAATACATAAGGCAAATACTAACAGTCATAAAAGGGGAAATCGACAGTAACACAATCATAGTAGGGGCCTTTAACACCCCACTTTCAACAATGGACAGATATCCAAAATGATACACTACTTAAAACACTAGATAATAACCAAGTGATCACTGAAGAAATCAAAGGGGAAATCAAAAAATACCTAGAAACAAATGACAATGGAGACACGATGACCCAAAACCTATGGGATGAAGCAAAAGCAGTACTAAGAGGGAAGTTTATAGCAATACAAGCCTACCTCAGGAAACTGGATACATCTCGAATAAACAACCTAACCTTGCACCTAAAGCAATAAGAGAAAGAAGAACAAAATTACCCCAAAGATAGCAGAAGGAAAGCAATCATAAAGATCAGATCAGAAATAAATGAAAAAGAAATGAAGGAAACAATAGCAAAGATCAATAAAACTAAAAGCTGGTTCTTTGAGAAGATAAACAAAATTGATAAACCATTAGCCAGACTCATCAAGAAAAAAAGGGAGGGGTCTGGGCAAGATGGCGGAAGAGTAAGATGTGGAGATCACCTTCCTCCCCACAGATACATCAGAAATACATCTACACGTGGACCTGCTCCTATAGAACACCCACTGAAAGCTGGCAGAAGACGTCAGACCTCCCAAAAGGAAAGAAACTCCCCACGTACCTGGGTAGGGCAAAAGAAAAAAGAAGTAACAGGTACAAAAGAATAAGGACGGGACCTGCACCAGTGGGAGGGAACTGTGAAGGACGAAAGGTTTCCACACACTAGGAAGCCCCTTCATGGGCGGACACTGCAGGTGGCAGAGGGTGGAAGCTTCAGAGCCATGGAGGAGAGTGCAGCCACAGGGGTGAAGAGGGCAAAGAGGAGAGATTCCCACACAGAGGATTGGTGCTGAGCAGCACTTACCAGCCCGAGAGGTTTGTCTGCTGACCCGCCGGGGCGGGCAGGTGCTGGGAGCTGAGGCTCGTGCCTCAGTCAGATCCCAGGGAGAGGACTGTGGTTGGCGGCGTAAACACAGCCTGAAGGGGCCTAGTGCCTAAACGAGCTCCAGAGACGGGTGAGAGCCACGGCTATCAGTGCGGACCCCAGAGACGGGTATGAGACGCTAAGGTTGCTGCTGCCGCCACCTAGAAACCTGTGTGCGAGCACAGGTCACTATCCACACGGCCCCTCCCGGGAGCCTGTGCAACCCCCCACTGCCAGGGTCCCGTGATCCAGGGACAACTTCCCCGGGAGAACGCACGGTGCGCCTCAGCCTGCTGCAACGTCACGCCTGCCTCTGCCGCCGCAAGCTCGCCCCGAATCTGGAACCCTCCCTCCCCCTGGTCTGAGTGAGCCAGAGACACCGAGTCAGCTGCTCCTTTAACCCCGTCCTGTGTGAGCGAAGAACAGATGCCCTCAGGGTATCTACACGCAGAGGTGGGTCCAAATCCAAAGCTGAAAACCGGGAGCTGTGCGAACAAAGAAGAGAAAGGGAAATCTCTCCCAGCAGCCTCAGAAGAAGTGCATTAAAGCTCCACAAACAACTTGATGTACCTGCACCTGTTGAATACTTGAAAAGACAACGAATCATCCCAAATTGAGGAGGTGGACTTTGGGAGCAGGATATATTATTTTTTCCCCTTTTCCTCTTTTTGTGAGTGTATATGTGTATGCTTCTGTGTGAGATTTTCTCTGTATAGCATTGCTTTCACCATTTGTCCTAGGATTTGGTCCATCTGTTATTTTAGGGGTTTTTTGTTTCTTTGTTTTGACTTTAAAATTTTTTTTTCATAACACATTTTTTCTTAATTTTTTTCTTATTTTTATTTTAAAAAATTAAATACGTTTTTTCTTAAGAAGATTTTTTAATTTTTTGTTTTAAAGAATTAAAAAACTTTTTTCTACATTGTTTCATAATTAAGTTTTTCTTATTTTTTATTTTAAACAATTAAAAATCTTTTCTCTTAATAAATTTTTTAAATACTTTTTTATTCTTTATTTTAAAAAATTTAAAAATTTATTTTAAAAAATTAATAATTTTTATTAATAAATTTTTCCTTAGTAATTTTTTCTTATTTTTTAGTATAATAACTTTATTTTATTTTCTCTTACTTTATTTTATTTTATTTTATTTTATTTTATCCTCTTTACTTCTTTCTTTCTATTTTTCTCCCTTTTGTTCTGAGCCCTGTGGATGAAAGGCCCTCGGTGCTCCAGCCAGGCATCAGGGATTTGCCTCTGATGTGGGAGGGCCACCTTCAGGACACTGGTCCACAAGAGACCTCCCCAGCTCCACGTAAGACCAAACGGCGAAAATCTCTCAGAGATCTCCGTCTCAACACCATGACCCAGCTTCACTCAACGACCAGCAAGCTACAGTGCTGGACACCCTATGCCAAACAACTAGCAAGACAGGAACACAGCCCCATCCATTAACAGAGGGGCTGCCAAAAATCATAATAAGGCCACAGACACCCCAAAACACACCACCAGACGTGGACGTGCCCACCAGAAAGACAAGATCCAGCCTCATCCACCAGAACACAGGCACTAGTGCCCTCCACCAGGAAGCCTACACAACCCAATGAAACAACCTTAGCCACTGGGGACAGATACCAAAACCAACAGGAACTACGAACCTGCAGCCTGTGAAAAGGAGACCCCAAACACAGTCAGATAAGCAAAATGAGAAGCCAGAAAAACACACAGCAGATGAAGGAGCAAGGAAAAAACACACCAGACCTAACAAATGAAGAGGAAATAGGCAGTTTACCTGAAAAAGAATTCAGAATAAAGATAGTAACGATGATCCAAAATCTTGGACATGGAATAGGCAAAATGCAAGAAACATTTAAAAAGGACGTAGAAGAACGAAAGAGGAACCAAGCAACGATGAAAAACACAATAAATGAAATTTAAAATACTCTAGAAGGGATCAATAGCAGAATAACTGAGGCAGAAGAACGGGTAAGTGACCTGGAAGGTAAAATAGTGGAAATAACGACTGCAGAAGAGAATAAAGAAAAAAGAATGAAAAGGACTGAGGACAGTCTCAGAGACCTCTGGGACAACATTAAACGCACCAACATTCGAATTACAGGGGTACCAGAAGAAGAAGAGAAAAGGAAAGGGACTGAGAAAATATTTGAAGAGATTATAGTTGAAAACGTCCCTAATATGGGAAAGGAAATAGTTAGTCAAGTCCTGGAAGCACAGGGAGTCCCATACAGGATAAATCCAAGGAGAAACACGCCAAGACACATATTAATCAAATTATCAAAAATTAAATATAAAGAAAACATAGTAAAAGCAGCAAGGGAAAAAGAACAAATAACACACAAGGGAATCCCGATAAGGTTAACAGCTGATCTTTCAGCAGAAACTCTGCCAGCCAGAAGGGAGGGGCAGCATATACTGAAAGGGATGAAGGAGAAAAACCTACAACCAAGATGCCTCTACCCAGCAAGGATCTCATTCAGATTTGATGGAGAAATTAAAAACTTTACGGACAAGCAAAAGCTGAGAGAGTTCAGCACCACCAAACGATCTTTACAACAAATGCTAAAGGAACTTCTGTAGGAAAGAAACAGAAGAGAAGGAAAACACCTACAATAACAAACCCAAAACGTTTAAAAAAATGGGAATAGGAACATACATATCGATAATTACCTGAAATGTAAAGGGATTAAATGCTCCCACCAAAAGACACAGACTGGCTGAATGGATACAAAAACAAGACCTGTATATATGCTGTCTACAAGAGACCCACTTCAGACCTAGGGACACATACAGACTGAAAGTGAGGGGATGGAAAAAGAGATTCCATGCAAATGGAAATCAAAAGAAAGCTGGAGTAGCAATTCTCATATCAAACAAAATTGACTTTAAAATAAAGACTATTACAAGAGACAAAGAAGGAAACTATATAATGATCAAGGTATTGATCCAAGAGGAAGGTAGAACAATTGTAACCATTTATGCACCCAACATACGAGCACCTCAATACATAAGGCAAATACTAACAGTCAGAAAAGGGGAAATCGACAGTAACACAATCATAGTAGGGGCCTTTAACACCCCACTTTCAACAATGGACAGATATCCAAAATGATACACTACTTAAAACACTAGATAATAACCAAGTGATCACTGAAGAAATCAAAGGGGAAATCAAAAAATACCTAGAAACAAATGACAATGGAGACACGATGACCCAAAACCTATGGGATGAAGCAAAAGCAGTACTAAGAGGGAAGTTTATAGCAATACAAGCCTACCTCAGGAAACTGGATACATCTCGAATAAACAACCTAACCTTGCACCTAAAGCAATAAGAGAAAGAAGAACAAAATTACCCCAAAGATAGCAGAAGGAAAGCAATCATAAAGATCAGATCAGAAATAAATGAAAAAGAAATGAAGGAAACAATAGCAAAGATCAATAAAACTAAAAGCTGGTTCTTTGAGAAGATAAACAAAATTGATAAACCATTAGCCAGACTCATCAAGAAAAAAAGGGAGGGGTCTGGGCAAGATGGCGGAAGAGTAAGATGTGGAGATCACCTTCCTCCCCACAGATACATCAGAAATACATCTACACGTGGACCTGCTCCTATAGAACACCCACTGAACGCTGGCAGAAGACGTCAGACCTCCCAAAAGGAAAGAAACTCCCCACGTACCTGGGTAGGGCAAAAGAAAAAAGAAGTAACAGGTACAAAAGAATAAGGACGGGACCTGCACCAGTGGGAGGGAACTGTGAAGGACGAAAGGTTTCCACACACTAGGAAGCCCCTTCATGGGCGGACACTGCAGGTGGCAGAGGGTGGAAGCTTCAGAGCCACGGAGGAGAGCGCAGCCACAGGGGTGCAGAGGGCAAAGAGGAGAGATTCCCACACAGAGGATTGGTGCTGAGCAGCACTTACCAGCCCGAGAGGTTTGTCTGCTCACCCGCCGGGGCGGGCAGGTGCTGGGAGCTGAGGCTCGTGCCTCAGTCAGATCCCAGGGAGAGGACTGTGGTTGGCGGCGTAAACACAGCCTGAAGGGGCCTAGTGCACCACAGCTAGCCGGGAGGGAGGCCGGGAAAAGGTCTGGAGCTGCCGAACACGCAAGAGCCTTTTTCTTGCCTCTTTGTTTACTGGTGCGCGAGGAGAGGGGATACAGAGCGCCACCTAAACGAGCTCCAGAGACGGGTGAGAGCCACGGCTATCAGTGCGTACCCCAGAGACGGGCATGAGACGCTAAGGCTGCGGCTGCCGCCACCAAGAAACCTGTGTGCGAGCACAGGTCACTATCCACACGGCCTCTCCCGGGAGCCTGTGCAACCCCCCACTGCCAGGGTCCCGTGATCCAGGGACAAGTTCCCTGGGAGAACGCACGGCGCGCCTCAGGCTGCTGCAACGTCACGCCTGCCTCTGCTGCCGCAAGCTTGCCCGGCGTCCGGATCCCTCCCTCCCCCAGGCCTGAGTGAGCCAGAGCCCCCGAGTCAGCTGCTCCTTTAACCCCATCCTGTGTGAGTGAAGAACAGATGCCCTCAGGCGACCTACACGCAGAGGTGGGTCCAAATCCATATCTGAAACCCAGGAGCTGTGCGAACAAAGAAAAGGAAGGGAAATCTCTCCCAGCAGCCTCAGAAGAAGTGCATTAAAGCTCCACAAACAACTTGATGTACCTGCACCTGTTGAATACCTGAATAGATAACGAATCATCCCAAATTGAGGAGGTGGACTTTGGGAGCAGGATATATTATTTTTTCCCCTTTTCCTTTTTTGTGAGTGTATATGTGTATGCTTCTGTGTGAGATTTTCTCTGTATAGCTTTGCTTTCACCATTTGTCCTAGGATTTGGTCCATCTGTTATTTTGGGTTTTTTTTGTTTCTTTGTTATGACTTAAAAAAATTTTTTTTTCATAATACATTTTTTCGTAATAATTTTTTCTTATTTTATTTTAAAAAATTAAATACGTTTTTTCTTAAGAAGTTTTATTTATTTTTTATTTTAAAGAATTAAAAATTTTTTTTCTACATAATTTCATAATAATGTTTTTCTTATTTTTTATTATAAACAATTAAATTTTGTTGTTATTAAATTTTTTTCTTAATAATTTCTTTCTTATTCTTTAGTTTAAAACATTAAAAAAAATATTTTAAAAAATTAATAATTTTTTTATTAATAAATTTTTCCTTAGTAATTTTTTCTTATTTTTTAGTATACTAACTTTATTTTATTTTCTCTTACTTTATTTTATTTTATTTTATTTTATATTATTTTATTTTATCCTCTTTACTTCTTTCTTTCTATTTTTCTCCCTTTTGTTCTGAGCCCTGTGGATGAAAGGCCCTTGGTGCTCTAGCCAGGCATCAGGGATGTGCCTCTGATGTGGGAGGGCCACCTTCAGGACACTGGTCCACAAGAGACCTCCCCAGCTCCACGTAATAACAAACGGCGAAAATCTCTCAGAGATCTCCGTCTCAACACCATGACCCAGCTTCACTCAACGACCAGCAAGCTACAGTGCTGGACACCCTATGCCAAACAACTAGCAAGACAGGAACACAGCCCCATCCATTAACAGAGGGGCTGCCAAAAATCATAATAAGGCCACAGACACCCCAAAATACACCACCGGACGTGGACGTGCCCACCAGAAAGACAAGATCCAGCCTCATCCACCAGAACACAGGCACTAGTGCCCTCCACCAGGAAGCCTACACAACCCAATGAAACAACCTTAGCCACTGGGGACAGATACCAAAACCAACAGGAACTACGAACCTGCAGCCTGTGAAAAGGAGACCCCAAACACAGTCAGATAAGCAAAATGAGAAGCCAGAAAAACACACAGCAGATGAAGGAGCAAGGAAAAAACACACCAGACCTAACAAATGAAGAGGAAATAGGCAGTTTACCTGAAAAAGAATTCAGAATAAAGATAGTAACGATGATCCAAAATCTTGGACATGGAATAGGCAAAATGCAAGACACATTTAAAAAGGACGTAGAAGAAGGAAAGAGGAACCAAGCAACGATGAAAAACACAATAAATGAAATTTAAAATACTCTAGAAGGGATCAATAGCAGAATAACTGAGGCAGAAGAACGGGTAAGTGACCTGGAAGGTAAAATCGTAGAAATAACGACTGCAGAAGAGAATAAAGAAAAAAGAATGAAAAGGACTGAGGACAGTCTCAGAGACCTCTGGGACAACATTAAACGCACCAACATTCGAATTACAGGGGTACCAGAAGAAGAAGAGAAAAGGAAAGGGACTGAGAAAATATTTGAAGAGATTATAGTTGAAAACGTCCCTAATATGGGAAAGGAAATAGTTAGTCAAGTCCTGGAAGCACAGGGAGTCCCATACAGGATAAATCCAAGGAGAAACACGCCAAGACACATATTAATCAAATTATCAAAAATTAAATATAAAGAAAACATAGTAAAAGCAGCAAGGGAAAAAGAACAAATAACACACAAGGGAATCCCGATAAGGTTAACAGCTGATCTTTCAGCAGAAACTCTGCAAGCCAGAAGGGAGGGGCAGCATATACTGAAAGGGATGAAGGAGAAAAACCTACAACCAAGATGCCTCTACCCAGCAAGGATCTCATTCAGATTTGATGGAGAAATTAAAAACTTTACGGACAAGCAAAAGCTGAGAGAGTTCAGCACCACCAAACCAGCTTTACAACAAATGCTAAAGGAACTTCTGTAGGAAAGAAACAGAAGAGAAGGAAAACACCTACAATAACAAACCCAAAACGTTTAAAAAAATGGGAATAGGAACATACATATCGATAATTACCTGAAATGTAAAGGGATTAAATGCTCCCACCAAAAGACACAGACTGGCTGAATGGATACAAAAACAAGACCTGTATATATGCTGTCTACAAGAGACCCACTTCAGACCTAGGGACACATACAGACTGAAAGTGAGGGGATGGAAAAAGAGATTCCATGCAAATGGAAATCAAAAGAAAGCTGGAGTAGCAATTCTCATATCAAACAAAATTGACTTTAAAATAAAGACTATTACAAGAGACAAAGAAGGAAACTATATAATGATCAAGGTATTGATCCAAGAGGAAGGTAGAACAATTGTAACCATTTATGCACCCAACATACGAGCACCTCAATACATAAGGCAAATACTAACAGTCATAAAAGGGGAAATCGACAGTAACACAATCATAGTAGGGGCCTTTAACACCCCACTTTCAACAATGGACAGATATCCAAAATGATACACTACTTAAAACACTAGATAATAACCAAGTGATCACTGAAGAAATCCAAGGGGAAATCAAAAAATACCTAGAAACAAATGACAATGGAGACACGATGACCCAAAACCTATGGGATGAAGCAAAAGCAGTACTAAGAGGGAAGTTTATAGCAATACAAGCCTACCTCAGGAAACTGGATACATCTCGAATAAACAACCTAACCTTGCACCTAAAGCAATAAGAGAAAGAAGAACAAAATTACCCCAAAGATAGCAGAAGGAAAGCAATCATAAAGATCAGATCAGAAATAAATGAAAAAGAAATGAAGGAAACAATAGCAAAGATCAATAAAACTAAAAGCTGGTTCTTTGAGAAGATAAACAAAATTGATAAACCATTAGCCAGACTCATCAAGAAAAAAAGGGAGGGGTCTGGGCAAGATGGCGGAAGAGTAAGATGTGGAGATCACCTTCCTCCCCACAGATACATCAGAAATACATCTACACGTGGACCTGCTCCTATAGAACACCCACTGAACGCTGGCAGAAGACGTCAGACCTCCCAAAAGGAAAGAAACTCCCCACGTACCTGGGTAGGGCAAAAGAAAAAAGAAGTAACAGGTACAAAAGAATAAGGACGGGACCTGCACCAGTGGGAGGGAACTGTGAAGGACGAAAGGTTTCCACACACTAGGAAGCCCCTTCATGGGCGGACACTGCAGGTGGCAGAGGGTGGAAGCTTCAGAGCCACGGAGGAGAGCGCAGCCACAGGGGTGCAGAGGGCAAAGAGGAGAGATTCCCACACAGAGGATTGGTGCTGAGCAGCACTTACCAGCCCGAGAGGTTTGTCTGCTGACCCGCCGGGGCGGGCAGGTGCTGGGAGCTGAGGCTCGTGCCTCAGTCAGATCCCAGGGAGAGGACTGTGGTTGGCGGCGTAAACACAGCCTGAAGGGGCCTAGTGCACCACAGCTAGCCGGGAGGGAGGCCGGGAAAAGGTCTGGAGCTGCCGAACACGCAAGAGCCTTTTTCTTGCCTCTTTGTTTACTGGTGCGCGAGGAGAGGGGATCCAGAGCGCCACCTAAACGAGCTCCAGAGACGGGTGAGAGCCACGGCTATCAGTGCGGACCCCAGAGACGGGTATGAGACGCTAAGGTTGCTGCTGCCGCCACCTAGAAACCTGTGTGCGAGCACAGGTCACTATCCACACGGCCCCTCCCGGGAGCCTGTGCAACCCCCCACTGCCAGGGTCCCGTGATCCAGGGACAACTTCCCCGGGAGAACGCACGGCGCGCCTCAGCCTGCTGCAACGTCACGCCTGCCTCTGCCGCCGCAAGCTCGCCCCGAATCTGGAACCCTCCCTCCCCCTGGTCTGAGTGAGCCAGAGACACCGAGTCAGCTGCTCCTTTAACCCCGTCCTGTGTGAGCGAAGAACAGATGCCCTCAGGGTATCTACACGCAGAGGTGGGTCCAAATCCAAAGCTGAAAACCGGGAGCTGTGCGAACAAAGAAGAGAAAGGGAAATCTCTCCCAGCAGCCTCAGAAGAAGTGCATTAAAGCTCCACAAACAACTTGATGTACCTGCACCTGTTGAATACTTGAAAAGACAACGAATCATCCCAAATTGAGGAGGTGGACTTTGGGAGCAGGATATATTATTTTTTCCCCTTTTCCTCTTTTTGTGAGTGTATATGTGTATGCTTCTGTGTGAGATTTTCTCTGTATAGCATTGCTTTCACCATTTGTCCTAGGATTTGGTCCATCTGTTATTTTAGGGGTTTTTTGTTTCTTTGTTTTGACTTTAAAAATTTTTTTTCATAACACATTTTTTCTTAATAATTTTTTTCTTATTTTTATTTTAAAAAATTAAATACGTTTTTTCTTAAGAAGATTTTTTAATTTTTTGTTTTAAAGAATTAAAAAACTATTTTTTCTACATTGTTTCATAATAAAGTTTTTCTTATTTTTTATTTTAAACAATTAAAAATCTTTTCTCTTAATAAATTTTTTAAATACGTTTTTATTCTTTATTTTAAAAAATTTAAAAATTTATTTTAAAAAATTAATAATTTTTATTAATAAATTTTTCCTTAGTAATTTTTTCTTATTTTTTAGTATAATAACTTTATTTTATTTTCTCTTACTTTATTTTATTTTATTTTATTTTATTTTATCCTCTTTACTTCTTTCTTTCTATTTTTCTCCCTTTTGTTCTGAGCCCTGTGGATGAAAGGCCCTCGGTGCTCCAGCCAGGCATCAGGGATGTGCCTCTGATGTGGGAGGGCCACCTTCAGGACACTGGTCCACAAGAGACCTCCCCAGCTCCACGTAATACCAAACGGCGAAAATCTCTCAGAGATCTCCGTCTCAACACCATGACCCAGCTTCACTCAACGACCAGCAAGCTACAGTGCTGGACACCCTATGCCAAACAACTAGCAAGACAGGAACACAGCCCCATCCATTAACAGAGGGGCTGCCAAAAATCATAATAAGGCCACAGACACCCCAAAACACACCACCAGACGTGGACGTGCCCACCAGAAAGACAAGATCCAGCCTCATCCACCAGAACACAGGCACTAGTGCCCTCCACCAGGAAGCCTACACAACCCAATGAAACAACCTTAGCCACTGGGGACAGATACCAAAACCAACAGGAACTACAAACCTGCAGCCTGTGAAAAGGAGACCCCAAACACAGTCAGATAAGCAAAATGAGAAGCCAGAAAAACACACAGCAGATGAAGGAGCAAGGAAAAAACACACCAGACCTAACAAATGAAGAGGAAATAGGCAGTTTACCTGAAAAAGAATTCAGAATAAAGATAGTAACGATGATCCAAAATCTTGGACATGGAATAGGCAAAATGCAAGAAACATTTAACAAGGACATAGAAGAACGAAAGAGGAACCAAGCAACGAAGAAAAACACAGTAAATGAAACTTAAAATACTCTAGAAGGGATCAATAGCAGAATAACTGAGGCAGAAGAACGGGTAAGTGACCTGGAAGGTAAAATAGTGGAAATAACGACTGCAGAAGAGAATAAAGAAAAAAGAATGAAAAGGACTGAGGACAGTCTCAGAGACCTCTGGGACAACATTAAAAGCACCAACAATCGAATTATAGGGTTCCCAAAAGAAGAAGAGAAAAGGAAAGGGACTGAGAAAATATTTGAAGAGATTATAGTTGAAAACATCCCTAATATGGGAAAGGAAATAGTTAGTCAAGTCCTGGAAGCACAGAGAGTCCCATACAGGATAATTCCAAGGAGAAACACGCCAAGACACATATTAATCAAATTATCAAAAATTAAATATAAAGAAAACATAGTAAAAGCAGCAAGGGAAAAACAACAAATAACACACAAGGGAATCCCCATAAGGTTAACAGCTGATCTTTCAGCAGAAACTCTGCAAGCCAGAAGGCAGGGGCAGCATATACTGAAAGGGATGAAGGAGAAAAACAAACAACCAAGATGCCTCTACCCAGCAAGGATCTCAGTCAGATTTGATGGAGAAATTAAAACCTTGAAGGACAAGCAAAAGCTGAGAGAGTTCAGCACCACCAAACCAGCTTTGCAACAAATGCTAAAGGAACTTCTCTGGGCAAGAAACACAAGAGAAGGAAAACACCTACAATAACAAACCCAAAACATTTAAGAAAATGGGAATAGTAACATACATATCGACAATTACCTGAAATGTAAATGGATTAAATGCTCCCACCAAAAGACACAGACTGGCTGAATGGATACAAAAACAGGACCCATATATATGCTGTCTACAAGAGACCCACTTCAGACCTAGGGACACACACAGACTGAAAGTGAGGGGATGGAAAAAGATATTCCATGCAAATGGAAATCAAAAGAAAGCTGGAGTAGCAATTCTCATATCATACAAAATTGACTTTAAAATAAAGACTATTACAAGAGACAAAGAAGGACGCTATATAATGATCAAGGGATCGATCCAAGAAGAAGGTAGAACAATTGTTAATATTTATGCACCCAACATAGGAGCACCGCAATACATACGGCAAACACTAACAGTCATAAAAGGGGAAATCGACAGTAACACAATCATGGTAGGGGACTTTAACACCCCACTTTCACCAATGGACAGATCATCCAAAATGATACACTACTTAATAGACTAGATAATAACCAAGTGATCACTGAAGAAATCAAAGGGGAAATAAAAAAATACCTAGAAACAAATGACAATGGAGACACGACGACCCAAAACCTATGGGATGAAGCAAAAGCAGTTCTAAGAGGGAAGTTTATAGCAATACAAGCCTACCTCAGGAAACAGGAAACATCTCGAATAAACAACCTAACCTTGCACCTAAAGAAATAAGAGAAAGAAGAACAAAAATACCCCAAAGATAGCAGAAAGAAAGCAATCATAAAAATCAGATCAAAAATAAATGAAAAAGAAATGAAGGAAACAATAGCAAAGATCAATAAAACTAAAAGCTGGTTCTTTGAGAAGATAAATAAAATTGATAAACCATTAGCCAGACTCATCAAGAAAAAAATGGAGGGGTGTGGGCAAGAGGCCGTAAGAGTAAGACGCAGAGTTAACCTTCCTCCCCACAGATACATCAGAAATACATCTACACGGGGAACTGCTCCAATGGAACACCCACTGAACGCTGGCAGAAGACGTCAGATCTCCCCAAAGGCAAGAAACTTCCCACGTACCTGGGTAGGGCAAAAGAAAAAGAAAGTAACAGGTACAAAAGAATAAGGACGGGACCTGCACCAGTGGGAGGGAGCTGTGAAGGAGGAAAGGTTTCCACACACTAGGAAGCCCCTTCGTGGGCGGACACTGCAGGTGGCAGAGGGGGGAAGCTTCAGAGCCACGGAGGAGAGCACAGCCGCAGGGGTGCAGAGGGCAAAGCGGAGAGATTCCCGCACAGAGGACCGGTGCTGAGCAGCACTTACCAGCCCGAGAGGCTTGTCTGCTCACCAGCCGGAGCGGGCGGGGCCTGGGAACAGAGGCTTGGGCCTCAGTCGGATCCCAGGGAGAGAACTGGGGTTGGCGGCGTAAACACAGCCTGAAGGGGGCTAGTGCAACACAGTTAGCCCGGAGGGAGTCTGGGAAAAGGTCTGGAGCTGCCGAACAGGCAAGAGCCTTTTTCTTGCCTCTTTGTTTCCTGGTGGATGAGAAGAGGGGATTGAGAGCGCCCGCTAAACGACCTCCAGAGACGGGCGCAAGCCACGGCTATCAACGCGTACCCCAGAGACGGGCATGAGACGCTAAGGCTGCGGCTGCCGCCACCAAGAAACCTGTGTGCGAGCACAGGTCACTATCCACACGGCCTCTCCCGGGAGCCTGTGCAACCCCCCACTGCCAGGGTCCCGTGATCCAGGGACAAGTTCCCTGGGAGAACGCACGGCGCGCCTCAGGCTGCTGCAACGTCACGCCTGCCTCTGCTGCCGCAAGCTTGCCCGGCGTCCGGATCCCTCCCTCCCCCAGGCCTGAGTGAGCCAGAGCCCCCGAGTCAGCTGCTCCTTTAACCCCATCCTGTGTGAGTGAAGAACAGATGCCCTCAGGCGACCTACACGCAGAGGTGGGTCCAAATCCATATCTGAAACCCAGGAGCTGTGCGAACAAAGAAAAGGAAGGGAAATCTCTCCCAGCAGCCTCAGAAGAAGTGCATTAAAGCTCCACAAACAACTTGATGTACCTGCACCTGTTGAATACCTGAATAGATAACGAATCATCCCAAATTGAGGAGGTGGACTTTGGGAGCAGGATATATTATTTTTTCCCCTTTTCCTTTTTTGTGAGTGTATATGTGTATGCTTCTGTGTGAGATTTTCTCTGTATAGCTTTGCTTTCACCATTTGTCCTAGGATTTGGTCCATCTGTTATTTTGGGTTTTTTTTGTTTCTTTGTTATGACTTAAAAAAATTTTTTTTTCATAATACATTTTTTCGTAATAATTTTTTCTTATTTTATTTTAAAAAATTAAATACGTTTTTTCTTAAGAAGTTTTATTTATTTTTTATTTTAAAGAATTAAAAATTTTTTTTTCTACATAATTTCATAATAATGTTTTTCTTATTTTTTATTATAAACAATTAAATTTTGTTGTTATTAAATTTTTTTCTTAATAATTTCTTTCTTATTCTTTAGTTTAAAAAATTAAAAAAAATATTTTAAAAAATTAATAATTTTTTTATTAATAAATTTTTCCTTAGTAATTTTTTCTTATTTTTTAGTATAATAACTTTATTTTATTTTCTCTTACTTTATTTTATTTTATTTTATTTTATATTATTTTATTTTATCCTCTTTACTTCTTTCTTTCTATTTTTCTCCCTTTTGTTCTGAGCCCTGTGGATGAAAGGCCCTTGGTGCTCTAGCCAGGCATCAGGGATGTGCCTCTGATGTGGGAGGGCCACCTTCAGGACACTGGTCCACAAGAGACCTCCCCAGCTCCACGTAATACCAAACGGCGAAAATCTCTCAGAGATCTCCGTCTCAACACCATGACCCAGCTTCACTCAACGACCAGCAAGCTACAGTGCTGGACACCCTATGCCAAACAACTAGCAAGACAGGAACACAGCCCCATCCATTAACAGAGGGGCTGCCAAAAATCATAATAAGGCCACAGACACCCCAAAATACACCACCGGACGTGGACGTGCCCACCAGAAAGACAAGATCCAGCCTCATCCACCAGAACACAGGCACTAGTGCCCTCCACCAGGAAGCCTACACAACCCAATGAAACAACCTTAGCCACTGGGGACAGATACCAAAACCAACAGGAACTACGAACCTGCAGCCTGTGAAAAGGAGACCCCAAACACAGTCAGATAAGCAAAATGAGAAGCCAGAAAAACACACAGCAGATGAAGGAGCAAGGAAAAAACACACCAGACCTAACAAATGAAGAGGAAATAGGCAGTTTACCTGAAAAAGAATTCAGAATAAAGATAGTAACGATGATCCAAAATCTTGGACATGGAATAGGCAAAATGCAAGACACATTTAAAAAGGACGTAGAAGAAGGAAAGAGGAACCAAGCAACGATGAAAAACACAATAAATGAAATTTAAAATACTCTAGAAGGGATCAATAGCAGAATAACTGAGGCAGAAGAACGGGTAAGTGACCTGGAAGGTAAAATCGTGGAAATAACGACTGCAGAAGAGAATAAAGAAAAAAGAATGAAAAGGACTGAGGACAGTCTCAGAGACCTCTGGGACAACATTAAACGCACCAACATTCGAATTACAGGGGTACCAGAAGAAGAAGAGAAAAGGAAAGGGACTGAGAAAATATTTGAAGAGATTATAGTTGAAAACGTCCCTAATATGGGAAAGGAAATAGTTAGTCAAGTCCTGGAAGCACAGGGAGTCCCATACAGGATAAATCCAAGGAGAAACACGCCAAGACACATATTAATCAAATTATCAAAAATTAAATATAAAGAAAACATAGTAAAAGCAGCAAGGGAAAAAGAACAAATAACACACAAGGGAATCCCGATAAGGTTAACAGCTGATCTTTCAGCAGAAACTCTGCCAGCCAGAAGGGAGGGGCAGCATATACTGAAAGGGATGAAGGAGAAAAACCTACAACCAAGATGCCTCTACCCAGCAAGGATCTCATTCAGATTTGATGGAGAAATTAAAAACTTTACGGACAAGCAAAAGCTGAGAGAGTTCAGCACCACCAAACCAGCTTTACAACAAATGCTAAAGGAACTTCTGTAGGAAAGAAACAGAAGAGAAGGAAAACACCTACAATAACAAACCCAAAACGTTTAAAAAAATGGGAATAGGAACATACATATCGATAATTACCTGAAATGTAAAGGGATTAAATGCTCCCACCAAAAGACACAGACTGGCTGAATGGATACAAAAACAAGACCTGTATATATGCTGTCTACAAGAGACCCACTTCAGACCTAGGGACACATACAGACTGAAAGTGAGGGGATGGAAAAAGATATTCCATGCAAATGGAAATCAAAAGAAAGCTGGAGTAGCAATTCTCATATCAAACAAAATTGACTTTAAAATAAAGACTATTACAAGAGACAAAGAAGGAAACTATATAATGATCAAGGTATTGATCCAAGAGGAAGGTAGAACAATTGTAACCATTTATGCACCCAACATACGAGCACCTCAATACATAAGGCAAATACTAACAGTCATAAAAGGGGAAATCGACAGTAACACAATCATAGTAGGGGCCTTTAACACCCCACTTTCAACAATGGACAGATATCCAAAATGATACACTACTTAAAACACTAGATAATAACCAAGTGATCACTGAAGAAATCCAAGGGGAAATCAAAAAATACCTAGAAACAAATGACAATGGAGACACGATGACCCAAAACCTATGGGATGAAGCAAAAGCAGTACTAAGAGGGAAGTTTATAGCAATACAAGCCTACCTCAGGAAACTGGATACATCTCGAATAAACAACCTAATCTTGCACCTAAAGCAATAAGAGAAAGAAGAACAAAATTACCCCAAAGATAGCAGAAGGAAAGCAATCATAAAGATCAGATCAGAAATAAATGAAAAAGAAATGAAGGAAACAATAGCAAAGATCAATAAAACTAAAAGCTGGTTCTTTGAGAAGATAAACAAAATTGATAAACCATTAGCCAGACTCATCAAGAAAAAAAGGGAGGGGTCTGGGCAAGATGGCGGAAGAGTAAGATGTGGAGATCACCTTCCTCCCCACAGATACATCAGAAATACATCTACACGTGGACCTGCTCCTATAGAACACCCACTGAACGCTGGCAGAAGACGTCAGACCTCCCAAAAGGAAAGAAACTCCCCACGTACCTGGGTAGGGCAAAAGAAAAAAGAAGTAACAGGTACAAAAGAATAAGGACGGGACCTGCACCAGTGGGAGGGAACTGTGAAGGACGAAAGGTTTCCACACACTAGGAAGCCCCTTCATGGGCGGACACTGCAGGTGGCAGAGGGTGGAAGCTTCAGAGCCACGGAGGAGAGTGCAGCCACAGGGGTGCAGAGGGCAAAGAGGAGAGATTCCCACACAGAGGATTGGTGCTGAGCAGCACTTACCAGCCCGAGAGGTTTGTCTGCTCACCCGCCGGGGCGGGCAGGTGCTGGGAGCTGAGGCTCGTGCCTCAGTCAGATCCCAGGGAGAGGACTGTGGTTGGCGGCGTAAACACAGCCTGAAGGGGCCTAGTGCACCACAGCTAGCCGGGAGGGAGGCCGGGAAAAGGTCTGGAGCTGCCGAACACGCAAGAGCCTTTTTCTTGCCTCTTTGTTTACTGGTGCGCGAGGAGAGGGGATACAGAGCGCCACCTAAACGAGCTCCAGAGACGGGTGAGAGCCACGGCTATCAGTGCGGACCCCAGAGACGGGTATGAGACGCTAAGGTTGCTGCTGCCGCCACCTAGAAACCTGTGTGCGAGCACAGGTCACTATCCACACGGCCCCTCCCGGGAGCCTGTGCAACCCCCCACTGCCAGGGTCCCGTGATCCAGGGACAACTTCCCCGGGAGAACGCACGGCGCGCCTCAGCCTGCTGCAACGTCACGCCTGCCTCTGCCGCCGCAAGCTCGCCCCGAATCTGGAACCCTCCCTCCCCCTGGTCTGAGTGAGCCAGAGACACCGAGTCAGCTGCTCCTTTAACCCCGTCCTGTGTGAGCGAAGAACAGATGCCCTCAGGGTATCTACACGCAGAGGTGAGTCCAAATCCAAAGCTGAAAACCGGGAGCTGTGCGAACAAAGAAGAGAAAGGGAAATCTCTCCCAGCAGCCTCAGAAGAAGTGCATTAAAGCTCCACAAACAACTTGATGTACCTGCACCTGTTGAATACTTGAAAAGACAACGAATCATCCCAAATTGAGGAGGTGGACTTTGGGAGCAGGATATATTATTTTTTCCCCTTTTCCTCTTTTTGTGAGTGTATATGTGTATGCTTCTGTGTGAGATTTTCTCTGTATAGCATTGCTTTCACCATTTGTCCTAGGATTTGGTCCATCTGTTATTTTAGGGGTTTTTTGTTTCTTTGTTTTGACTTTAAAAATTTTTTTTCATAACACATTTTTTCTTAATAATTTTTTTCTTATTTTTATTTTAAAAAATTAAATACGTTTTTCCTTAAGAAGATTTTTTAATTTTTTGTTTTAAAGAATTAAAAAACTTTTTTCTACATTGTTTCATAATAAAGTTTTTCTTATTTTTTATTTTAAACAATTAAAAATCTTTTCTCTTAATAAATTTTTTAAATACTTTTTTTATTCTTTATTTTAAAAAATTTAAAAATTTATTTTAAAAAATTAATAATTTTTATTAATAAATTTTTCCTTAGTAATTTTTTCTTATTTTTTAGTATAATAACTTTATTTTATTTTCTCTTACTTTATTTTATTTTATTTTATTTTATTTTATTTTATTTTATCCTCTTTACTTCTTTCTTTCTATTTTTCTCCCTTTTGTTCTGAGCCCTGTGGATGAAAGGCCCTCGGTGCTCCAGCCAGGCATCAGGGATGTGCCTCTGATGTGGGAGGGCCACCTTCAGGACACTGGTCCACAAGAGACCTCCCCAGCTCCACGTAATACCAAACGGCGAAAATCTCTCAGAGATCTCCGTCTCAACACCATGACCCAGCTTCACTCAACGACCAGCAAGCTACAGTGCTGGACACCCTATGCCAAACAACTAGCAAGACAGGAACACAGCCCCATCCATTAACAGAGGGGCTGCCAAAAATCATAATAAGGCCACAGACACCCCAAAATACACCACCGGACGTGGACGTGCCCACCAGAAAGACAAGATCCAGCCTCATCCACCAGAACACAGGCACTAGTGCCCTCCACCAGGAAGCCTACACAACCCAATGAAACAACCTTAGCCACTGGGGACAGATACCAAAACCAACAGGAACTACGAACCTGCAGCCTGTGAAAAGGAGACCCCAAACACAGTCAGATAAGCAAAATGAGAAGCCAGAAAAACACACAGCAGATGAAGGAGCAAGGAAAAAACACACCAGACCTAACAAATGAAGAGGAAATAGGCAGTTTACCTGAAAAAGAATTCAGAATAAAGATAGTAACGATGATCCAAAATCTTGGACATGGAATAGGCAAAATGCAAGACACATTTAAAAAGGACGTAGAAGAAGGAAAGAGGAACCAAGCAACGATGAAAAACACAATAAATGAAATTTAAAATACTCTAGAAGGGATCAATAGCAGAATAACTGAGGCAGAAGAACGGGTAAGTGACCTGGAAGGTAAAATCGTGGAAATAACGACTGCAGAAGAGAATAAAGAAAAAAGAATGAAAAGGACTGAGGACAGTCTCAGAGACCTCTGGGACAACATTAAACGCACCAACATTCGAATTACAGGGGTACCAGAAGAAGAAGAGAAAAGGAAAGGGACTGAGAAAATATTTGAAGAGATTATAGTTGAAAACGTCCCTAATATGGGAAAGGAAATAGTTAGTCAAGTCCTGGAAGCACAGGGAGTCCCATACAGGATAAATCCAAGGAGAAACACGCCAAGACACATATTAATCAAATTATCAAAAATTAAATATAAAGAAAACATAGTAAAAGCAGCAAGGGAAAAAGAACAAATAACACACAAGGGAATCCCGATAAGGTTAACAGCTGATCTTTCAGCAGAAACTCTGCAAGCCAGAAGGGAGGGGCAGCATATACTGAAAGGGATGAAGGAGAAAAACCTACAACCAAGATGCCTCTACCCAGCAAGGATCTCATTCAGATTTGATGGAGAAATTAAAAACTTTACGGACAAGCAAAAGCTGAGAGAGTTCAGCACCACCAAACGATCTTTACAACAAATGCTAAAGGAACTTCTGTAGGAAAGAAACAGAAGAGAAGGAAAACACCTACAATAACAAACCCAAAACGTTTAAAAAAATGGGAATAGGAACATACATATCGATAATTACCTGAAATGTAAAGGGATTAAATGCTCCCACCAAAAGACACAGACTGGCTGAATGGATACAAAAACAAGACCTGTATATATGCTGTCTACAAGAGACCCACTTCAGACCTAGGGACACATACAGACTGAAAGTGAGGGGATGGAAAAAGATATTCCATGCAAATGGAAATCAAAAGAAAGCTGGAGTAGCAATTCTCATATCAAACAAAACTGACTTTAAAATAAAGACTATTACAAGAGACAAAGAAGGAAACTATATAATGATCAAGGTATTGATCCAAGAGGAAGGTAGAACAATTGTAACCATTTATGCACCCAACATACGAGCACCTCAATACATAAGGCAAATACTAACAGTCATAAAAGGGGAAATCGACAGTAACACAATCATAGTAGGGGCCTTTAACACCCCACTTTCAACAATGGACAGATATCCAAAATGATACACTACTTAAAACACTAGATAATAACCAAGTGATCACTGAAGAAATCAAAGGGGAAATCAAAAAATACCTAGAAACAAATGACAATGGAGACACGATGACCCAAAACCTATGGGATGAAGCAAAAGCAGTACTAAGAGGGAAGTTTATAGCAATACAAGCCTACCTCAGGAAACTGGATACATCTCGAATAAACAACCTAACCTTGCACCTAAAGCAATAAGAGAAAGAAGAACAAAATTACCCCAAAGATAGCAGAAGGAAAGCAATCATAAAGATCAGATCAGAAATAAATGAAAAAGAAATGAAGGAAACAATAGCAAAGATCAATAAAACTAAAAGCTGGTTCTTTGAGAAGATAAACAAAATTGATAAACCATTAGCCAGACTCATCAAGAAAAAAAGGGAGGGGTCTGGGCAAGATGGCGGAAGAGTAAGATGTGGAGATCACCTTCCTCCCCACAGATACATCAGAAATACATCTACACGTGGACCTGCTCCTATAGAACACCCACTGAACGCTGGCAGAAGACGTCAGACCTCCCAAAAGGAAAGAAACTCCCCACGTACCTGGGTAGGGCAAAAGAAAAAAGAAGTAACAGGTACAAAAGAATAAGGACGGGACCTGCACCAGTGGGAGGGAACTGTGAAGGACGAAAGGTTTCCACACACTAGGAAGCCCCTTCATGGGCGGACACTGCAGGTGGCAGAGGGTGGAAGCTTCAGAGCCACGGAGGAGAGTGCAGCCACAGGGGTGCAGAGGGCAAAGAGGAGAGATTCCCACACAGAGGATTGGTGCTGAGCAGCACTTACCAGCCCGAGAGGTTTGTCTGCTCACCCGCCGGGGCGGGCAGGTGCTGGGAGCTGAGGCTCGTGCCTCAGTCAGATCCCAGGGAGAGGACTGTGGTTGGCGGCGTAAACACAGCCTGAAGGGGCCTAGTGCACCACAGCTAGCCGGGAGGGAGGCCGGGAAAAGGTCTGGAGCTGCCGAACACGCAAGAGCCTTTTTCTTGCCTCTTTGTTTACTGGTGCGCGAGGAGAGGGGATACAGAGCGCCACCTAAACGAGCTCCAGAGACGGGTGAGAGCCACGGCTATCAGTGCGGACCCCAGAGACGGGTATGAGACGCTAAGGTTGCTGCTGCCGCCACCTAGAAACCTGTGTGCGAGCACAGGTCACTATCCACACGGCCCCTCCCGGGAGCCTGTGCAACCCCCCACTGCCAGGGTCCCGTGATCCAGGGACAACTTCCCCGGGAGAACGCACGGCGCGCCTCAGCCTGCTGCAACGTCACGCCTGCCTCTGCCGCCGCAAGCTCGCCCCGAATCTGGAACCCTCCCTCCCCCTGGTCTGAGTGAGCCAGAGACACCGAGTCAGCTGCTCCTTTAACCCCGTCCTGTGTGAGCGAAGAACAGATGCCCTCAGGGTATCTACACGCAGAGGTGGGTCCAAATCCAAAGCTGAAAACCGGGAGCTGTGCGAACAAAGAAGAGAAAGGGAAATCTCTCCCAGCAGCCTCAGAAGAAGTGCATTAAAGCTCCACAAACAACTTGATGTACCTGCACCTGTTGAATACTTGAAAAGACAACGAATCATCCCAAATTGAGGAGGTGGACTTTGGGAGCAGGATATATTATTTTTTCCCCTTTTCCTCTTTTTGTGAGTGTATATGTGTATGCTTCTGTGTGAGATTTTCTCTGTATAGCATTGCTTTCACCATTTGTCCTAGGATTTGGTCCATCTGTTATTTTAGGGGTTTTTTGTTTCTTTGTTTTGACTTTAAAAATTTTTTTTCATAACACATTTTTTCTTAATAATTATTTTCTTATTTTTATTTTAAAAAATTAAATACGTTTTTCCTTAAGAAGATTTTTTAATTTTTTGTTTTAAAGAATTAAAAAACTTTTTTGTACATTGTTTCATAATAAAGTTTTTCTTATTTTTTATTTTAAACAATTAAAAATCTTTTCTCTTAATAAATTTTTTAAATACTTTTTTATTCTTTATTTTAAAAAATTTAAAAATTTATTTTAAAAAATTAATAATTTTTATTAATAAATTTTTCCTTAGTAATTTTTTCTTATTTTTTAGTATAATAACTTTATTTTATTTTCTCTTACTTTATTTTATTTTATTTTATTTTATTTTATTTTATTTTATCCTCTTTACTTCTTTCTTTCTATTTTTCTCCCTTTTGTTCTGAGCCCTGTGGATGAAAGGCCCTCGGTGCTCCAGCCAGGCATCAGGGATGTGCCTCTGATGTGGGAGGGCCACCTTCAGGACACTGGTCCACAAGAGACCTCCCCAGCTCCACGTAAGACCAAACGGCGAAAATCTCTCAGAGATCTCCGTCTCAACACCATGACCCAGCTTCACTCAACGACCAGCAAGCTACAGTGCTGGACACCCTATGCCAAACAACTAGCAAGACAGGAACACAGCCCCATCCATTAACAGAGGGGCTGCCAAAAATCATAATAAGGCCACAGACACCCCAAAACACACCACCAGACGTGGACGTGCCCACCAGAAAGACAAGATCCAGCCTCATCCACCAGAACACAGGCACTAGTGCCCTCCACCAGGAAGCCTACACAACCCAATGAAACAACCTTAGCCACTGGGGACAGATACCAAAACCAACAGGAACTACGAACCTGCAGCCTGTGAAAAGGAGACCCCAAACACAGTCAGATAAGCAAAATGAGAAGCCAGAAAAACACACAGCAGATGAAGGAGCAAGGAAAAAACACACCAGACCTAACAAATGAAGAGGAAATAGGCAGTTTACCTGAAAAAGAATTCAGAATAAAGATAGTAACGATGATCCAAAATCTTGGACATGGAATAGGCAAAATGCAAGAAACATTTAAAAAGGACGTAGAAGAACGAAAGAGGAACCAAGCAACGATGAAAAACACAATAAATGAAATTTAAAATACTCTAGAAGGGATCAATAGCAGAATAACTGAGGCAGAAGAACGGGTAAGTGACCTGGAAGGTAAAATAGTGGAAATAACGACTGCAGAAGAGAATAAAGAAAAAAGAATGAAAAGGACTGAGGACAGTCTCAGAGACCTCTGGGACAACATTAAACGCACCAACATTCGAATTACAGGGGTACCAGAAGAAGAAGAGAAAAGGAAAGGGACTGAGAAAATATTTGAAGAGATTATAGTTGAAAACGTCCCTAATATGGGAAAGGAAATAGTTAGTCAAGTCCTGGAAGCACAGGGAGTCCCATACAGGATAAATCCAAGGAGAAACACGCCAAGACACATATTAATCAAATTATCAAAAATTAAATATAAAGAAAACATAGTAAAAGCAGCAAGGGAAAAAGAACAAATAACACACAAGGGAATCCCGATAAGGTTAACAGCTGATCTTTCAGCAGGAACTCTGCCAGCCAGAAGGGAGGGGCAGCATATACTGAAAGGGATGAAGGAGAAAAACCTACAACCAAGATGCCTCTACCCAGCAAGGATCTCATTCAGATTTGATGGAGAAATTAAAAACTTTACGGACAAGCAAAAGCTGAGAGAGTTCAGCACCACCAAACGATCTTTACAACAAATGCTAAAGGAACTTCTGTAGGAAAGAAACAGAAGAGAAGGAAAACACCTACAATAACAAACCCAAAACGTTTAAAAAAATGGGAATAGGAACATACATATCGATAATTACCTGAAATGTAAAGGGATTAAATGCTCCCACCAAAAGACACAGACTGGCTGAATGGATACAAAAACAAGACCTGTATATATGCTGTCTACAAGAGACCCACTTCAGACCTAGGGACACATACAGACTGAAAGTGAGGGGATGGAAAAAGAGATTCCATGCAAATGGAAATCAAAAGAAAGCTGGAGTAGCAATTCTCATATCAAACAAAATTGACTTTAAAATAAAGACTATTACAAGAGACAAAGAAGGAAACTATATAATGATCAAGGTATTGATCCAAGAGGAAGGTAGAACAATTGTAACCATTTATGCACCCAACATACGAGCACCTCAATACATAAGGCAAATACTAACAGTCATAAAAGGGGAAATCGACAGTAACACAATCATAGTAGGGGCCTTTAACACCCCACTTTCAACAATGGACAGATATCCAAAATGATACACTACTTAAAACACTAGATAATAACCAAGTGATCACTGAAGAAATCAAAGGGGAAATCAAAAAATACCTAGAAACAAATGACAATGGAGACACGATGACCCAAAACCTATGGGATGAAGCAAAAGCAGTACTAAGAGGGAAGTTTATAGCAATACAAGCCTACCTCAGGAAACTGGATACATCTCGAATAAACAACCTAACCTTGCACCTAAAGCAATAAGAGAAAGAAGAACAAAATTACCCCAAAGATAGCAGAAGGAAAGCAATCATAAAGATCAGATCAGAAATAAATGAAAAAGAAATGAAGGAAACAATAGCAAAGATCAATAAAACTAAAAGCTGGTTCTTTGAGAAGATAAACAAAATTGATAAACCATTAGCCAGACTCATCAAGAAAAAAAGGGAGGGGTCTGGGCAAGATGGCGGAAGAGTAAGATGTGGAGATCACCTTCCTCCCCACAGATACATCAGAAATACATCTACACGTGGACCTGCTCCTATAGAACACCCACTGAACGCTGGCAGAAGACGTCAGACCTCCCAAAAGGAAAGAAACTCCCCACGTACCTGGGTAGGGCAAAAGAAAAAAGAAGTAACAGGTACAAAAGAATAAGGACGGGACCTGCACCAGTGGGAGGGAACTGTGAAGGACGAAAGGTTTCCACACACTAGGAAGCCCCTTCATGGGCGGACACTGCAGGTGGCAGAGGGTGGAAGCTTCAGAGCCACGGAGGAGAGCGCAGCCACAGGGGTGCAGAGGGCAAAGAGGAGAGATTCCCACACAGAGGATTGGTGCTGAGCAGCACTTACCAGCCCGAGAGGTTTGTCTGCTCACCCGCCGGGGCGGGCAGGTGCTGGGAGCTGAGGCTCGTGCCTCAGTCAGATCCCAGGGAGAGGACTGTGGTTGGCGGCGTAAACACAGCCTGAAGGGGCCTAGTGCACCACAGCTAGCCGGGAGGGAGGCCGGGAAAAGGTCTGGAGCTGCCGAACACGCAAGAGCCTTTTTCTTGCCTCTTTGTTTACTGGTGCGCGAGGAGAGGGGATACAGAGCGCCACCTAAACGAGCTCCAGAGACGGGTGAGAGCCACGGCTATCAGTGCGTACCCCAGAGACGGGCATGAGACGCTAAGGCTGCGGCTGCCGCCACCAAGAAACCTGTGTGCGAGCACAGGTCACTATCCACACGGCCTCTCCCGGGAGCCTGTGCAACCCCCCACTGCCAGGGTCCCGTGATCCAGGGACAAGTTCCCTGGGAGAACGCACGGCGCGCCTCAGGCTGCTGCAACGTCACGCCTGCCTCTGCTGCCGCAAGCTTGCCCGGCGTCCGGATCCCTCCCTCCCCCAGGCCTGAGTGAGCCAGAGCCCCCGAGTCAGCTGCTCCTTTAACCCCATCCTGTGTGAGTGAAGAACAGATGCCCTCAGGCGACCTACACGCAGAGGTGGGTCCAAATCCATATCTGAAACCCAGGAGCTGTGCGAACAAAGAAAAGGAAGGGAAATCTCTCCCAGCAGCCTCAGAAGAAGTGCATTAAAGCTCCACAAACAACTTGATGTACCTGCACCTGTTGAATACCTGAATAGATAACGAATCATCCCAAATTGAGGAGGTGGACTTTGGGAGCAGGATATATTATTTTTTCCCCTTTTCCTTTTTTGTGAGTGTATATGTGTATGCTTCTGTGTGAGATTTTCTCTGTATAGCTTTGCTTTCACCATTTGTCCTAGGATTTGGTCCATCTGTTATTTTGGGTTTTTTTTGTTTCTTTGTTATGACTTAAAAAAATTTTTTTTTCATAATACATTTTTTCGTAATAATTTTTTCTTATTTTATTTTAAAAAATTAAATACGTTTTTTCTTAAGAAGTTTTATTTATTTTTTATTTTAAAGAATTAAAAATTTTTTTTCTACATAATTTCATAATAATGTTTTTCTTATTTTTTATTATAAACAATTAAATTTTGTTGTTATTAAATTTTTTTCTTAATAATTTCTTTCTTATTCTTTAGTTTAAAAAATTAAAAAAAATATTTTAAAAAATTAATAATTTTTTTATTAATAAATTTTTCCTTAGTAATTTTTTCTTATTTTTTAGTATACTAACTTTATTTTATTTTCTCTTACTTTATTTTATTTTATTTTATTTTATATTATTTTATTTTATCCTCTTTACTTCTTTCTTTCTATTTTTCTCCCTTTTGTTCTGAGCCCTGTGGATGAAAGGCCCTTGGTGCTCTAGCCAGGCATCAGGGATGTGCCTCTGATGTGGGAGGGCCACCTTCAGGACACTGGTCCACAAGAGACCTCCCCAGCTCCACGTAATAACAAACGGCGAAAATCTCTCAGAGATCTCCGTCTCAACACCATGACCCAGCTTCACTCAACGACCAGCAAGCTACAGTGCTGGACACCCTATGCCAAACAACTAGCAAGACAGGAACACAGCCCCATCCATTAACAGAGGGGCTGCCAAAAATCATAATAAGGCCACAGACACCCCAAAATACACCACCGGACGTGGACGTGCCCACCAGAAAGACAAGATCCAGCCTCATCCACCAGAACACAGGCACTAGTGCCCTCCACCAGGAAGCCTACACAACCCAATGAAACAACCTTAGCCACTGGGGACAGATACCAAAACCAACAGGAACTACGAACCTGCAGCCTGTGAAAAGGAGACCCCAAACACAGTCAGATAAGCAAAATGAGAAGCCAGAAAAACACACAGCAGATGAAGGAGCAAGGAAAAAACACACCAGACCTAACAAATGAAGAGGAAATAGGCAGTTTACCTGAAAAAGAATTCAGAATAAAGATAGTAACGATGATCCAAAATCTTGGACATGGAATAGGCAAAATGCAAGACACATTTAAAAAGGACGTAGAAGAAGGAAAGAGGAACCAAGCAACGATGAAAAACACAATAAATGAAATTTAAAATACTCTAGAAGGGATCAATAGCAGAATAACTGAGGCAGAAGAACGGGTAAGTGACCTGGAAGGTAAAATCGTGGAAATAACGACTGCAGAAGAGAATAAAGAAAAAAGAATGAAAAGGACTGAGGACAGTCTCAGAGACCTCTGGGACAACATTAAACGCACCAACATTCGAATTACAGGGGTACCAGAAGAAGAAGAGAAAAGGAAAGGGACTGAGAAAATATTTGAAGAGATTATAGTTGAAAACGTCCCTAATATGGGAAAGGAAATAGTTAGTCAAGTCCTGGAAGCACAGGGAGTCCCATACAGGATAAATCCAAGGAGAAACACGCCAAGACACATATTAATCAAATTATCAAAAATTAAATATAAAGAAAACATAGTAAAAGCAGCAAGGGAAAAAGAACAAATAACACACAAGGGAATCCCGATAAGGTTAACAGCTGATCTTTCAGCAGAAACTCTGCCAGCCAGAAGGGAGGGGCAGCATATACTGAAAGGGATGAAGGAGAAAAACCTACAACCAAGATGCCTCTACCCAGCAAGGATCTCATTCAGATTTGATGGAGAAATTAAAAACTTTACGGACAAGCAAAAGCTGAGAGAGTTCAGCACCACCAAACCAGCTTTACAACAAATGCTAAAGGAACTTCTGTAGGAAAGAAACAGAAGAGAAGGAAAACACCTACAATAACAAACCCAAAACGTTTAAAAAAATGGGAATAGGAACATACATATCGATAATTACCTGAAATGTAAAGGGATTAAATGCTCCCACCAAAAGACACAGACTGGCTGAATGGATACAAAAACAAGACCTGTATATATGCTGTCTACAAGAGACCCACTTCAGACCTAGGGACACATACAGACTGAAAGTGAGGGGATGGAAAAAGATATTCCATGCAAATGGAAATCAAAAGAAAGCTGGAGTAGCAATTCTCATATCAAACAAAACTGACTTTAAAATAAAGACTATTACAAGAGACAAAGAAGGAAACTATATAATGATCAAGGTATTGATCCAAGAGGAAGGTAGAACAATTGTAACCATTTATGCACCCAACATACGAGCACCTCAATACATAAGGCAAATACTAACAGTCATAAAAGGGGAAATCGACAGTAACACAATCATAGTAGGGGCCTTTAACACCCCACTTTCAACAATGGACAGATATCCAAAATGATACACTACTTAAAACACTAGATAATAACCAAGTGATCACTGAAGAAATCAAAGGGGAAATCAAAAAATACCTAGAAACAAATGACAATGGAGACACGATGACCCAAAACCTATGGGATGAAGCAAAAGCAGTACTAAGAGGGAAGTTTATAGCAATACAAGCCTACCTCAGGAAACTGGATACATCTCGAATAAACAACCTAACCTTGCACCTAAAGCAATAAGAGAAAGAAGAACAAAATTACCCCAAAGATAGCAGAAGGAAAGCAATCATAAAGATCAGATCAGAAATAAATGAAAAAGAAATGAAGGAAACAATAGCAAAGATCAATAAAACTAAAAGCTGGTTCTTTGAGAAGATAAACAAAATTGATAAACCATTAGCCAGACTCATCAAGAAAAAAAGGGAGGGGTCTGGGCAAGATGGCGGAAGAGTAAGATGTGGAGATCACCTTCCTCCCCACAGATACATCAGAAATACATCTACACGTGGACCTGCTCCTATAGAACACCCACTGAACGCTGGCAGAAGACGTCAGACCTCCCAAAAGGAAAGAAACTCCCCACGTACCTGGGTAGGGCAAAAGAAAAAAGAAGTAACAGGTACAAAAGAATAAGGACGGGACCTGCACCAGTGGGAGGGAACTGTGAAGGACGAAAGGTTTCCACACACTAGGAAGCCCCTTCATGGGCGGACACTGCAGGTGGCAGAGGGTGGAAGCTTCAGAGCCACGGAGGAGAGTGCAGCCACAGGGGTGCAGAGGGCAAAGAGGAGAGATTCCCACACAGAGGATTGGTGCTGAGCAGCACTTACCAGCCCGAGAGGTTTGTCTGCTCACCCGCCGGGGCGGGCAGGTGCTGGGAGCTGAGGCTCGTGCCTCAGTCAGATCCCAGGGAGAGGACTGTGGTTGGCGGCGTAAACACAGCCTGAAGGGGCCTAGTGCACCACAGCTAGCCGGGAGGGAGGCCGGGAAAAGGTCTGGAGCTGCCGAACACGCAAGAGCCTTTTTCTTGCCTCTTTGTTTACTGGTGCGCGAGGAGAGGGGATACAGAGCGCCACCTAAACGAGCTCCAGAGACGGGTGAGAGCCACGGCTATCAGTGCGGACCCCAGAGACGGGTATGAGACGCTAAGGTTGCTGCTGCCGCCACCTAGAAACCTGTGTGCGAGCACAGGTCACTATCCACACGGCCCCTCCCGGGAGCCTGTGCAACCCCCCACTGCCAGGGTCCCGTGATCCAGGGACAACTTCCCCGGGAGAACGCACGGCGCGCCTCAGCCTGCTGCAACGTCACGCCTGCCTCTGCCGCCGCAAGCTCGCCCCGAATCTGGAACCCTCCCTCCCCCTGGTCTGAGTGAGCCAGAGACACCGAGTCAGCTGCTCCTTTAACCCCGTCCTGTGTGAGCGAAGAACAGATGCCCTCAGGGTATCTACACGCAGAGGTGGGTCCAAATCCAAAGCTGAAAACCGGGAGCTGTGCGAACAAAGAAGAGAAAGGGAAATCTCTCCCAGCAGCCTCAGAAGAAGTGCATTAAAGCTCCACAAACAACTTGATGTACCTGCACCTGTTGAATACTTGAAAAGACAACGAATCATCCCAAATTGAGGAGGTGGACTTTGGGAGCAGGATATATTATTTTTTCCCCTTTTCCTCTTTTTGTGAGTGTATATGTGTATGCTTCTGTGTGAGATTTTCTCTGTATAGCATTGCTTTCACCATTTGTCCTAGGATTTGGTCCATCTGTTATTTTAGGGGTTTTTTGTTTCTTTGTTTTGACTTTAAAAATTTTTTTTCATAACACATTTTTTCTTAATAATTATTTTCTTATTTTTATTTTAAAAAATTAAATACGTTTTTCCTTAAGAAGATTTTTTAATTTTTTGTTTTAAAGAATTAAAAAACTTTTTTGTACATTGTTTCATAATAAAGTTTTTCTTATTTTTTATTTTAAACAATTAAAAATCTTTTCTCTTAATAAATTTTTTAAATACTTTTTTATTCTTTATTTTAAAAAATTTAAAAATTTATTTTAAAAAATTAATAATTTTTATTAATAAATTTTTCCTTAGTAATTTTTTCTTATTTTTTAGTATAATAACTTTATTTTATTTTCTCTTACTTTATTTTATTTTATTTTATTTTATTTTATTTTATTTTATCCTCTTTACTTCTTTCTTTCTATTTTTCTCCCTTTTGTTCTGAGCCCTGTGGATGAAAGGCCCTCGGTGCTCCAGCCAGGCATCAGGGATGTGCCTCTGATGTGGGAGGGCCACCTTCAGGACACTGGTCCACAAGAGACCTCCCCAGCTCCACGTAAGACCAAACGGCGAAAATCTCTCAGAGATCTCCGTCTCAACACCATGACCCAGCTTCACTCAACGACCAGCAAGCTACAGTGCTGGACACCCTATGCCAAACAACTAGCAAGACAGGAACACAGCCCCATCCATTAACAGAGGGGCTGCCAAAAATCATAATAAGGCCACAGACACCCCAAAACACACCACCAGACGTGGACGTGCCCACCAGAAAGACAAGATCCAGCCTCATCCACCAGAACACAGGCACTAGTGCCCTCCACCAGGAAGCCTACACAACCCAATGAAACAACCTTAGCCACTGGGGACAGATACCAAAACCAACAGGAACTACGAACCTGCAGCCTGTGAAAAGGAGACCCCAAACACAGTCAGATAAGCAAAATGAGAAGCCAGAAAAACACACAGCAGATGAAGGAGCAAGGAAAAAACACACCAGACCTAACAAATGAAGAGGAAATAGGCAGTTTACCTGAAAAAGAATTCAGAATAAAGATAGTAACGATGATCCAAAATCTTGGACATGGAATAGGCAAAATGCAAGAAACATTTAAAAAGGACGTAGAAGAACGAAAGAGGAACCAAGCAACGATGAAAAACACAATAAATGAAATTTAAAATACTCTAGAAGGGATCAATAGCAGAATAACTGAGGCAGAAGAACGGGTAAGTGACCTGGAAGGTAAAATAGTGGAAATAACGACTGCAGAAGAGAATAAAGAAAAAAGAATGAAAAGGACTGAGGACAGTCTCAGAGACCTCTGGGACAACATTAAACGCACCAACATTCGAATTACAGGGGTACCAGAAGAAGAAGAGAAAAGGAAAGGGACTGAGAAAATATTTGAAGAGATTATAGTTGAAAACGTCCCTAATATGGGAAAGGAAATAGTTAGTCAAGTCCTGGAAGCACAGGGAGTCCCATACAGGATAAATCCAAGGAGAAACACGCCAAGACACATATTAATCAAATTATCAAAAATTAAATATAAAGAAAACATAGTAAAAGCAGCAAGGGAAAAAGAACAAATAACACACAAGGGAATCCCGATAAGGTTAACAGCTGATCTTTCAGCAGGAACTCTGCCAGCCAGAAGGGAGGGGCAGCATATACTGAAAGGGATGAAGGAGAAAAACCTACAACCAAGATGCCTCTACCCAGCAAGGATCTCATTCAGATTTGATGGAGAAATTAAAAACTTTACGGACAAGCAAAAGCTGAGAGAGTTCAGCACCACCAAACGATCTTTACAACAAATGCTAAAGGAACTTCTGTAGGAAAGAAACAGAAGAGAAGGAAAACACCTACAATAACAAACCCAAAACGTTTAAAAAAATGGGAATAGGAACATACATATCGATAATTACCTGAAATGTAAAGGGATTAAATGCTCCCACCAAAAGACACAGACTGGCTGAATGGATACAAAAACAAGACCTGTATATATGCTGTCTACAAGAGACCCACTTCAGACCTAGGGACACATACAGACTGAAAGTGAGGGGATGGAAAAAGAGATTCCATGCAAATGGAAATCAAAAGAAAGCTGGAGTAGCAATTCTCATATCAAACAAAATTGACTTTAAAATAAAGACTATTACAAGAGACAAAGAAGGAAACTATATAATGATCAAGGTATTGATCCAAGAGGAAGGTAGAACAATTGTAACCATTTATGCACCCAACATACGAGCACCTCAATACATAAGGCAAATACTAACAGTCAGAAAAGGGGAAATCGACAGTAACACAATCATAGTAGGGGCCTTTAACACCCCACTTTCAACAATGGACAGATATCCAAAATGATACACTACTTAAAACACTAGATAATAACCAAGTGATCACTGAAGAAATCAAAGGGGAAATCAAAAAATACCTAGAAACAAATGACAATGGAGACACGATGACCCAAAACCTATGGGATGAAGCAAAAGCAGTACTAAGAGGGAAGTTTATAGCAATACAAGCCTACCTCAGGAAACTGGATACATCTCGAATAAACAACCTAACCTTGCACCTAAAGCAATAAGAGAAAGAAGAACAAAATTACCCCAAAGATAGCAGAAGGAAAGCAATCATAAAGATCAGATCAGAAATAAATGAAAAAGAAATGAAGGAAACAATAGCAAAGATCAATAAAACTAAAAGCTGGTTCTTTGAGAAGATAAACAAAATTGATAAACCATTAGCCAGACTCATCAAGAAAAAAAGGGAGGGGTCTGGGCAAGATGGCGGAAGAGTAAGATGTGGAGATCACCTTCCTCCCCACAGATACATCAGAAATACATCTACACGTGGACCTGCTCCTATAGAACACCCACTGAACGCTGGCAGAAGACGTCAGACCTCCCAAAAGGAAAGAAACTCCCCACGTACCTGGGTAGGGCAAAAGAAAAAAGAAGTAACAGGTACAAAAGAATAAGGACGGGACCTGCACCAGTGGGAGGGAACTGTGAAGGACGAAAGGTTTCCACACACTAGGAAGCCCCTTCATGGGCGGACACTGCAGGTGGCAGAGGGTGGAAGCTTCAGAGCCACGGAGGAGAGCGCAGCCACAGGGGTGCAGAGGGCAAAGAGGAGAGATTCCCACACAGAGGATTGGTGCTGAGCAGCACTTACCAGCCCGAGAGGTTTGTCTGCTCACCCGCCGGGGCGGGCAGGTGCTGGGAGCTGAGGCTCGTGCCTCAGTCAGATCCCAGGGAGAGGACTGTGGTTGGCGGCGTAAACACAGCCTGAAGGGGCCTAGTGCACCACAGCTAGCCGGGAGGGAGGCCGGGAAAAGGTCTGGAGCTGCCGAACACGCAAGAGCCTTTTTCTTGCCTCTTTGTTTACTGGTGCGCGAGGAGAGGGGATACAGAGCGCCACCTAAACGAGCTCCAGAGACGGGTGAGAGCCACGGCTATCAGTGCGTACCCCAGAGACGGGCATGAGACGCTAAGGCTGCGGCTGCCGCCACCAAGAAACCTGTGTGCGAGCACAGGTCACTATCCACACGGCCTCTCCCGGGAGCCTGTGCAACCCCCCACTGCCAGGGTCCCGTGATCCAGGGACAAGTTCCCTGGGAGAACGCACGGCGCGCCTCAGGCTGCTGCAACGTCACGCCTGCCTCTGCTGCCGCAAGCTTGCCCGGCGTCCGGATCCCTCCCTCCCCCAGGCCTGAGTGAGCCAGAGCCCCCGAGTCAGCTGCTCCTTTAACCCCATCCTGTGTGAGTGAAGAACAGATGCCCTCAGGCGACCTACACGCAGAGGTGGGTCCAAATCCATATCTGAAACCCAGGAGCTGTGCGAACAAAGAAAAGGAAGGGAAATCTCTCCCAGCAGCCTCAGAAGAAGTGCATTAAAGCTCCACAAACAACTTGATGTACCTGCACCTGTTGAATACCTGAATAGATAACGAATCATCCCAAATTGAGGAGGTGGACTTTGGGAGCAGGATATATTATTTTTTCCCGTTTTCCTTTTTTGTGAGTGTATATGTGTATGCTTCTGTGTGAGATTTTCTCTGTATAGCTTTGCTTTCACCATTTGTCCTAGGATTTGGTCCATCTGTTATTTTGGGTTTTTTTTGTTTCTTTGTTATGACTTAAAAAAATTTTTTTTTCATAATACATTTTTTCGTAATAATTTTTTCTTATTTTATTTTAAAAAATTAAATACGTTTTTTCTTAAGAAGTTTTATTTATTTTTTATTTTAAAGAATTAAAAATTTTTTTTCTACATAATTTCATAATAATGTTTTTCTTATTTTTTATTATAAACAATTAAATTTTGTTGTTATTAAATTTTTTTCTTAATAATTTCTTTCTTATTCTTTAGTTTAAAAAATTAAAAAAAATATTTTAAAAAATTAATAATTTTTTTATTAATAAATTTTTCCTTAGTAATTTTTTCTTATTTTTTAGTATACTAACTTTATTTTATTTTCTCTTACTTTATTTTATTTTATTTTATTTTATATTATTTTATTTTATCCTCTTTACTTCTTTCTTTCTATTTTTCTCCCTTTTGTTCTGAGCCCTGTGGATGAAAGGCCCTTGGTGCTCTAGCCAGGCATCAGGGATGTGCCTCTGATGTGGGAGGGCCACCTTCAGGACACTGGTCCACAAGAGACCTCCCCAGCTCCACGTAATAACAAACGGCGAAAATCTCTCAGAGATCTCCGTCTCAACACCATGACCCAGCTTCACTCAACGACCAGCAAGCTACAGTGCTGGACACCCTATGCCAAACAACTAGCAAGACAGGAACACAGCCCCATCCATTAACAGAGGGGCTGCCAAAAATCATAATAAGGCCACAGACACCCCAAAATACACCACCGGACGTGGACGTGCCCACCAGAAAGACAAGATCCAGCCTCATCCACCAGAACACAGGCACTAGTGCCCTCCACCAGGAAGCCTACACAACCCAATGAAACAACCTTAGCCACTGGGGACAGATACCAAAACCAACAGGAACTACGAACCTGCAGCCTGTGAAAAGGAGACCCCAAACACAGTCAGATAAGCAAAATGAGAAGCCAGAAAAACACACAGCAGATGAAGGAGCAAGGAAAAAACACACCAGACCTAACAAATGAAGAGGAAATAGGCAGTTTACCTGAAAAAGAATTCAGAATAAAGATAGTAACGATGATCCAAAATCTTGGACATGGAATAGGCAAAATGCAAGACACATTTAAAAAGGACGTAGAAGAAGGAAAGAGGAACCAAGCAACGATGAAAAACACAATAAATGAAATTTAAAATACTCTAGAAGGGATCAATAGCAGAATAACTGAGGCAGAAGAACGGGTAAGTGACCTGGAAGGTAAAATCGTGGAAATAACGACTGCAGAAGAGAATAAAGAAAAAAGAATGAAAAGGACTGAGGACAGTCTCAGAGACCTCTGGGACAACATTAAACGCACCAACATTCGAATTACAGGGGTACCAGAAGAAGAAGAGAAAAGGAAAGGGACTGAGAAAATATTTGAAGAGATTATAGTTGAAAACGTCCCTAATATGGGAAAGGAAATAGTTAGTCAAGTCCTGGAAGCACAGGGAGTCCCATACAGGATAAATCCAAGGAGAAACACGCCAAGACACATATTAATCAAATTATCAAAAATTAAATATAAAGAAAACATAGTAAAAGCAGCAAGGGAAAAAGAACAAATAACACACAAGGGAATCCCGATAAGGTTAACAGCTGATCTTTCAGCAGAAACTCTGCCAGCCAGAAGGGAGGGGCAGCATATACTGAAAGGGATGAAGGAGAAAAACCTACAACCAAGATGCCTCTACCCAGCAAGGATCTCATTCAGATTTGATGGAGAAATTAAAAACTTTACGGACAAGCAAAAGCTGAGAGAGTTCAGCACCACCAAACCAGCTTTACAACAAATGCTAAAGGAACTTCTGTAGGAAAGAAACAGAAGAGAAGGAAAACACCTACAATAACAAACCCAAAACGTTTAAAAAAATGGGAATAGGAACATACATATCGATAATTACCTGAAATGTAAAGGGATTAAATGCTCCCACCAAAAGACACAGACTGGCTGAATGGATACAAAAACAAGACCTGTATATATGCTGTCTACAAGAGACCCACTTCAGACCTAGGGACACATACAGACTGAAAGTGAGGGGATGGAAAAAGAGATTCCATGCAAATGGAAATCAAAAGAAAGCTGGAGTAGCAATTCTCATATCAAACAAAATTGACTTTAAAATAAAGACTATTACAAGAGACAAAGAAGGAAACTATATAATGATCAAGGTATTGATCCAAGAGGAAGGTAGAACAATTGTAACCATTTATGCACCCAACATACGAGCACCTCAATACATAAGGCAAATACTAACAGTCAGAAAAGGGGAAATCGACAGTAACACAATTATAGTAGGGGCCTTTAACACCCCACTTTCAACAATGGACAGATATCCAAAATGATACACTACTTAAAACACTAGATAATAACCAAGTGATCACTGAAGAAATCAAAGGGGAAATCAAAAAATACCTAGAAACAAATGACAATGGAGACACGATGACCCAAAACCTATGGGATGAAGCAAAAGCAGTACTAAGAGGGAAGTTTATAGCAATACAAGCCTACCTCAGGAAACTGGATACATCTCGAATAAACAACCTAACCTTGCACCTAAAGCAATAAGAGAAAGAAGAACAAAATTACCCCAAAGATAGCAGAAGGAAAGCAATCATAAAGATCAGATCAGAAATAAATGAAAAAGAAATGAAGGAAACAATAGCAAAGATCAATAAAACTAAAAGCTGGTTCTTTGAGAAGATAAACAAAATTGATAAACCATTAGCCAGACTCATCAAGAAAAAAAGGGAGGGGTCTGGGCAAGATGGCGGAAGAGTAAGATGTGGAGATCACCTTCCTCCCCACAGATACATCAGAAATACATCTACACGTGGACCTGCTCCTATAGAACACCCACTGAACGCTGGCAGAAGACGTCAGACCTCCCAAAAGGAAAGAAACTCCCCACGTACCTGGGTAGGGCAAAAGAAAAAAGAAGTAACAGGTACAAAAGAATAAGGACGGGACCTGCACCAGTGGGAGGGAACTGTGAAGGACGAAAGGTTTCCACACACTAGGAAGCCCCTTCATGGGCGGACACTGCAGGTGGCAGAGGGTGGAAGCTTCAGAGCCACGGAGGAGAGCGCAGCCACAGGGGTGCAGAGGGCAAAGAGGAGAGATTCCCACACAGAGGATTGGTGCTGAGCAGCACTTACCAGCCCGAGAGGTTTGTCTGCTCACCCGCCGGGGCGGGCAGGTGCTGGGAGCTGAGGCTCGTGCCTCAGTCAGATCCCAGGGAGAGGACTGTGGTTGGCGGCGTAAACACAGCCTGAAGGGGCCTAGTGCACCACAGCTAGCCGGGAGGGAGGCCGGGAAAAGGTCTGGAGCTGCCGAACACGCAAGAGCCTTTTTCTTGCCTCTTTGTTTACTGGTGCGCGAGGAGAGGGGATACAGAGCGCCACCTAAACGAGCTCCAGAGACGGGTGAGAGCCACGGCTATCAGTGCGTACCCCAGAGACGGGCATGAGACGCTAAGGCTGCGGCTGCCGCCACCAAGAAACCTGTGTGCGAGCACAGGTCACTATCCACACGGCCTCTCCCGGGAGCCTGTGCAACCCCCCACTGCCAGGGTCCCGTGATCCAGGGACAAGTTCCCTGGGAGAACGCACGGCGCGCCTCAGGCTGCTGCAACGTCACGCCTGCCTCTGCTGCCGCAAGCTTGCCCGGCGTCCGGATCCCTCCCTCCCCCAGGCCTGAGTGAGCCAGAGCCCCCGAGTCAGCTGCTCCTTTAACCCCATCCTGTGTGAGTGAAGAACAGATGCCCTCAGGCGACCTACACGCAGAGGTGGGTCCAAATCCATATCTGAAACCCAGGAGCTGTGCGAACAAAGAAAAGGAAGGGAAATCTCTCCCAGCAGCCTCAGAAGAAGTGCATTAAAGCTCCACAAACAACTTGATGTACCTGCACCTGTTGAATACCTGAATAGATAACGAATCATCCCAAATTGAGGAGGTGGACTTTGGGAGCAGGATATATTATTTTTTCCCCTTTTCCTTTTTTGTGAGTGTATATGTGTATGCTTCTGTGTGAGATTTTCTCTGTATAGCTTTGCTTTCACCATTTGTCCTAGGATTTGGTCCATCTGTTATTTTGGGTTTTTTTTGTTTCTTTGTTATGACTTAAAAAAATTTTTTTTTCATAATACATTTTTTCGTAATAATTTTTTCTTATTTTATTTTAAAAAATTAAATACGTTTTTTCTTAAGAAGTTTTATTTATTTTTTATTTTAAAGAATTAAAAATTTTTTTTCTACATAATTTCATAATAATGTTTTTCTTATTTTTTATTATAAACAATTAAATTTTGTTGTTATTAAATTTTTTTCTTAATAATTTCTTTCTTATTCTTTAGTTTAAAACATTAAAAAAAATATTTTAAAAAATTAATAATTTTTTTATTAATAAATTTTTCCTTAGTAATTTTTTCTTATTTTTTAGTATACTAACTTTATTTTATTTTCTCTTACTTTATTTTATTTTATTTTATTTTATATTATTTTATTTTATCCTCTTTACTTCTTTCTTTCTATTTTTCTCCCTTTTGTTCTGAGCCCTGTGGATGAAAGGCCCTTGGTGCTCTAGCCAGGCATCAGGGATGTGCCTCTGATGTGGGAGGGCCACCTTCAGGACACTGGTCCACAAGAGACCTCCCCAGCTCCACGTAATAACAAACGGCGAAAATCTCTCAGAGATCTCCGTCTCAACACCATGACCCAGCTTCACTCAACGACCAGCAAGCTACAGTGCTGGACACCCTATGCCAAACAACTAGCAAGACAGGAACACAGCCCCATCCATTAACAGAGGGGCTGCCAAAAATCATAATAAGGCCACAGACACCCCAAAATACACCACCGGACGTGGACGTGCCCACCAGAAAGACAAGATCCAGCCTCATCCACCAGAACACAGGCACTAGTGCCCTCCACCAGGAAGCCTACACAACCCAATGAAACAACCTTAGCCACTGGGGACAGATACCAAAACCAACAGGAACTACGAACCTGCAGCCTGTGAAAAGGAGACCCCAAACACAGTCAGATAAGCAAAATGAGAAGCCAGAAAAACACACAGCAGATGAAGGAGCAAGGAAAAAACACACCAGACCTAACAAATGAAGAGGAAATAGGCAGTTTACCTGAAAAAGAATTCAGAATAAAGATAGTAACGATGATCCAAAATCTTGGACATGGAATAGGCAAAATGCAAGACACATTTAAAAAGGACGTAGAAGAAGGAAAGAGGAACCAAGCAACGATGAAAAACACAATAAATGAAATTTAAAATACTCTAGAAGGGATCAATAGCAGAATAACTGAGGCAGAAGAACGGGTAAGTGACCTGGAAGGTAAAATCGTGGAAATAACGACTGCAGAAGAGAATAAAGAAAAAAGAATGAAAAGGACTGAGGACAGTCTCAGAGACCTCTGGGACAACATTAAACGCACCAACATTCGAATTACAGGGGTACCAGAAGAAGAAGAGAAAAGGAAAGGGACTGAGAAAATATTTGAAGAGATTATAGTTGAAAACGTCCCTAATATGGGAAAGGAAATAGTTAGTCAAGTCCTGGAAGCACAGGGAGTCCCATACAGGATAAATCCAAGGAGAAACACGCCAAGACACATATTAATCAAATTATCAAAAATTAAATATAAAGAAAACATAGTAAAAGCAGCAAGGGAAAAAGAACAAATAACACACAAGGGAATCCCGATAAGGTTAACAGCTGATCTTTCAGCAGAAACTCTGCAAGCCAGAAGGGAGGGGCAGCATATACTGAAAGGGATGAAGGAGAAAAACCTACAACCAAGATGCCTCTACCCAGCAAGGATCTCATTCAGATTTGATGGAGAAATTAAAAACTTTACGGACAAGCAAAAGCTGAGAGAGTTCAGCACCACCAAACCAGCTTTACAACAAATGCTAAAGGAACTTCTGTAGGAAAGAAACAGAAGAGAAGGAAAACACCTACAATAACAAACCCAAAACGTTTAAAAAAATGGGAATAGGAACATACATATCGATAATTACCTGAAATGTAAAGGGATTAAATGCTCCCACCAAAAGACACAGACTGGCTGAATGGATACAAAAACAAGACCTGTATATATGCTGTCTACAAGAGACCCACTTCAGACCTAGGGACACATACAGACTGAAAGTGAGGGGATGGAAAAAGATATTCCATGCAAATGGAAATCAAAAGAAAGCTGGAGTAGCAATTCTCATATCAAACAAAATTGACTTTAAAATAAAGACTATTACAAGAGACAAAGAAGGAAACTATATAATGATCAAGGTATTGATCCAAGAGGAAGGTAGAACAATTGTAACCATTTATGCACCCAACATACGAGCACCTCAATACATAAGGCAAATACTAACAGTCATAAAAGGGGAAATCGACAGTAACACAATCATAGTAGGGGCCTTTAACACCCCACTTTCAACAATGGACAGATATCCAAAATGATACACTACTTAAAACACTAGATAATAACCAAGTGATCACTGAAGAAATCCAAGGGGAAATCAAAAAATACCTAGAAACAAATGACAATGGAGACACGATGACCCAAAACCTATGGGATGAAGCAAAAGCAGTACTAAGAGGGAAGTTTATAGCAATACAAGCCTACCTCAGGAAACTGGATACATCTCGAATAAACAACCTAACCTTGCACCTAAAGCAATAAGAGAAAGAAGAACAAAATTACCCCAAAGATAGCAGAAGGAAAGCAATCATAAAGATCAGATCAGAAATAAATGAAAAAGAAATGAAGGAAACAATAGCAAAGATCAATAAAACTAAAAGCTGGTTCTTTGAGAAGATAAACAAAATTGATAAACCATTAGCCAGACTCATCAAGAAAAAAAGGGAGGGGTCTGGGCAAGATGGCGGAAGAGTAAGATGTGGAGATCACCTTCCTCCCCACAGATACATCAGAAATACATCTACACGTGGACCTGCTCCTATAGAACACCCACTGAACGCTGGCAGAAGACGTCAGACCTCCCAAAAGGAAAGAAACTCCCCACGTACCTGGGTAGGGCAAAAGAAAAAAGAAGTAACAGGTACAAAAGAATAAGGACGGGACCTGCACCAGTGGGAGGGAACTGTGAAGGACGAAAGGTTTCCACACACTAGGAAGCCCCTTCATGGGCGGACACTGCAGGTGGCAGAGGGTGGAAGCTTCAGAGCCACGGAGGAGAGCGCAGCCACAGGGGTGCAGAGGGCAAAGAGGAGAGATTCCCACACAGAGGATTGGTGCTGAGCAGCACTTACCAGCCCGAGAGGTTTGTCTGCTCACCCGCCGGGGCGGGCAGGTGCTGGGAGCTGAGGCTCGTGCCTCAGTCAGATCCCAGGGAGAGGACTGTGGTTGGCGGCGTAAACACAGCCTGAAGGGGCCTAGTGCACCACAGCTAGCCGGGAGGGAGGCCGGGAAAAGGTCTGGAGCTGCCGAACACGCAAGAGCCTTTTTCTTGCCTCTTTGTTTACTGGTGCGCGAGGAGAGGGGATACAGAGCGCCACCTAAACGAGCTCCAGAGACGGGTGAGAGCCACGGCTATCAGTGCGGACCCCAGAGACGGGTATGAGACGCTAAGGTTGCTGCTGCCGCCACCTAGAAACCTGTGTGCGAGCACAGGTCACTATCCACACGGCCCCTCCCGGGAGCCTGTGCAACCCCCCACTGCCAGGGTCCCGTGATCCAGGGACAACTTCCCCGGGAGAACGCACGGCGCGCCTCAGCCTGCTGCAACGTCACGCCTGCCTCTGCCGCCGCAAGCTCGCCCCGAATCTGGAACCCTCCCTCCCCCTGGTCTGAGTGAGCCAGAGACACCGAGTCAGCTGCTCCTTTAACCCCGTCCTGTGTGAGCGAAGAACAGATGCCCTCAGGGTATCTACACGCAGAGGTGGGTCCAAATCCAAAGCTGAAAACCGGGAGCTGTGCGAACAAAGAAGAGAAAGGGAAATCTCTCCCAGCAGCCTCAGAAGAAGTGCATTAAAGCTCCACAAACAACTTGATGTACCTGCACCTGTTGAATACTTGAAAAGACAACGAATCATCCCAAATTGAGGAGGTGGACTTTGGGAGCAGGATATATTATTTTTTCCCCTTTTCCTCTTTTTGTGAGTGTATATGTGTATGCTTCTGTGTGAGATTTTCTCTGTATAGCATTGCTTTCACCATTTGTCCTAGGATTTGGTCCATCTGTTATTTTAGGGGTTTTTTGTTTCTTTGTTTTGACTTTAAAAATTTTTTTTCATAACACATTTTTTCTTAATAATTTTTTTCTTATTTTTATTTTAAAAAATTAAATACGTTTTTTCTTAAGAAGATTTTTTAATTTTTTGTTTTAAAGAATTAAAAAACTATTTTTTCTACATTGTTTCATAATAAAGTTTTTCTTATTTTTTATTTTAAACAATTAAAAATCTTTTCTCTTAATAAATTTTTTAAATACGTTTTTATTCTTTATTTTAAAAAATTTAAAAATTTATTTTAAAAAATTAATAATTTTTATTAATAAATTTTTCCTTAGTAATTTTTTCTTATTTTTTAGTATAATAACTTTATTTTATTTTCTCTTACTTTATTTTATTTTATTTTATTTTATTTTATCCTCTTTACTTCTTTCTTTCTATTTTTCTCCCTTTTGTTCTGAGCCCTGTGGATGAAAGGCCCTCGGTGCTCCAGCCAGGCATCAGGGATGTGCCTCTGATGTGGGAGGGCCACCTTCAGGACACTGGTCCACAAGAGACCTCCCCAGCTCCACGTAATACCAAACGGCGAAAATCTCTCAGAGATCTCCGTCTCAACACCATGACCCAGCTTCACTCAACGACCAGCAAGCTACAGTGCTGGACACCCTATGCCAAACAACTAGCAAGACAGGAACACAGCCCCATCCATTAACAGAGGGGCTGCCAAAAATCATAATAAGGCCACAGACACCCCAAAACACACCACCAGACGTGGACGTGCCCACCAGAAAGACAAGATCCAGCCTCATCCACCAGAACACAGGCACTAGTGCCCTCCACCAGGAAGCCTACACAACCCAATGAAACAACCTTAGCCACTGGGGACAGATACCAAAACCAACAGGAACTACAAACCTGCAGCCTGTGAAAAGGAGACCCCAAACACAGTCAGATAAGCAAAATGAGAAGCCAGAAAAACACACAGCAGATGAAGGAGCAAGGAAAAAACACACCAGACCTAACAAATGAAGAGGAAATAGGCAGTTTACCTGAAAAAGAATTCAGAATAAAGATAGTAACGATGATCCAAAATCTTGGACATGGAATAGGCAAAATGCAAGAAACATTTAACAAGGACATAGAAGAACGAAAGAGGAACCAAGCAACGAAGAAAAACACAATAAATGAAACTTAAAATACTCTAGAAGGGATCAATAGCAGAATAACTGAGGCAGAAGAACGGGTAAGTGACCTGGAAGGTAAAATAGTGGAAATAACGACTGCAGAAGAGAATAAAGAAAAAAGAATGAAAAGGACTGAGGACAGTCTCAGAGACCTCTGGGACAACATTAAAAGCACCAACAATCGAATTATAGGGTTCCCAAAAGAAGAAGAGAAAAGGAAAGGGACTGAGAAAATATTTGAAGAGATTATAGTTGAAAACATCCCTAATATGGGAAAGGAAATAGTTAGTCAAGTCCTGGAAGCACAGAGAGTCCCATACAGGATAATTCCAAGGAGAAACACGCCAAGACACATATTAATCAAATTATCAAAAATTAAATATAAAGAAAACATAGTAAAAGCAGCAAGGGAAAAACAACAAATAACACACAAGGGAATCCCCATAAGGTTAACAGCTGATCTTTCAGCAGAAACTCTGCAAGCCAGAAGGGAGGGGCAGCATATACTGAAAGGGATGAAGGAGAAAAACAAACAACCAAGATGCCTCTACCCAGCAAGGATCTCAGTCAGATTTGATGGAGAAATTAAAACCTTGAAGGACAAGCAAAAGCTGAGAGAGTTCAGCACCACCAAACCAGCTTTGCAACAAATGCTAAAGGAACTTCTGTAGGAAAGAAACAGAAGAGAAGGAAAACACCTACAATAACAAACCCAAAACGTTTAAAAAAATGGGAATAGGAACATACATATCGATAATTACCTGAAATGTAAAGGGATTAAATGCTCCCACCAAAAGACACAGACTGGCTGAATGGATACAAAAACAAGACCTGTATATATGCTGTCTACAAGAGACCCACTTCAGACCTAGGGACACATACAGACTGAAAGTGAGGGGATGGAAAAAGATATTCCATGCAAATGGAAATCAAAAGAAAGCTGGAGTAGCAATTCTCATATCAAACAAAATTGACTTTAAAATAAAGACTATTACAAGAGACAAAGAAGGAAACTATATAATGATCAAGGTATTGATCCAAGAGGAAGGTAGAACAATTGTAACCATTTATGCACCCAACATACGAGCACCTCAATACATAAGGCAAATACTAACAGTCATAAAAGGGGAAATCGACAGTAACACAATCATAGTAGGGGCCTTTAACACCCCACTTTCAACAATGGACAGATATCCAAAATGATACACTACTTAAAACACTAGATAATAACCAAGTGATCACTGAAGAAATCCAAGGGGAAATCAAAAAATACCTAGAAACAAATGACAATGGAGACACGATGACCCAAAACCTATGGGATGAAGCAAAAGCAGTACTAAGAGGGAAGTTTATAGCAATACAAGCCTACCTCAGGAAACTGGATACATCTCGAATAAACAACCTAACCTTGCACCTAAAGCAATAAGAGAAAGAAGAACAAAATTACCCCAAAGATAGCAGAAGGAAAGCAATCATAAAGATCAGATCAGAAATAAATGAAAAAGAAATGAAGGAAACAATAGCAAAGATCAATAAAACTAAAAGCTGGTTCTTTGAGAAGATAAACAAAATTGATAAACCATTAGCCAGACTCATCAAGAAAAAAAGGGAGGGGTCTGGGCAAGATGGCGGAAGAGTAAGATGTGGAGATCACCTTCCTCCCCACAGATACATCAGAAATACATCTACACGTGGACCTGCTCCTATAGAACACCCACTGAACGCTGGCAGAAGACGTCAGACCTCCCAAAAGGAAAGAAACTCCCCACGTACCTGGGTAGGGCAAAAGAAAAAAGAAGTAACAGGTACAAAAGAATAAGGACGGGACCTGCACCAGTGGGAGGGAACTGTGAAGGACGAAAGGTTTCCACACACTAGGAAGCCCCTTCATGGGCGGACACTGCAGGTGGCAGAGGGTGGAAGCTTCAGAGCCACGGAGGAGAGCGCAGCCACAGGGGTGCAGAGGGCAAAGAGGAGAGATTCCCACACAGAGGATTGGTGCTGAGCAGCACTTACCAGCCCGAGAGGTTTGTCTGCTCACCCGCCGGGGCGGGCAGGTGCTGGGAGCTGAGGCTCGTGCCTCAGTCAGATCCCAGGGAGAGGACTGTGGTTGGCGGCGTAAACACAGCCTGAAGGGGCCTAGTGCACCACAGCTAGCCGGGAGGGAGGCCGGGAAAAGGTCTGGAGCTGCCGAACACGCAAGAGCCTTTTTCTTGCCTCTTTGTTTACTGGTGCGCGAGGAGAGGGGATCCAGAGCGCCACCTAAACGAGCTCCAGAGACGGGTGAGAGCCACGGCTATCAGTGCGGACCCCAGAGACGGGTATGAGACGCTAAGGTTGCTGCTGCCGCCACCTAGAAACCTGTGTGCGAGCACAGGTCACTATCCACACGGCCCCTCCCGGGAGCCTGTGCAACCCCCCACTGCCAGGGTCCCGTGATCCAGGGACAACTTCCCCGGGAGAACGCACGGCGCGCCTCAGCCTGCTGCAACGTCACGCCTGCCTCTGCCGCCGCAAGCTCGCCCCGAATCTGGAACCCTCCCTCCCCCTGGTCTGAGTGAGCCAGAGACACCGAGTCAGCTGCTCCTTTAACCCCGTCCTGTGTGAGCGAAGAACAGATGCCCTCAGGGTATCTACACGCAGAGGTGGGTCCAAATCCAAAGCTGAAAACCGGGAGCTGTGCGAACAAAGAAGAGAAAGGGAAATCTCTCCCAGCAGCCTCAGAAGAAGTGCATTAAAGCTCCACAAACAACTTGATGTACCTGCACCTGTTGAATACTTGAAAAGACAACGAATCATCCCAAATTGAGGAGGTGGACTTTGGGAGCAGGATATATTATTTTTTCCCCTTTTCCTCTTTTTGTGAGTGTATATGTGTATGCTTCTGTGTGAGATTTTCTCTGTATAGCATTGCTTTCACCATTTGTCCTAGGATTTGGTCCATCTGTTATTTTAGGGGTTTTTTGTTTCTTTGTTTTGACTTTAAAAATTTTTTTTCATAACACATTTTTTCTTAATAATTTTTTTCTTATTTTTATTTTAAAAAATTAAATACGTTTTTTCTTAAGAAGATTTTTTAATTTTTTGTTTTAAAGAATTAAAAAACTATTTTTTCTACATTGTTTCATAATAAAGTTTTTCTTATTTTTTATTTTAAACAATTAAAAATCTTTTCTCTTAATAAATTTTTTAAATACGTTTTTATTCTTTATTTTAAAAAATTTAAAAATTTATTTTAAAAAATTAATAATTTTTATTAATAAATTTTTCCTTAGTAATTTTTTCTTATTTTTTAGTATAATAACTTTATTTTATTTTCTCTTACTTTATTTTATTTTATTTTATTTTATTTTATCCTCTTTACTTCTTTCTTTCTATTTTTCTCCCTTTTGTTCTGAGCCCTGTGGATGAAAGGCCCTCGGTGCTCCAGCCAGGCATCAGGGATGTGCCTCTGATGTGGGAGGGCCACCTTCAGGACACTGGTCCACAAGAGACCTCCCCAGCTCCACGTAATACCAAACGGCGAAAATCTCTCAGAGATCTCCGTCTCAACACCATGACCCAGCTTCACTCAACGACCAGCAAGCTACAGTGCTGGACACCCTATGCCAAACAACTAGCAAGACAGGAACACAGCCCCATCCATTAACAGAGGGGCTGCCAAAAATCATAATAAGGCCACAGACACCCCAAAACACACCACCAGACGTGGACGTGCCCACCAGAAAGACAAGATCCAGCCTCATCCACCAGAACACAGGCACTAGTGCCCTCCACCAGGAAGCCTACACAACCCAATGAAACAACCTTAGCCACTGGGGACAGATACCAAAACCAACAGGAACTACAAACCTGCAGCCTGTGAAAAGGAGACCCCAAACACAGTCAGATAAGCAAAATGAGAAGCCAGAAAAACACACAGCAGATGAAGGAGCAAGGAAAAAACACACCAGACCTAACAAATGAAGAGGAAATAGGCAGTTTACCTGAAAAAGAATTCAGAATAAAGATAGTAACGATGATCCAAAATCTTGGACATGGAATAGGCAAAATGCAAGAAACATTTAACAAGGACATAGAAGAACGAAAGAGGAACCAAGCAACGAAGAAAAACACAATAAATGAAACTTAAAATACTCTAGAAGGGATCAATAGCAGAATAACTGAGGCAGAAGAACGGGTAAGTGACCTGGAAGGTAAAATAGTGGAAATAACGACTGCAGAAGAGAATAAAGAAAAAAGAATGAAAAGGACTGAGGACAGTCTCAGAGACCTCTGGGACAACATTAAAAGCACCAACAATCGAATTATAGGGTTCCCAAAAGAAGAAGAGAAAAGGAAAGGGACTGAGAAAATATTTGAAGAGATTATAGTTGAAAACATCCCTAATATGGGAAAGGAAATAGTTAGTCAAGTCCTGGAAGCACAGAGAGTCCCATACAGGATAATTCCAAGGAGAAACACGCCAAGACACATATTAATCAAATTATCAAAAATTAAATATAAAGAAAACATAGTAAAAGCAGCAAGGGAAAAACAACAAATAACACACAAGGGAATCCCCATAAGGTTAACAGCTGATCTTTCAGCAGAAACTCTGCAAGCCAGAAGGGAGGGGCAGCATATACTGAAAGGGATGAAGGAGAAAAACAAACAACCAAGATGCCTCTACCCAGCAAGGATCTCAGTCAGATTTGATGGAGAAATTAAAACCTTGAAGGACAAGCAAAAGCTGAGAGAGTTCAGCACCACCAAACCAGCTTTGCAACAAATGCTAAAGGAACTTCTGTAGGAAAGAAACAGAAGAGAAGGAAAACACCTACAATAACAAACCCAAAACGTTTAAAAAAATGGGAATAGGAACATACATATCGATAATTACCTGAAATGTAAAGGGATTAAATGCTCCCACCAAAAGACACAGACTGGCTGAATGGATACAAAAACAAGACCTGTATATATGCTGTCTACAAGAGACCCACTTCAGACCTAGGGACACATACAGACTGAAAGTGAGGGGATGGAAAAAGATATTCCATGCAAATGGAAATCAAAAGAAAGCTGGAGTAGCAATTCTCATATCAAACAAAATTGACTTTAAAATAAAGACTATTACAAGAGACAAAGAAGGAAACTATATAATGATCAAGGTATTGATCCAAGAGGAAGGTAGAACAATTGTAACCATTTATGCACCCAACATACGAGCACCTCAATACATAAGGCAAATACTAACAGTCATAAAAGGGGAAATCGACAGTAACACAATCATAGTAGGGGCCTTTAACACCCCACTTTCAACAATGGACAGATATCCAAAATGATACACTACTTAAAACACTAGATAATAACCAAGTGATCACTGAAGAAATCCAAGGGGAAATCAAAAAATACCTAGAAACAAATGACAATGGAGACACGATGACCCAAAACCTATGGGATGAAGCAAAAGCAGTACTAAGAGGGAAGTTTATAGCAATACAAGCCTACCTCAGGAAACTGGATACATCTCGAATAAACAACCTAACCTTGCACCTAAAGCAATAAGAGAAAGAAGAACAAAATTACCCCAAAGATAGCAGAAGGAAAGCAATCATAAAGATCAGATCAGAAATAAATGAAAAAGAAATGAAGGAAACAATAGCAAAGATCAATAAAACTAAAAGCTGGTTCTTTGAGAAGATAAACAAAATTGATAAACCATTAGCCAGACTCATCAAGAAAAAAAGGGAGGGGTCTGGGCAAGATGGCGGAAGAGTAAGATGTGGAGATCACCTTCCTCCCCACAGATACATCAGAAATACATCTACACGTGGACCTGCTCCTATAGAACACCCACTGAACGCTGGCAGAAGACGTCAGACCTCCCAAAAGGAAAGAAACTCCCCACGTACCTGGGTAGGGCAAAAGAAAAAAGAAGTAACAGGTACAAAAGAATAAGGACGGGACCTGCACCAGTGGGAGGGAACTGTGAAGGACGAAAGGTTTCCACACACTAGGAAGCCCCTTCATGGGCGGACACTGCAGGTGGCAGAGGGTGGAAGCTTCAGAGCCACGGAGGAGAGCGCAGCCACAGGGGTGCAGAGGGCAAAGAGGAGAGATTCCCACACAGAGGATTGGTGCTGAGCAGCACTTACCAGCCCGAGAGGTTTGTCTGCTCACCCGCCGGGGCGGGCAGGTGCTGGGAGCTGAGGCTCGTGCCTCAGTCAGATCCCAGGGAGAGGACTGTGGTTGGCGGCGTAAACACAGCCTGAAGGGGCCTAGTGCACCACAGCTAGCCGGGAGGGAGGCCGGGAAAAGGTCTGGAGCTGCCGAACACGCAAGAGCCTTTTTCTTGCCTCTTTGTTTACTGGTGCGCGAGGAGAGGGGATCCAGAGCGCCACCTAAACGAGCTCCAGAGACGGGTGAGAGCCACGGCTATCAGTGCGGACCCCAGAGACGGGTATGAGACGCTAAGGTTGCTGCTGCCGCCACCTAGAAACCTGTGTGCGAGCACAGGTCACTATCCACACGGCCCCTCCCGGGAGCCTGTGCAACCCCCCACTGCCAGGGTCCCGTGATCCAGGGACAACTTCCCCGGGAGAACGCACGGCGCGCCTCAGCCTGCTGCAACGTCACGCCTGCCTCTGCCGCCGCAAGCTCGCCCCGAATCTGGAACCCTCCCTCCCCCTGGTCTGAGTGAGCCAGAGACACCGAGTCAGCTGCTCCTTTAACCCCGTCCTGTGTGAGCGAAGAACAGATGCCCTCAGGGTATCTACACGCAGAGGTGGGTCCAAATCCAAAGCTGAAAACCGGGAGCTGTGCGAACAAAGAAGAGAAAGGGAAATCTCTCCCAGCAGCCTCAGAAGAAGTGCATTAAAGCTCCACAAACAACTTGATGTACCTGCACCTGTTGAATACTTGAAAAGACAACGAATCATCCCAAATTGAGGAGGTGGACTTTGGGAGCAGGATATATTATTTTTTCCCCTTTTCCTCTTTTTGTGAGTGTATATGTGTATGCTTCTGTGTGAGATTTTCTCTGTATAGCATTGCTTTCACCATTTGTCCTAGGATTTGGTCCATCTGTTATTTTAGGGGTTTTTTGTTTCTTTGTTTTGACTTTAAAAATTTTTTTTCATAACACATTTTTTCTTAATAATTTTTTTCTTATTTTTATTTTAAAAAATTAAATACGTTTTTTCTTAAGAAGATTTTTTAATTTTTTGTTTTAAAGAATTAAAAAACTATTTTTTCTACATTGTTTCATAATTAAGTTTTTCTTATTTTTTATTTTAAACAATTAAAAATCTTTTCTCTTAATAAATTTTTTAAATACTTTTTTAGTCTTTATTTTAAAAAATTTAAAAATTTATTTTAAAAAATTAATAATTTTTATTAATAAATTTTTCCTTAGTAATTTTTTCTTATTTTTTAGTATAATAACTTTATTTTATTTTCTCTTACTTTATTTTATTTTATTTTATTTTATTTTATCCTCTTTACTTCTTTCTTTCTATTTTTCTCCCTTTTGTTCTGAGCCCTGTGGATGAAAGGCCCTCGGTGCTCCAGCCAGGCATCAGGGATGTGCCTCTGATGTGGGAGGGCCACCTTCAGGACACTGGTCCACAAGAGACCTCCCCAGCTCCACGTAATACCAAACGGCGAAAATCTCTCAGAGATCTCCGTCTCAACACCATGACCCAGCTTCACTCAACGACCAGCAAGCTACAGTGCTGGACACCCTATGCCAAACAACTAGCAAGACAGGAACACAGCCCCATCCATTAACAGAGGGGCTGCCAAAAATCATAATAAGGCCACAGACACCCCAAAACACACCACCAGACGTGGACGTGCCCACCAGAAAGACAAGATCCAGCCTCATCCACCAGAACACAGGCACTAGTGCCCTCCACCAGGAAGCCTACACAACCCAATGAAACAACCTTAGCCACTGGGGACAGATACCAAAACCAACAGGAACTACGAACCTGCAGCCTGTGAAAAGGAGACCCCAAACACAGTCAGATAAGCAAAATGAGAAGCCAGAAAAACACACAGCAGATGAAGGAGCAAGGAAAAAACACACCAGACCTAACAAATGAAGAGGAAATAGGCAGTTTACCTGAAAAAGAATTCAGAATAAAGATAGTAACGATGATCCAAAATCTTGGACATGGAATAGGCAAAATGCAAGACACATTTAAAAAGGACGTAGAAGAAGGAAAGAGGAACCAAGCAACGATGAAAAACACAATAAATGAAATTTAAAATACTCTAGAAGGGATCAATAGCAGAATAACTGAGGCAGAAGAACGGGTAAGTGACCTGGAAGGTAAAATCGTGGAAATAACGACTGCAGAAGAGAATAAAGAAAAAAGAATGAAAAGGACTGAGGACAGTCTCAGAGACCTCTGGGACAACATTAAACGCACCAACATTCGAATTACAGGGGTACCAGAAGAAGAAGAGAAAAGGAAAGGGACTGAGAAAATATTTGAAGAGATTATAGTTGAAAACGTCCCTAATATGGGAAAGGAAATAGTTAGTCAAGTCCTGGAAGCACAGGGAGTCCCATACAGGATAAATCCAAGGAGAAACACGCCAAGACACATATTAATCAAATTATCAAAAATTAAATATAAAGAAAACATAGTAAAAGCAGCAAGGGAAAAAGAACAAATAACACACAAGGGAATCCCGATAAGGTTAACAGCTGATCTTTCAGCAGAAACTCTGCCAGCCAGAAGGGAGGGGCAGCATATACTGAAAGGGATGAAGGAGAAAAACCTACAACCAAGATGCCTCTACCCAGCAAGGATCTCATTCAGATTTGATGGAGAAATTAAAAACTTTACGGACAAGCAAAAGCTGAGAGAGTTCAGCACCACCAAACGATCTTTACAACAAATGCTAAAGGAACTTCTGTAGGAAAGAAACAGAAGAGAAGGAAAACACCTACAATAACAAACCCAAAACGTTTAAAAAAATGGGAATAGGAACATACATATCGATAATTACCTGAAATGTAAAGGGATTAAATGCTCCCACCAAAAGACACAGACTGGCTGAATGGATACAAAAACAAGACCTGTATATATGCTGTCTACAAGAGACCCACTTCAGACCTAGGGACACATACAGACTGAAAGTGAGGGGATGGAAAAAGAGATTCCATGCAAATGGAAATCAAAAGAAAGCTGGAGTAGCAATTCTCATATCAAACAAAATTGACTTTAAAATAAAGACTATTACAAGAGACAAAGAAGGAAACTATATAATGATCAAGGTATTGATCCAAGAGGAAGGTAGAACAATTGTAACCATTTATGCACCCAACATACGAGCACCTCAATACATAAGGCAAATACTAACAGTCATAAAAGGGGAAATCGACAGTAACACAATCATAGTAGGGGCCTTTAACACCCCACTTTCAACAATGGACAGATATCCAAAATGATACACTACTTAAAACACTAGATAATAACCAAGTGATCACTGAAGAAATCCAAGGGGAAATCAAAAAATACCTAGAAACAAATGACAATGGAGACACGATGACCCAAAACCTATGGGATGAAGCAAAAGCAGTACTAAGAGGGAAGTTTATAGCAATACAAGCCTACCTCAGGAAACTGGATACATCTCGAATAAACAACCTAACCTTGCACCTAAAGCAATAAGAGAAAGAAGAACAAAATTACCCCAAAGATAGCAGAAGGAAAGCAATCATAAAGATCAGATCAGAAATAAATGAAAAAGAAATGAAGGAAACAATAGCAAAGATCAATAAAACTAAAAGCTGGTTCTTTGAGAAGATAAACAAAATTGATAAACCATTAGCCAGACTCATCAAGAAAAAAAGGGAGGGGTCTGGGCAAGATGGCGGAAGAGTAAGATGTGGAGATCACCTTCCTCCCCACAGATACATCAGAAATACATCTACACGTGGACCTGCTCCTATAGAACACCCACTGAACGCTGGCAGAAGACGTCAGACCTCCCAAAAGGAAAGAAACTCCCCACGTACCTGGGTAGGGCAAAAGAAAAAAGAAGTAACAGGTACAAAAGAATAAGGACGGGACCTGCACCAGTGGGAGGGAACTGTGAAGGACGAAAGGTTTCCACACACTAGGAAGCCCCTTCATGGGCGGACACTGCAGGTGGCAGAGGGTGGAAGCTTCAGAGCCATGGAGGAGAGTGCAGCCACAGGGGTGAAGAGGGCAAAGAGGAGAGATTCCCACACAGAGGATTGGTGCTGAGCAGCACTTACCAGCCCGAGAGGTTTGTCTGCTGACCCGCCGGGGCGGGCAGGTGCTGGGAGCTGAGGCTCGTGCCTCAGTCAGATCCCAGGGAGAGGACTGTGGTTGGCGGCGTAAACACAGCCTGAAGGGGCCTAGTGCCTAAACGAGCTCCAGAGACGGGTGAGAGCCACGGCTATCAGTGCGGACCCCAGAGACGGGTATGAGACGCTAAGGTTGCTGCTGCCGCCACCTAGAAACCTGTGTGCGAGCACAGGTCACTATCCACACGGCCCCTCCCGGGAGCCTGTGCAACCCCCCACTGCCAGGGTCCCGTGATCCAGGGACAACTTCCCCGGGAGAACGCACGGTGCGCCTCAGCCTGCTGCAACGTCACGCCTGCCTCTGCCGCCGCAAGCTCGCCCCGAATCTGGAACCCTCCCTCCCCCTGGTCTGAGTGAGCCAGAGACACCGAGTCAGCTGCTCCTTTAACCCCGTCCTGTGTGAGCGAAGAACAGATGCCCTCAGGGTATCTACACGCAGAGGTGGGTCCAAATCCAAAGCTGAAAACCGGGAGCTGTGCGAACAAAGAAGAGAAAGGGAAATCTCTCCCAGCAGCCTCAGAAGAAGTGCATTAAAGCTCCACAAACAACTTGATGTACCTGCACCTGTTGAATACTTGAAAAGACAACGAATCATCCCAAATTGAGGAGGTGGACTTTGGGAGCAGGATATATTATTTTTTCCCCTTTTCCTCTTTTTGTGAGTGTATATGTGTATGCTTCTGTGTGAGATTTTCTCTGTATAGCATTGCTTTCACCATTTGTCCTAGGATTTGGTCCATCTGTTATTTTAGGGGTTTTTTGTTTCTTTGTTTTGACTTTAAAATTTTTTTTTCATAACACATTTTTTCTTAATTTTTTTCTTATTTTTATTTTAAAAAATTAAATACGTTTTTTCTTAAGAAGATTTTTTAATTTTTTGTTTTAAAGAATTAAAAAACTTTTTTCTACATTGTTTCATAATTAAGTTTTTCTTATTTTTTATTTTAAACAATTAAAAATCTTTTCTCTTAATAAATTTTTTAAATACTTTTTTATTCTTTATTTTAAAAAATTTAAAAATTTATTTTAAAAAATTAATAATTTTTATTAATAAATTTTTCCTTAGTAATTTTTTCTTATTTTTTAGTATAATAACTTTATTTTATTTTCTCTTACTTTATTTTATTTTATTTTATTTTATTTTATCCTCTTTACTTCTTTCTTTCTATTTTTCTCCCTTTTGTTCTGAGCCCTGTGGATGAAAGGCCCTCGGTGCTCCAGCCAGGCATCAGGGATTTGCCTCTGATGTGGGAGGGCCACCTTCAGGACACTGGTCCACAAGAGACCTCCCCAGCTCCACGTAATACCAAACGGCGAAAATCTCTCAGAGATCTCCGTCTCAACACCATGACCCAGCTTCACTCAACGACCAGCAAGCTACAGTGCTGGACACCCTATGCCAAACAACTAGCAAGACAGGAACACAGCCCCATCCATTAACAGAGGGGCTGCCAAAAATCATAATAAGGCCACAGACACCCCAAAACACACCACCAGACGTGGACGTGCCCACCAGAAAGACAAGATCCAGCCTCATCCACCAGAACACAGGCACTAGTGCCCTCCACCAGGAAGCCTACACAACCCAATGAAACAACCTTAGCCACTGGGGACAGATACCAAAACCAACAGGAACTACGAACCTGCAGCCTGTGAAAAGGAGACCCCAAACACAGTCAGATAAGCAAAATGAGAAGCCAGAAAAACACACAGCAGATGAAGGAGCAAGGAAAAAACACACCAGACCTAACAAATGAAGAGGAAATAGGCAGTTTACCTGAAAAAGAATTCAGAATAAAGATAGTAACGATGATCCAAAATCTTGGACATGGAATAGGCAAAATGCAAGAAACATTTAAAAAGGACGTAGAAGAACGAAAGAGGAACCAAGCAACGATGAAAAACACAATAAATGAAATTTAAAATACTCTAGAAGGGATCAATAGCAGAATAACTGAGGCAGAAGAACGGGTAAGTGACCTGGAAGGTAAAATAGTGGAAATAACGACTGCAGAAGAGAATAAAGAAAAAAGAATGAAAAGGACTGAGGACAGTCTCAGAGACCTCTGGGACAACATTAAACGCACCAACATTCGAATTACAGGGGTACCAGAAGAAGAAGAGAAAAGGAAAGGGACTGAGAAAATATTTGAAGAGATTATAGTTGAAAACGTCCCTAATATGGGAAAGGAAATAGTTAGTCAAGTCCTGGAAGCACAGGGAGTCCCATACAGGATAAATCCAAGGAGAAACACGCCAAGACACATATTAATCAAATTATCAAAAATTAAATATAAAGAAAACATAGTAAAAGCAGCAAGGGAAAAAGAACAAATAACACACAAGGGAATCCCGATAAGGTTAACAGCTGATCTTTCAGCAGAAACTCTGCCAGCCAGAAGGGAGGGGCAGCATATACTGAAAGGGATGAAGGAGAAAAACCTACAACCAAGATGCCTCTACCCAGCAAGGATCTCATTCAGATTTGATGGAGAAATTAAAAACTTTACGGACAAGCAAAAGCTGAGAGAGTTCAGCACCACCAAACGATCTTTACAACAAATGCTAAAGGAACTTCTGTAGGAAAGAAACAGAAGAGAAGGAAAACACCTACAATAACAAACCCAAAACGTTTAAAAAAATGGGAATAGGAACATACATATCGATAATTACCTGAAATGTAAAGGGATTAAATGCTCCCACCAAAAGACACAGACTGGCTGAATGGATACAAAAACAAGACCTGTATATATGCTGTCTACAAGAGACCCACTTCAGACCTAGGGACACATACAGACTGAAAGTGAGGGGATGGAAAAAGAGATTCCATGCAAATGGAAATCAAAAGAAAGCTGGAGTAGCAATTCTCATATCAAACAAAATTGACTTTAAAATAAAGACTATTACAAGAGACAAAGAAGGAAACTATATAATGATCAAGGTATTGATCCAAGAGGAAGGTAGAACAATTGTAACCATTTATGCACCCAACATACGAGCACCTCAATACATAAGGCAAATACTAACAGTCAGAAAAGGGGAAATCGACAGTAACACAATCATAGTAGGGGCCTTTAACACCCCACTTTCAACAATGGACAGATATCCAAAATGATACACTACTTAAAACACTAGATAATAACCAAGTGATCACTGAAGAAATCAAAGGGGAAATCAAAAAATACCTAGAAACAAATGACAATGGAGACACGATGACCCAAAACCTATGGGATGAAGCAAAAGCAGTACTAAGAGGGAAGTTTATAGCAATACAAGCCTACCTCAGGAAACTGGATACATCTCGAATAAACAACCTAACCTTGCACCTAAAGCAATAAGAGAAAGAAGAACAAAATTACCCCAAAGATAGCAGAAGGAAAGCAATCATAAAGATCAGATCAGAAATAAATGAAAAAGAAATGAAGGAAACAATAGCAAAGATCAATAAAACTAAAAGCTGGTTCTTTGAGAAGATAAACAAAATTGATAAACCATTAGCCAGACTCATCAAGAAAAAAAGGGAGGGGTCTGGGCAAGATGGCGGAAGAGTAAGATGTGGAGATCACCTTCCTCCCCACAGATACATCAGAAATACATCTACACGTGGACCTGCTCCTATAGAACACCCACTGAACGCTGGCAGAAGACGTCAGACCTCCCAAAAGGAAAGAAACTCCCCACGTACCTGGGTAGGGCAAAAGAAAAAAGAAGTAACAGGTACAAAAGAATAAGGACGGGACCTGCACCAGTGGGAGGGAACTGTGAAGGACGAAAGGTTTCCACACACTAGGAAGCCCCTTCATGGGCGGACACTGCAGGTGGCAGAGGGTGGAAGCTTCAGAGCCACGGAGGAGAGCGCAGCCACAGGGGTGGAGAGGGCAAAGAGGAGAGATTCCCACACAGAGGATTGGTGCTGAGCAGCACTTACCAGCCCGAGAGGTTTGTCTGCTCACCCGCCGGGGCGGGCAGGTGCTGGGAGCTGAGGCTCGTGCCTCAGTCAGATCCCAGGGAGAGGACTGTGGTTGGCGGCGTAAACACAGCCTGAAGGGGCCTAGTGCACCACAGCTAGCCGGGAGGGAGGCCGGGAAAAGGTCTGGAGCTGCCGAACACGCAAGAGCCTTTTTCTTGCCTCTTTGTTTACTGGTGCGCGAGGAGAGGGGATACAGAGCGCCACCTAAACGAGCTCCAGAGACGGGTGAGAGCCACGGCTATCAGTGCGTACCCCAGAGACGGGCATGAGACGCTAAGGCTGCGGCTGCCGCCACCAAGAAACCTGTGTGCGAGCACAGGTCACTATCCACACGGCCTCTCCCGGGAGCCTGTGCAACCCCCCACTGCCAGGGTCCCGTGATCCAGGGACAAGTTCCCTGGGAGAACGCACGGCGCGCCTCAGGCTGCTGCAACGTCACGCCTGCCTCTGCTGCCGCAAGCTTGCCCGGCGTCCGGATCCCTCCCTCCCCCAGGCCTGAGTGAGCCAGAGCCCCCGAGTCAGCTGCTCCTTTAACCCCATCCTGTGTGAGTGTAGAACAGATGCCCTCAGGCGACCTACACGCAGAGGTGGGTCCAAATCCATATCTGAAACCCAGGAGCTGTGCGAACAAAGAAAAGGAAGGGAAATCTCTCCCAGCAGCCTCAGAAGAAGTGCATTAAAGCTCCACAAACAACTTGATGTACCTGCACCTGTTGAATACCTGAATAGATAACGAATCATCCCAAATTGAGGAGGTGGACTTTGGGAGCAGGATATATTATTTTTTCCCCTTTTCCTTTTTTGTGAGTGTATATGTGTATGCTTCTGTGTGAGATTTTCTCTGTATAGCTTTGCTTTCACCATTTGTCCTAGGATTTGGTCCATCTGTTATTTTGGGTTTTTTTTGTTTCTTTGTTATGACTTAAAAAAATTTTTTTTTCATAATACATTTTTTCGTAATAATTTTTTCTTATTTTATTTTAAAAAATTAAATACGTTTTTTCTTAAGAAGTTTTATTTATTTTTTATTTTAAAGAATTAAAAATTTTTTTTCTACATAATTTCATAATAATGTTTTTCTTATTTTTTATTATAAACAATTAAATTTTGTTGTTATTAAATTTTTTTCTTAATAATTTCTTTCTTATTCTTTAGTTTAAAAAATTAAAAAAAATATTTTAAAAAATTAATAATTTTTTTATTAATAAATTTTTCCTTAGTAATTTTTTCTTATTTTTTAGTATACTAACTTTATTTTATTTTCTCTTACTTTATTTTATTTTATTTTATTTTATATTATTTTATTTTATCCTCTTTACTTCTTTCTTTCTATTTTTCTCCCTTTTGTTCTGAGCCCTGTGGATGAAAGGCCCTTGGTGCTCTAGCCAGGCATCAGGGATGTGCCTCTGATGTGGGAGGGCCACCTTCAGGACACTGGTCCACAAGAGACCTCCCCAGCTCCACGTAATACCAAACGGCGAAAATCTCTCAGAGATCTCCGTCTCAACACCATGACCCAGCTTCACTCAACGACCAGCAAGCTACAGTGCTGGACACCCTATGCCAAACAACTAGCAAGACAGGAACACAGCCCCATCCATTAACAGAGGGGCTGCCAAAAATCATAATAAGGCCACAGACACCCCAAAATACACCACCGGACGTGGACGTGCCCACCAGAAAGACAAGATCCAGCCTCATCCACCAGAACACAGGCACTAGTGCCCTCCACCAGGAAGCCTACACAACCCAATGAAACAACCTTAGCCACTGGGGACAGATACCAAAACCAACAGGAACTACGAACCTGCAGCCTGTGAAAAGGAGACCCCAAACACAGTCAGATAAGCAAAATGAGAAGCCAGAAAAACACACAGCAGATGAAGGAGCAAGGAAAAAACACACCAGACCTAACAAATGAAGAGGAAATAGGCAGTTTACCTGAAAAAGAATTCAGAATAAAGATAGTAACGATGATCCAAAATCTTGGACATGGAATAGGCAAAATGCAAGACACATTTAAAAAGGACGTAGAAGAAGGAAAGAGGAACCAAGCAACGATGAAAAACACAATAAATGAAATTTAAAATACTCTAGAAGGGATCAATAGCAGAATAACTGAGGCAGAAGAACGGGTAAGTGACCTGGAAGGTAAAATCGTGGAAATAACGACTGCAGAAGAGAATAAAGAAAAAAGAATGAAAAGGACTGAGGACAGTCTCAGAGACCTCTGGGACAACATTAAACGCACCAACATTCGAATTACAGGGGTACCAGAAGAAGAAGAGAAAAGGAAAGGGACTGAGAAAATATTTGAAGAGATTATAGTTGAAAACGTCCCTAATATGGGAAAGGAAATAGTTAGTCAAGTCCTGGAAGCACAGGGAGTCCCATACAGGATAAATCCAAGGAGAAACACGCCAAGACACATATTAATCAAATTATCAAAAATTAAATATAAAGAAAACATAGTAAAAGCAGCAAGGGAAAAAGAACAAATAACACACAAGGGAATCCCGATAAGGTTAACAGCTGATCTTTCAGCAGAAACTCTGCAAGCCAGAAGGGAGGGGCAGCATATACTGAAAGGGATGAAGGAGAAAAACCTACAACCAAGATGCCTCTACCCAGCAAGGATCTCATTCAGATTTGATGGAGAAATTAAAAACTTTACGGACAAGCAAAAGCTGAGAGAGTTCAGCACCACCAAACCAGCTTTACAACAAATGCTAAAGGAACTTCTGTAGGAAAGAAACAGAAGAGAAGGAAAACACCTACAATAACAAACCCAAAACGTTTAAAAAAATGGGAATAGGAACATACATATCGATAATTACCTGAAATGTAAAGGGATTAAATGCTCCCACCAAAAGACACAGACTGGCTGAATGGATACAAAAACAAGACCTGTATATATGCTGTCTACAAGAGACCCACTTCAGACCTAGGGACACATACAGACTGAAAGTGAGGGGATGGAAAAAGATATTCCATGCAAATGGAAATCAAAAGAAAGCTGGAGTAGCAATTCTCATATCAAACAAAATTGACTTTAAAATAAAGACTATTACAAGAGACAAAGAAGGAAACTATATAATGATCAAGGTATTGATCCAAGAGGAAGGTAGAACAATTGTAACCATTTATGCACCCAACATACGAGCACCTCAATACATAAGGCAAATACTAACAGTCATAAAAGGGGAAATCGACAGTAACACAATCATAGTAGGGGCCTTTAACACCCCACTTTCAACAATGGACAGATATCCAAAATGATACACTACTTAAAACACTAGATAATAACCAAGTGATCACTGAAGAAATCCAAGGGGAAATCAAAAAATACCTAGAAACAAATGACAATGGAGACACGATGACCCAAAACCTATGGGATGAAGCAAAAGCAGTACTAAGAGGGAAGTTTATAGCAATACAAGCCTACCTCAGGAAACTGGATACATCTCGAATAAACAACCTAACCTTGCACCTAAAGCAATAAGAGAAAGAAGAACAAAATTACCCCAAAGATAGCAGAAGGAAAGCAATCATAAAGATCAGATCAGAAATAAATGAAAAAGAAATGAAGGAAACAATAGCAAAGATCAATAAAACTAAAAGCTGGTTCTTTGAGAAGATAAACAAAATTGATAAACCATTAGCCAGACTCATCAAGAAAAAAAGGGAGGGGTCTGGGCAAGATGGCGGAAGAGTAAGATGTGGAGATCACCTTCCTCCCCACAGATACATCAGAAATACATCTACACGTGGACCTGCTCCTATAGAACACCCACTGAACGCTGGCAGAAGACGTCAGACCTCCCAAAAGGAAAGAAACTCCCCACGTACCTGGGTAGGGCAAAAGAAAAAAGAAGTAACAGGTACAAAAGAATAAGGACGGGACCTGCACCAGTGGGAGGGAACTGTGAAGGACGAAAGGTTTCCACACACTAGGAAGCCCCTTCATGGGCGGACACTGCAGGTGGCAGAGGGTGGAAGCTTCAGAGCCACGGAGGAGAGCGCAGCCACAGGGGTGCAGAGGGCAAAGAGGAGAGATTCCCACACAGAGGATTGGTGCTGAGCAGCACTTACCAGCCCGAGAGGTTTGTCTGCTGACCCGCCGGGGCGGGCAGGTGCTGGGAGCTGAGGCTCGTGCCTCAGTCAGATCCCAGGGAGAGGACTGTGGTTGGCGGCGTAAACACAGCCTGAAGGGGCCTAGTGCACCACAGCTAGCCGGGAGGGAGGCCGGGAAAAGGTCTGGAGCTGCCGAACACGCAAGAGCCTTTTTCTTGCCTCTTTGTTTACTGGTGCGCGAGGAGAGGGGATACAGAGCGCCACCTAAACGAGCTCCAGAGACGGGTGAGAGCCACGGCTATCAGTGCGGACCCCAGAGACGGGTATGAGACGCTAAGGTTGCTGCTGCCGCCACCTAGAAACCTGTGTGCGAGCACAGGTCACTATCCACACGGCCCCTCCCGGGAGCCTGTGCAACCCCCCACTGCCAGGGTCCCGTGATCCAGGGACAACTTCCCCGGGAGAACGCACGGCGCGCCTCAGCCTGCTGCAACGTCACGCCTGCCTCTGCCGCCGCAAGCTCGCCCCGAATCTGGAACCCTCCCTCCCCCTGGTCTGAGTGAGCCAGAGACACCGAGTCAGCTGCTCCTTTAACCCCGTCCTGTGTGAGCGAAGAACAGATGCCCTCAGGGTATCTACACGCAGAGGTGGGTCCAAATCCAAAGCTGAAAACCGGGAGCTGTGCGAACAAAGAAGAGAAAGGGAAATCTCTCCCAGCAGCCTCAGAAGAAGTGCATTAAAGCTCCACAAACAACTTGATGTACCTGCACCTGTTGAATACTTGAAAAGACAACGAATCATCCCAAATTGAGGAGGTGGACTTTGGGAGCAGGATATATTATTTTTTCCCCTTTTCCTCTTTTTGTGAGTGTATATGTGTATGCTTCTGTGTGAGATTTTCTCTGTATAGCATTGCTTTCACCATTTGTCCTAGGATTTGGTCCATCTGTTATTTTAGGGGTTTTTTGTTTCTTTGTTTTGACTTTAAAAATTTTTTTTCATAACACATTTTTTCTTAATAATTATTTTCTTATTTTTATTTTAAAAAATTAAATACGTTTTTCCTTAAGAAGATTTTTTAATTTTTTGTTTTAAAGAATTAAAAAACTTTTTTGTACATTGTTTCATAATAAAGTTTTTCTTATTTTTTATTTTAAACAATTAAAAATCTTTTCTCTTAATAAATTTTTTAAATACGTTTTTATTCTTTATTTTAAAAAATTTAAAAATTTATTTTAAAAAATTAATAATTTTTATTAATAAATTTTTCCTTAGTAATTTTTTCTTATTTTTTAGTATAATAACTTTATTTTATTTTCTCTTACTTTATTTTATTTTATTTTATTTTATTTTATCCTCTTTACTTCTTTCTTTCTATTTTTCTCCCTTTTGTTCTGAGCCCTGTGGATGAAAGGCCCTCGGTGCTCCAGCCAGGCATCAGGGATGTGCCTCTGATGTGGGAGGGCCACCTTCAGGACACTGGTCCACAAGAGACCTCCCCAGCTCCACGTAATACCAAACGGCGAAAATCTCTCAGAGATCTCCGTCTCAACACCATGACCCAGCTTCACTCAACGACCAGCAAGCTACAGTGCTGGACACCCTATGCCAAACAACTAGCAAGACAGGAACACAGCCCCATCCATTAACAGAGGGGCTGCCAAAAATCATAATAAGGCCACAGACACCCCAAAACACACCACCAGACGTGGACGTGCCCACCAGAAAGACAAGATCCAGCCTCATCCACCAGAACACAGGCACTAGTGCCCTCCACCAGGAAGCCTACACAACCCAATGAAACAACCTTAGCCACTGGGGACAGATACCAAAACCAACAGGAACTACGAACCTGCAGCCTGTGAAAAGGAGACCCCAAACACAGTCAGATAAGCAAAATGAGAAGCCAGAAAAACACACAGCAGATGAAGGAGCAAGGAAAAAACACACCAGACCTAACAAATGAAGAGGAAATAGGCAGTTTACCTGAAAAAGAATTCAGAATAAAGATAGTAACGATGATCCAAAATCTTGGACATGGAATAGGCAAAATGCAAGACACATTTAAAAAGGACGTAGAAGAAGGAAAGAGGAACCAAGCAACGATGAAAAACACAATAAATGAAATTTAAAATACTCTAGAAGGGATCAATAGCAGAATAACTGAGGCAGAAGAACGGGTAAGTGACCTGGAAGGTAAAATCGTGGAAATAACGACTGCAGAAGAGAATAAAGAAAAAAGAATGAAAAGGACTGAGGACAGTCTCAGAGACCTCTGGGACAACATTAAACGCACCAACATTCGAATTACAGGGGTACCAGAAGAAGAAGAGAAAAGGAAAGGGACTGAGAAAATATTTGAAGAGATTATAGTTGAAAACGTCCCTAATATGGGAAAGGAAATAGTTAGTCAAGTCCTGGAAGCACAGGGAGTCCCATACAGGATAAATCCAAGGAGAAACACGCCAAGACACATATTAATCAAATTATCAAAAATTAAATATAAAGAAAACATAGTAAAAGCAGCAAGGGAAAAAGAACAAATAACACACAAGGGAATCCCGATAAGGTTAACAGCTGATCTTTCAGCAGAAACTCTGCCAGCCAGAAGGGAGGGGCAGCATATACTGAAAGGGATGAAGGAGAAAAACCTACAACCAAGATGCCTCTACCCAGCAAGGATCTCATTCAGATTTGATGGAGAAATTAAAAACTTTACGGACAAGCAAAAGCTGAGAGAGTTCAGCACCACCAAACCAGCTTTACAACAAATGCTAAAGGAACTTCTGTAGGAAAGAAACAGAAGAGAAGGAAAACACCTACAATAACAAACCCAAAACGTTTAAAAAAATGGGAATAGGAACATACATATCGATAATTACCTGAAATGTAAAGGGATTAAATGCTCCCACCAAAAGACACAGACTGGCTGAATGGATACAAAAACAAGACCTGTATATATGCTGTCTACAAGAGACCCACTTCAGACCTAGGGACACATACAGACTGAAAGTGAGGGGATGGAAAAAGATATTCCATGCAAATGGAAATCAAAAGAAAGCTGGAGTAGCAATTCTCATATCAAACAAAATTGACTTTAAAATAAAGACTATTACAAGAGACAAAGAAGGAAACTATATAATGATCAAGGTATTGATCCAAGAGGAAGGTAGAACAATTGTAACCATTTATGCACCCAACATACGAGCACCTCAATACATAAGGCAAATACTAACAGTCATAAAAGGGGAAATCGACAGTAACACAATCATAGTAGGGGCCTTTAACACCCCACTTTCAACAATGGACAGATATCCAAAATGATACACTACTTAAAACACTAGATAATAACCAAGTGATCACTGAAGAAATCCAAGGGGAAATCAAAAAATACCTAGAAACAAATGACAATGGAGACACGATGACCCAAAACCTATGGGATGAAGCAAAAGCAGTACTAAGAGGGAAGTTTATAGCAATACAAGCCTACCTCAGGAAACTGGATACATCTCGAATAAACAACCTAACCTTGCACCTAAAGCAATAAGAGAAAGAAGAACAAAATTACCCCAAAGATAGCAGAAGGAAAGCAATCATAAAGATCAGATCAGAAATAAATGAAAAAGAAATGAAGGAAACAATAGCAAAGATCAATAAAACTAAAAGCTGGTTCTTTGAGAAGATAAACAAAATTGATAAACCATTAGCCAGACTCATCAAGAAAAAAAGGGAGGGGTCTGGGCAAGATGGCGGAAGAGTAAGATGTGGAGATCACCTTCCTCCCCACAGATACATCAGAAATACATCTACACGTGGACCTGCTCCTATAGAACACCCACTGAACGCTGGCAGAAGACGTCAGACCTCCCAAAAGGAAAGAAACTCCCCACGTACCTGGGTAGGGCAAAAGAAAAAAGAAGTAACAGGTACAAAAGAATAAGGACGGGACCTGCACCAGTGGGAGGGAACTGTGAAGGACGAAAGGTTTCCACACACTAGGAAGCCCCTTCATGGGCGGACACTGCAGGTGGCAGAGGGTGGAAGCTTCAGAGCCACGGAGGAGAGCGCAGCCACAGGGGTGCAGAGGGCAAAGAGGAGAGATTCCCACACAGAGGATTGGTGCTGAGCAGCACTTACCAGCCCGAGAGGTTTGTCTGCTGACCCGCCGGGGCGGGCAGGTGCTGGGAGCTGAGGCTCGTGCCTCAGTCAGATCCCAGGGAGAGGACTGTGGTTGGCGGCGTAAACACAGCCTGAAGGGGCCTAGTGCACCACAGCTAGCCGGGAGGGAGGCCGGGAAAAGGTCTGGAGCTGCCGAACACGCAAGAGCCTTTTTCTTGCCTCTTTGTTTACTGGTGCGCGAGGAGAGGGGATACAGAGCGCCACCTAAACGAGCTCCAGAGACGGGTGAGAGCCACGGCTATCAGTGCGGACCCCAGAGACGGGTATGAGACGCTAAGGTTGCTGCTGCCGCCACCTAGAAACCTGTGTGCGAGCACAGGTCACTATCCACACGGCCCCTCCCGGGAGCCTGTGCAACCCCCCACTGCCAGGGTCCCGTGATCCAGGGACAACTTCCCCGGGAGAACGCACGGCGCGCCTCAGCCTGCTGCAACGTCACGCCTGCCTCTGCCGCCGCAAGCTCGCCCCGAATCTGGAACCCTCCCTCCCCCTGGTCTGAGTGAGCCAGAGACACCGAGTCAGCTGCTCCTTTAACCCCGTCCTGTGTGAGCGAAGAACAGATGCCCTCAGGGTATCTACACGCAGAGGTGGGTCCAAATCCAAAGCTGAAAACCGGGAGCTGTGCGAACAAAGAAGAGAAAGGGAAATCTCTCCCAGCAGCCTCAGAAGAAGTGCATTAAAGCTCCACAAACAACTTGATGTACCTGCACCTGTTGAATACTTGAAAAGACAACGAATCATCCCAAATTGAGGAGGTGGACTTTGGGAGCAGGATATATTATTTTTTCCCCTTTTCCTCTTTTTGTGAGTGTATATGTGTATGCTTCTGTGTGAGATTTTCTCTGTATAGCATTGCTTTCACCATTTGTCCTAGGATTTGGTCCATCTGTTATTTTAGGGGTTTTTTGTTTCTTTGTTTTGACTTTAAAAATTTTTTTTCATAACACATTTTTTCTTAATAATTTTTTTCTTATTTTTATTTTAAAAAATTAAATACGTTTTTTCTTAAGAAGATTTTTTAATTTTTTGTTTTAAAGAATTAAAAAACTATTTTTTCTACATTGTTTCATAATAAAGTTTTTCTTATTTTTTATTTTAAACAATTAAAAATCTTTTCTCTTAATAAATTTTTTAAATACGTTTTTATTCTTTATTTTAAAAAATTTAAAAATTTATTTTAAAAAATTAATAATTTTTATTAATAAATTTTTCCTTAGTAATTTTTTCTTATTTTTTAGTATAATAACTTTATTTTATTTTCTCTTACTTTATTTTATTTTATTTTATTTTATTTTATCCTCTTTACTTCTTTCTTTCTATTTTTCTCCCTTTTGTTCTGAGCCCTGTGGATGAAAGGCCCTCGGTGCTCCAGCCAGGCATCAGGGATGTGCCTCTGATGTGGGAGGGCCACCTTCAGGACACTGGTCCACAAGAGACCTCCCCAGCTCCACGTAATACCAAACGGCGAAAATCTCTCAGAGATCTCCGTCTCAACACCATGACCCAGCTTCACTCAACGACCAGCAAGCTACAGTGCTGGACACCCTATGCCAAACAACTAGCAAGACAGGAACACAGCCCCATCCATTAACAGAGGGGCTGCCAAAAATCATAATAAGGCCACAGACACCCCAAAACACACCACCAGACGTGGACGTGCCCACCAGAAAGACAAGATCCAGCCTCATCCACCAGAACACAGGCACTAGTGCCCTCCACCAGGAAGCCTACACAACCCAATGAAACAACCTTAGCCACTGGGGACAGATACCAAAACCAACAGGAACTACGAACCTGCAGCCTGTGAAAAGGAGACCCCAAACACAGTCAGATAAGCAAAATGAGAAGCCAGAAAAACACACAGCAGATGAAGGAGCAAGGAAAAAACACACCAGACCTAACAAATGAAGAGGAAATAGGCAGTTTACCTGAAAAAGAATTCAGAATAAAGATAGTAACGATGATCCAAAATCTTGGACATGGAATAGGCAAAATGCAAGACACATTTAAAAAGGACGTAGAAGAAGGAAAGAGGAACCAAGCAACGATGAAAAACACAATAAATGAAATTTAAAATACTCTAGAAGGGATCAATAGCAGAATAACTGAGGCAGAAGAACGGGTAAGTGACCTGGAAGGTAAAATCGTGGAAATAACGACTGCAGAAGAGAATAAAGAAAAAAGAATGAAAAGGACTGAGGACAGTCTCAGAGACCTCTGGGACAACATTAAACGCACCAACATTCGAATTACAGGGGTACCAGAAGAAGAAGAGAAAAGGAAAGGGACTGAGAAAATATTTGAAGAGATTATAGTTGAAAACGTCCCTAATATGGGAAAGGAAATAGTTAGTCAAGTCCTGGAAGCACAGGGAGTCCCATACAGGATAAATCCAAGGAGAAACACGCCAAGACACATATTAATCAAATTATCAAAAATTAAATATAAAGAAAACATAGTAAAAGCAGCAAGGGAAAAAGAACAAATAACACACAAGGGAATCCCGATAAGGTTAACAGCTGATCTTTCAGCAGAAACTCTGCAAGCCAGAAGGGAGGGGCAGCATATACTGAAAGGGATGAAGGAGAAAAACCTACAACCAAGATGCCTCTACCCAGCAAGGATCTCATTCAGATTTGATGGAGAAATTAAAAACTTTACGGACAAGCAAAAGCTGAGAGAGTTCAGCACCACCAAACCAGCTTTACAACAAATGCTAAAGGAACTTCTGTAGGAAAGAAACAGAAGAGAAGGAAAACACCTACAATAACAAACCCAAAACGTTTAAAAAAATGGGAATAGGAACATACATATCGATAATTACCTGAAATGTAAAGGGATTAAATGCTCCCACCAAAAGACACAGACTGGCTGAATGGATACAAAAACAAGACCTGTATATATGCTGTCTACAAGAGACCCACTTCAGACCTAGGGACACATACAGACTGAAAGTGAGGGGATGGAAAAAGATATTCCATGCAAATGGAAATCAAAAGAAAGCTGGAGTAGCAATTCTCATATCAAACAAAATTGACTTTAAAATAAAGACTATTACAAGAGACAAAGAAGGAAACTATATAATGATCAAGGTATTGATCCAAGAGGAAGGTAGAACAATTGTAACCATTTATGCACCCAACATACGAGCACCTCAATACATAAGGCAAATACTAACAGTCATAAAAGGGGAAATCGACAGTAACACAATCATAGTAGGGGCCTTTAACACCCCACTTTCAACAATGGACAGATATCCAAAATGATACACTACTTAAAACACTAGATAATAACCAAGTGATCACTGAAGAAATCCAAGGGGAAATCAAAAAATACCTAGAAACAAATGACAATGGAGACACGATGACCCAAAACCTATGGGATGAAGCAAAAGCAGTACTAAGAGGGAAGTTTATAGCAATACAAGCCTACCTCAGGAAACTGGATACATCTCGAATAAACAACCTAACCTTGCACCTAAAGCAATAAGAGAAAGAAGAACAAAATTACCCCAAAGATAGCAGAAGGAAAGCAATCATAAAGATCAGATCAGAAATAAATGAAAAAGAAATGAAGGAAACAATAGCAAAGATCAATAAAACTAAAAGCTGGTTCTTTGAGAAGATAAACAAAATTGATAAACCATTAGCCAGACTCATCAAGAAAAAAAGGGAGGGGTCTGGGCAAGATGGCGGAAGAGTAAGATGTGGAGATCACCTTCCTCCCCACAGATACATCAGAAATACATCTACACGTGGACCTGCTCCTATAGAACACCCACTGAACGCTGGCAGAAGACGTCAGACCTCCCAAAAGGAAAGAAACTCCCCACGTACCTGGGTAGGGCAAAAGAAAAAAGAAGTAACAGGTACAAAAGAATAAGGACGGGACCTGCACCAGTGGGAGGGAACTGTGAAGGACGAAAGGTTTCCACACACTAGGAAGCCCCTTCATGGGCGGACACTGCAGGTGGCAGAGGGTGGAAGCTTCAGAGCCACGGAGGAGAGCGCAGCCACAGGGGTGCAGAGGGCAAAGAGGAGAGATTCCCACACAGAGGATTGGTGCTGAGCAGCACTTACCAGCCCGAGAGGTTTGTCTGCTGACCCGCCGGGGCGGGCAGGTGCTGGGAGCTGAGGCTCGTGCCTCAGTCAGATCCCAGGGAGAGGACTGTGGTTGGCGGCGTAAACACAGCCTGAAGGGGCCTAGTGCACCACAGCTAGCCGGGAGGGAGGCCGGGAAAAGGTCTGGAGCTGCCGAACACGCAAGAGCCTTTTTCTTGCCTCTTTGTTTACTGGTGCGCGAGGAGAGGGGATACAGAGCGCCACCTAAACGAGCTCCAGAGACGGGTGAGAGCCACGGCTATCAGTGCGGACCCCAGAGACGGGTATGAGACGCTAAGGTTGCTGCTGCCGCCACCTAGAAACCTGTGTGCGAGCACAGGTCACTATCCACACGGCCCCTCCCGGGAGCCTGTGCAACCCCCCACTGCCAGGGTCCCGTGATCCAGGGACAACTTCCCCGGGAGAACGCACGGCGCGCCTCAGCCTGCTGCAACGTCACGCCTGCCTCTGCCGCCGCAAGCTCGCCCCGAATCTGGAACCCTCCCTCCCCCTGGTCTGAGTGAGCCAGAGACACCGAGTCAGCTGCTCCTTTAACCCCGTCCTGTGTGAGCGAAGAACAGATGCCCTCAGGGTATCTACACGCAGAGGTGGGTCCAAATCCAAAGCTGAAAACCGGGAGCTGTGCGAACAAAGAAGAGAAAGGGAAATCTCTCCCAGCAGCCTCAGAAGAAGTGCATTAAAGCTCCACAAACAACTTGATGTACCTGCACCTGTTGAATACTTGAAAAGACAACGAATCATCCCAAATTGAGGAGGTGGACTTTGGGAGCAGGATATATTATTTTTTCCCCTTTTCCTCTTTTTGTGAGTGTATATGTGTATGCTTCTGTGTGAGATTTTCTCTGTATAGCATTGCTTTCACCATTTGTCCTAGGATTTGGTCCATCTGTTATTTTAGGGGTTTTTTGTTTCTTTGTTTTGACTTTAAAAATTTTTTTTCATAACACATTTTTTCTTAATAATTTTTTTCTTATTTTTATTTTAAAAAATTAAATACGTTTTTTCTTAAGAAGATTTTTTAATTTTTTGTTTTAAAGAATTAAAAAACTATTTTTTCTACATTGTTTCATAATAAAGTTTTTCTTATTTTTTATTTTAAACAATTAAAAATCTTTTCTCTTAATAAATTTTTTAAATACGTTTTTATTCTTTATTTTAAAAAATTTAAAAATTTATTTTAAAAAATTAATAATTTTTATTAATAAATTTTTCCTTAGTAATTTTTTCTTATTTTTTAGTATAATAACTTTATTTTATTTTCTCTTACTTTATTTTATTTTATTTTATTTTATTTTATCCTCTTTACTTCTTTCTTTCTATTTTTCTCCCTTTTGTTCTGAGCCCTGTGGATGAAAGGCCCTCGGTGCTCCAGCCAGGCATCAGGGATGTGCCTCTGATGTGGGAGGGCCACCTTCAGGACACTGGTCCACAAGAGACCTCCCCAGCTCCACGTAATACCAAACGGCGAAAATCTCTCAGAGATCTCCGTCTCAACACCATGACCCAGCTTCACTCAACGACCAGCAAGCTACAGTGCTGGACACCCTATGCCAAACAACTAGCAAGACAGGAACACAGCCCCATCCATTAACAGAGGGGCTGCCAAAAATCATAATAAGGCCACAGACACCCCAAAACACACCACCAGACGTGGACGTGCCCACCAGAAAGACAAGATCCAGCCTCATCCACCAGAACACAGGCACTAGTGCCCTCCACCAGGAAGCCTACACAACCCAATGAAACAACCTTAGCCACTGGGGACAGATACCAAAACCAACAGGAACTACGAACCTGCAGCCTGTGAAAAGGAGACCCCAAACACAGTCAGATAAGCAAAATGAGAAGCCAGAAAAACACACAGCAGATGAAGGAGCAAGGAAAAAACACACCAGACCTAACAAATGAAGAGGAAATAGGCAGTTTACCTGAAAAAGAATTCAGAATAAAGATAGTAACGATGATCCAAAATCTTGGACATGGAATAGGCAAAATGCAAGACACATTTAAAAAGGACGTAGAAGAAGGAAAGAGGAACCAAGCAACGATGAAAAACACAATAAATGAAATTTAAAATACTCTAGAAGGGATCAATAGCAGAATAACTGAGGCAGAAGAACGGGTAAGTGACCTGGAAGGTAAAATCGTGGAAATAACGACTGCAGAAGAGAATAAAGAAAAAAGAATGAAAAGGACTGAGGACAGTCTCAGAGACCTCTGGGACAACATTAAACGCACCAACATTCAAATTACAGGGGTACCAGAAGAAGAAGAGAAAAGGAAAGGGACTGAGAAAATATTTGAAGAGATTATAGTTGAAAACGTCCCTAATATGGGAAAGGAAATAGTTAGTCAAGTCCTGGAAGCACAGGGAGTCCCATACAGGATAAATCCAAGGAGAAACACGCCAAGACACATATTAATCAAATTATCAAAAATTAAATATAAAGAAAACATAGTAAAAGCAGCAAGGGAAAAAGAACAAATAACACACAAGGGAATCCCGATAAGGTTAACAGCTGATCTTTCAGCAGAAACTCTGCAAGCCAGAAGGGAGGGGCAGCATATACTGAAAGGGATGAAGGAGAAAAACCTACAACCAAGATGCCTCTACCCAGCAAGGATCTCATTCAGATTTGATGGAGAAATTAAAAACTTTACGGACAAGCAAAAGCTGAGAGAGTTCAGCACCACCAAACCAGCTTTACAACAAATGCTAAAGGAACTTCTGTAGGAAAGAAACAGAAGAGAAGGAAAACACCTACAATAACAAACCCAAAACGTTTAAAAAAATGGGAATAGGAACATACATATCGATAATTACCTGAAATGTAAAGGGATTAAATGCTCCCACCAAAAGACACAGACTGGCTGAATGGATACAAAAACAAGACCTGTATATATGCTGTCTACAAGAGACCCACTTCAGACCTAGGGACACATACAGACTGAAAGTGAGGGGATGGAAAAAGATATTCCATGCAAATGGAAATCAAAAGAAAGCTGGAGTAGCAATTCTCATATCAAACAAAATTGACTTTAAAATAAAGACTATTACAAGAGACAAAGAAGGAAACTATATAATGATCAAGGTATTGATCCAAGAGGAAGGTAGAACAATTGTAACCATTTATGCACCCAACATACGAGCACCTCAATACATAAGGCAAATACTAACAGTCATAAAAGGGGAAATCGACAGTAACACAATCATAGTAGGGGCCTTTAACACCCCACTTTCAACAATGGACAGATATCCAAAATGATACACTACTTAAAACACTAGATAATAACCAAGTGATCACTGAAGAAATCCAAGGGGAAATCAAAAAATACCTAGAAACAAATGACAATGGAGACACGATGACCCAAAACCTATGGGATGAAGCAAAAGCAGTACTAAGAGGGAAGTTTATAGCAATACAAGCCTACCTCAGGAAACTGGATACATCTCGAATAAACAACCTAACCTTGCACCTAAAGCAATAAGAGAAAGAAGAACAAAATTACCCCAAAGATAGCAGAAGGAAAGCAATCATAAAGATCAGATCAGAAATAAATGAAAAAGAAATGAAGGAAACAATAGCAAAGATCAATAAAACTAAAAGCTGGTTCTTTGAGAAGATAAACAAAATTGATAAACCATTAGCCAGACTCATCAAGAAAAAAAGGGAGGGGTCTGGGCAAGATGGCGGAAGAGTAAGATGTGGAGATCACCTTCCTCCCCACAGATACATCAGAAATACATCTACACGTGGACCTGCTCCTATAGAACACCCACTGAACGCTGGCAGAAGACGTCAGACCTCCCAAAAGGAAAGAAACTCCCCACGTACCTGGGTAGGGCAAAAGAAAAAAGAAGTAACAGGTACAAAAGAATAAGGACGGGACCTGCACCAGTGGGAGGGAACTGTGAAGGACGAAAGGTTTCCACACACTAGGAAGCCCCTTCATGGGCGGACACTGCAGGTGGCAGAGGGTGGAAGCTTCAGAGCCACGGAGGAGAGTGCAGCCACAGGGGTGCAGAGGGCAAAGAGGAGAGATTCCCACACAGAGGATTGGTGCTGAGCAGCACTTACCAGCCCGAGAGGTTTGTCTGCTCACCCGCCGGGGCGGGCAGGTGCTGGGAGCTGAGGCTCGTGCCTCAGTCAGATCCCAGGGAGAGGACTGTGGTTGGCGGCGTAAACACAGCCTGAAGGGGCCTAGTGCACCACAGCTAGCCGGGAGGGAGGCCGGGAAAAGGTCTGGAGCTGCCGAACACGCAAGAGCCTTTTTCTTGCCTCTTTGTTTACTGGTGCGCGAGGAGAGGGGATACAGAGCGCCACCTAAACGAGCTCCAGAGACGGGTGAGAGCCACGGCTATCAGTGCGGACCCCAGAGACGGGTATGAGACGCTAAGGTTGCTGCTGCCGCCACCTAGAAACCTGTGTGCGAGCACAGGTCACTATCCACACGGCCCCTCCCGGGAGCCTGTGCAACCCCCCACTGCCAGGGTCCCGTGATCCAGGGACAACTTCCCCGGGAGAACGCACGGCGCGCCTCAGCCTGCTGCAACGTCACGCCTGCCTCTGCCGCCGCAAGCTCGCCCCGAATCTGGAACCCTCCCTCCCCCTGGTCTGAGTGAGCCAGAGACACCGAGTCAGCTGCTCCTTTAACCCCGTCCTGTGTGAGCAAAGAACAGATGCCCTCAGGGTATCTACACGCAGAGGTGGGTCCAAATCCAAAGCTGAAAACCGGGAGCTGTGCGAACAAAGAAGAGAAAGGGAAATCTCTCCCAGCAGCCTCAGAAGAAGTGCATTAAAGCTCCACAAACAACTTGATGTACCTGCACCTGTTGAATACTTGAAAAGACAACGAATCATCCCAAATTGAGGAGGTGGACTTTGGGAGCAGGATATATTATTTTTTCCCCTTTTCCTCTTTTTGTGAGTGTATATGTGTATGCTTCTGTGTGAGATTTTCTCTGTATAGCATTGCTTTCACCATTTGTCCTAGGATTTGGTCCATCTGTTATTTTAGGGGTTTTTTGTTTCTTTGTTTTGACTTTAAAATTTTTTTTTCATAACACATTTTTTCTTAATAATTTTTTTCTTATTTTTATTTTAAAAAATTAAATACGTTTTTTCTTAAGAAGATTTTTTAATTTTTTGTTTTAAAGAATTAAAAAACTATTTTTTCTACATTGTTTCATAATTAAGTTTTTCTTATTTTTTATTTTAAACAATTAAAAATCTTTTCTCTTAATAAATTTTTTAAATACTTTTTTAGTCTTTATTTTAAAAAATTTAAAAATTTATTTTAAAAAATTAATAATTTTTATTAATAAATTTTTCCTTAGTAATTTTTTCTTATTTTTTAGTATAATAACTTTATTTTATTTTCTCTTACTTTATTTTATTTTATTTTATTTTATTTTATCCTCTTTACTTCTTTCTTTCTATTTTTCTCCCTTTTGTTCTGAGCCCTGTGGATGAAAGGCCCTCGGTGCTCCAGCCAGGCATCAGGGATGTGCCTCTGATGTGGGAGGGCCACCTTCAGGACACTGGTCCACAAGAGACCTCCCCAGCTCCACGTAATACCAAACGGCGAAAATCTCTCAGAGATCTCCGTCTCAACACCATGACCCAGCTTCACTCAACGACCAGCAAGCTACAGTGCTGGACACCCTATGCCAAACAACTAGCAAGACAGGAACACAGCCCCATCCATTAACAGAGGGGCTGCCAAAAATCATAATAAGGCCACAGACACCCCAAAACACACCACCAGACGTGGACGTGCCCACCAGAAAGACAAGATCCAGCCTCATCCACCAGAACACAGGCACTAGTGCCCTCCACCAGGAAGCCTACACAACCCAATGAAACAACCTTAGCCACTGGGGACAGATACCAAAACCAACAGGAACTACGAACCTGCAGCCTGTGAAAAGGAGACCCCAAACACAGTCAGATAAGCAAAATGAGAAGCCAGAAAAACACACAGCAGATGAAGGAGCAAGGAAAAAACACACCAGACCTAACAAATGAAGAGGAAATAGGCAGTTTACCTGAAAAAGAATTCAGAATAAAGATAGTAACGATGATCCAAAATCTTGGACATGGAATAGGCAAAATGCAAGACACATTTAAAAAGGACGTAGAAGAAGGAAAGAGGAACCAAGCAACGATGAAAAACACAATAAATGAAATTTAAAATACTCTAGAAGGGATCAATAGCAGAATAACTGAGGCAGAAGAACGGGTAAGTGACCTGGAAGGTAAAATCGTGGAAATAACGACTGCAGAAGAGAATAAAGAAAAAAGAATGAAAAGGACTGAGGACAGTCTCAGAGACCTCTGGGACAACATTAAACGCACCAACATTCGAATTACAGGGGTACCAGAAGAAGAAGAGAAAAGGAAAGGGACTGAGAAAATATTTGAAGAGATTATAGTTGAAAACGTCCCTAATATGGGAAAGGAAATAGTTAGTCAAGTCCTGGAAGCACAGGGAGTCCCATACAGGATAAATCCAAGGAGAAACACGCCAAGACACATATTAATCAAATTATCAAAAATTAAATATAAAGAAAACATAGTAAAAGCAGCAAGGGAAAAAGAACAAATAACACACAAGGGAATCCCGATAAGGTTAACAGCTGATCTTTCAGCAGAAACTCTGCAAGCCAGAAGGGAGGGGCAGCATATACTGAAAGGGATGAAGGAGAAAAACCTACAACCAAGATGCCTCTACCCAGCAAGGATCTCATTCAGATTTGATGGAGAAATTAAAAACTTTACGGACAAGCAAAAGCTGAGAGAGTTCAGCACCACCAAACCAGCTTTACAACAAATGCTAAAGGAACTTCTGTAGGAAAGAAACAGAAGAGAAGGAAAACACCTACAATAACAAACCCAAAACGTTTAAAAAAATGGGAATAGGAACATACATATCGATAATTACCTGAAATGTAAAGGGATTAAATGCTCCCACCAAAAGACACAGACTGGCTGAATGGATACAAAAACAAGACCTGTATATATGCTGTCTACAAGAGACCCACTTCAGACCTAGGGACACATACAGACTGAAAGTGAGGGGATGGAAAAAGATATTCCATGCAAATGGAAATCAAAAGAAAGCTGGAGTAGCAATTCTCATATCAAACAAAATTGACTTTAAAATAAAGACTATTACAAGAGACAAAGAAGGAAACTATATAATGATCAAGGTATTGATCCAAGAGGAAGGTAGAACAATTGTAACCATTTATGCACCCAACATACGAGCACCTCAATACATAAGGCAAATACTAACAGTCATAAAAGGGGAAATCGACAGTAACACAATCATAGTAGGGGCCTTTAACACCCCACTTTCAACAATGGACAGATATCCAAAATGATACACTACTTAAAACACTAGATAATAACCAAGTGATCACTGAAGAAATCCAAGGGGAAATCAAAAAATACCTAGAAACAAATGACAATGGAGACACGATGACCCAAAACCTATGGGATGAAGCAAAAGCAGTACTAAGAGGGAAGTTTATAGCAATAAAAGCCTACCTCAGGAAACTGGATACATCTCGAATAAACAACCTAACCTTGCACCTAAAGCAATAAGAGAAAGAAGAACAAAATTACCCCAAAGATAGCAGAAGGAAAGCAATCATAAAGATCAGATCAGAAATAAATGAAAAAGAAATGAAGGAAACAATAGCAAAGATCAATAAAACTAAAAGCTGGTTCTTTGAGAAGATAAACAAAATTGATAAACCATTAGCCAGACTCATCAAGAAAAAAAGGGAGGGGTCTGGGCAAGATGGCGGAAGAGTAAGATGTGGAGATCACCTTCCTCCCCACAGATACATCAGAAATACATCTACACGTGGACCTGCTCCTATAGAACACCCACTGAACGCTGGCAGAAGACGTCAGACCTCCCAAAAGGAAAGAAACTCCCCACGTACCTGGGTAGGGCAAAAGAAAAAAGAAGTAACAGGTACAAAAGAATAAGGACGGGACCTGCACCAGTGGGAGGGAACTGTGAAGGACGAAAGGTTTCCACACACTAGGAAGCCCCTTCATGGGCGGACACTGCAGGTGGCAGTGGGTGGAAGCTTCAGAGCCATGGAGGAGAGTGCAGCCACAGGGGTGAAGAGGGCAAAGAGGAGAGATTCCCACACAGAGGATTGGTGCTGAGCAGCACTTACCAGCCCGAGAGGTTTGTCTGCTGACCCGCCGGGGCGGGCAGGTGCTGGGAGCTGAGGCTCGTGCCTCAGTCAGATCCCAGGGAGAGGACTGTGGTTGGCGGCGTAAACACAGCCTGAAGGGGCCTAGTGCCTAAACGAGCTCCAGAGACGGGTGAGAGCCACGGCTATCAGTGCGGACCCCAGAGACGGGTATGAGACGCTAAGGTTGCTGCTGCCGCCACCTAGAAACCTGTGTGCAAGCACAGGTCACTATCCACACGGCCCCTCCCGGGAGCCTGTGCAACCCCCCACTGCCAGGGTCCCGTGATCCAGGGACAACTTCCCCGGGAGAACGCACGGCGCGCCTCAGCCTGCTGCAACGTCACGCCTGCCTCTGCCGCCGCAAGCTCGCCCCGAATCTGGAACCCTCCCTCCCCCTGGTCTGAGTGAGCCAGAGACACCGAGTCAGCTGCTCCTTTAACCCCGTCCTGTGTGAGCGAAGAACAGATGCCCTCAGGGTATCTACACGCAGAGGTGGGTCCAAATCCAAAGCTGAAAACCGGGAGCTGTGCGAACAAAGAAGAGAAAGGGAAATCTCTCCCAGCAGCCTCAGAAGAAGTGCATTAAAGCTCCACAAACAACTTGATGTACCTGCACCTGTTGAATACTTGAAAAGACAACGAATCATCCCAAATTGAGGAGGTGGACTTTGGGAGCAGGATATATTATTTTTTCCCCTTTTCCTCTTTTTGTGAGTGTATATGTGTATGCTTCTGTGTGAGATTTTCTCTGTATAGCATTGCTTTCACCATTTGTCCTAGGATTTGGTCCATCTGTTATTTTAGGGGTTTTTTGTTTCTTTGTTTTGACTTTAAAATTTTTTTTTCATAACACATTTTTTCTTAATTTTTTTCTTATTTTTATTTTAAAAAATTAAATACGTTTTTTCTTAAGAAGATTTTTTAATTTTTTGTTTTAAAGAATTAAAAAACTTTTTTCTACATTGTTTCATAATTTTTTCTTATTTTTTATTTTAAACAATTAAAAATCTTTTCTCTTAATAAATTTTTTAAATACTTTTTTATTCTTTATTTTAAAAAATTTAAAAATTTATTTTAAAAAATTAATAATTTTTATTAATAAATTTTTCCTTAGTAATTTTTTCTTATTTTTTAGTATAATAACTTTATTTTATTTTCTCTTACTTTATTTTATTTTATTTTATTTTATTTTATCCTCTTTACTTCTTTCTTTCTATTTTTCTCCCTTTTGTTCTGAGCCCTGTGGATGAAAGGCCCTCGGTGCTCCAGCCAGGCATCAGGGATTTGCCTCTGATGTGGGAGGGCCACCTTCAGGACACTGGTCCACAAGAGACCTCCGCAGCTCCACGTAATACCAAACGGCGAAAATCTCTCAGAGATCTCCGTCTCAACACCATGACCCAGCTTCACTCAACGACCAGCAAGCTACAGTGCTGGACACCCTATGCCAAACAACTAGCAAGACAGGAACACAGCCCCATCCATTAACAGAGGGGCTGCCAAAAATCATAATAAGGCCACAGACACCCCAAAACACACCACCAGACGTGGACGTGCCCACCAGAAAGACAAGATCCAGCCTCATCCACCAGAACACAGGCACTAGTGCCCTCCACCAGGAAGCCTACACAACCCAATGAAACAACCTTAGCCACTGGGGACAGATACCAAAACCAACAGGAACTACGAACCTGCAGCCTGTGAAAAGGAGACCCCAAACACAGTCAGATAAGCAAAATGAGAAGCCAGAAAAACACACAGCAGATGAAGGAGCAAGGAAAAAACACACCAGACCTAACAAATGAAGAGGAAATAGGCAGTTTACCTGAAAAAGAATTCAGAATAAAGATAGTAACGATGATCCAAAATCTTGGACATGGAATAGGCAAAATGCAAGAAACATTTAAAAAGGACGTAGAAGAACGAAAGAGGAACCAAGCAACGATGAAAAACACAATAAATGAAATTTAAAATACTCTAGAAGGGATCAATAGCAGAATAACTGAGGCAGAAGAACGGGTAAGTGACCTGGAAGGTAAAATAGTGGAAATAACGACTGCAGAAGAGAATAAAGAAAAAAGAATGAAAAGGACTGAGGACAGTCTCAGAGACCTCTGGGACAACATTAAACGCACCAACATTCAAATTACAGGGGTACCAGAAGAAGAAGAGAAAAGGAAAGGGACTGAGAAAATATTTGAAGAGATTATAGTTGAAAACGTCCCTAATATGGGAAAGGAAATAGTTAGTCAAGTCCTGGAAGCACAGGGAGTCCCATACAGGATAAATCCAAGGAGAAACACGCCAAGACACATATTAATCAAATTATCAAAAATTAAATATAAAGAAAACATAGTAAAAGCAGCAAGGGAAAAAGAACAAATAACACACAAGGGAATCCCGATAAGGTTAACAGCTGATCTTTCAGCAGAAACTCTGCCAGCCAGAAGGGAGGGGCAGCATATACTGAAAGGGATGAAGGAGAAAAACCTACAACCAAGATGCCTCTACCCAGCAAGGATCTCATTCAGATTTGATGGAGAAATTAAAAACTTTACGGACAAGCAAAAGCTGAGAGAGTTCAGCACCACCAAACGATCTTTACAACAAATGCTAAAGGAACTTCTGTAGGAAAGAAACAGAAGAGAAGGAAAACACCTACAATAACAAACCCAAAACGTTTAAAAAAATGGGAATAGGAACATACATATCGATAATTACCTGAAATGTAAAGGGATTAAATGCTCCCACCAAAAGACACAGACTGGCTGAATGGATACAAAAACAAGACCTGTATATATGCTGTCTACAAGAGACCCACTTCAGACCTAGGGACACATACAGACTGAAAGTGAGGGGATGGAAAAAGATATTCCATGCAAATGGAAATCAAAAGAAAGCTGGAGTAGCAATTCTCATATCAAACAAAATTGACTTTAAAATAAAGACTATTACAAGAGACAAAGAAGGAAACTATATAATGATCAAGGTATTGATCCAAGAGGAAGGTAGAACAATTGTAACCATTTATGCACCCAACATACGAGCACCTCAATACATAAGGCAAATACTAACAGTCATAAAAGGGGAAATCGACAGTAACACAATCATAGTAGGGGCCTTTAACACCCCACTTTCAACAATGGACAGATATCCAAAATGATACACTACTTAAAACACTAGATAATAACCAAGTGATCACTGAAGAAATCCAAGGGGAAATCAAAAAATACCTAGAAACAAATGACAATGGAGACACGATGACCCAAAACCTATGGGATGAAGCAAAAGCAGTACTAAGAGGGAAGTTTATAGCAATACAAGCCTACCTCAGGAAACTGGATACATCTCGAATAAACAACCTAACCTTGCACCTAAAGCAATAAGAGAAAGAAGAACAAAATTACCCCAAAGATAGCAGAAGGAAAGCAATCATAAAGATCAGATCAGAAATAAATGAAAAAGAAATGAAGGAAACAATAGCAAAGATCAATAAAACTAAAAGCTGGTTCTTTGAGAAGATAAACAAAATTGATAAACCATTAGCCAGACTCATCAAGAAAAAAAGGGAGGGGTCTGGGCAAGATGGCGGAAGAGTAAGATGTGGAGATCACCTTCCTCCCCACAGATACATCAGAAATACATCTACACGTGGACCTGCTCCTATAGAACACCCACTGAACGCTGGCAGAAGACGTCAGACCTCCCAAAAGGAAAGAAACTCCCCACGTACCTGGGTAGGGCAAAAGAAAAAAGAAGTAACAGGTACAAAAGAATAAGGACGGGACCTGCACCAGTGGGAGGGAACTGTGAAGGACGAAAGGTTTCCACACACTAGGAAGCCCCTTCATGGGCGGACACTGCAGGTGGCAGAGGGTGGAAGCTTCAGAGCCATGGAGGAGAGTGCAGCCACAGGGGTGAAGAGGGCAAAGAGGAGAGATTCCCACACAGAGGATTGGTGCTGAGCAGCACTTACCAGCCCGAGAGGTTTGTCTGCTGACCCGCCGGGGCGGGCAGGTGCTGGGAGCTGAGGCTCGTGCCTCAGTCAGATCCCAGGGAGAGGACTGTGGTTGGCGGCGTAAACACAGCCTGAAGGGGCCTAGTGCCTAAACGAGCTCCAGAGACGGGTGAGAGCCACGGCTATCAGTGCGGACCCCAGAGACGGGTATGAGACGCTAAGGTTGCTGCTGCCGCCACCTAGAAACCTGTGTGCGAGCACAGGTCACTATCCACACGGCCCCTCCCGGGAGCCTGTGCAACCCCCCACTGCCAGGGTCCCGTGATCCAGGGACAACTTCCCCGGGAGAACGCACGGCGCGCCTCAGCCTGCTGCAACGTCACGCCTGCCTCTGCCGCCGCAAGCTCGCCCCGAATCTGGAACCCTCCCTCCCCCTGGTCTGAGTGAGCCAGAGACACCGAGTCAGCTGCTCCTTTAACCCCGTCCTGTGTGAGCGAAGAACAGATGCCCTCAGGGTATCTACACGCAGAGGTGGGTCCAAATCCAAAGCTGAAAACCGGGAGCTGTGCGAACAAAGAAGAGAAAGGGAAATCTCTCCCAGCAGCCTCAGAAGAAGTGCATTAAAGCTCCACAAACAACTTGATGTACCTGCACCTGTTGAATACTTGAAAAGACAACGAATCATCCCAAATTGAGGAGGTGGACTTTGGGAGCAGGATATATTATTTTTTCCCCTTTTCCTCTTTTTGTGAGTGTATATGTGTATGCTTCTGTGTGAGATTTTCTCTGTATAGCATTGCTTTCACCATTTGTCCTAGGATTTGGTCCATCTGTTATTTTAGGGGTTTTTTGTTTCTTTGTTTTGACTTTAAAATTTTTTTTTCATAACACATTTTTTCTTAATTTTTTTCTTATTTTTATTTTAAAAAATTAAATACGTTTTTTCTTAAGAAGATTTTTTAATTTTTTGTTTTAAAGAATTAAAAAACTTTTTTCTACATTGTTTCATAATTTTTTCTTATTTTTTATTTTAAACAATTAAAAATCTTTTCTCTTAATAAATTTTTTAAATACTTTTTTATTCTTTATTTTAAAAAATTTAAAAATTTATTTTAAAAAATTAATAATTTTTATTAATAAATTTTTCCTTAGTAATTTTTTCTTATTTTTTAGTATAATAACTTTATTTTATTTTCTCTTACTTTATTTTATTTTATTTTATTTTATTTTATCCTCTTTACTTCTTTCTTTCTATTTTTCTCCCTTTTGTTCTGAGCCCTGTGGATGAAAGGCCCTCGGTGCTCCAGCCAGGCATCAGGGATTTGCCTCTGATGTGGGAGGGCCACCTTCAGGACACTGGTCCACAAGAGACCTCCGCAGCTCCACGTAATACCAAACGGCGAAAATCTCTCAGAGATCTCCGTCTCAACACCATGACCCAGCTTCACTCAACGACCAGCAAGCTACAGTGCTGGACACCCTATGCCAAACAACTAGCAAGACAGGAACACAGCCCCATCCATTAACAGAGGGGCTGCCAAAAATCATAATAAGGCCACAGACACCCCAAAACACACCACCAGACGTGGACGTGCCCACCAGAAAGACAAGATCCAGCCTCATCCACCAGAACACAGGCACTAGTGCCCTCCACCAGGAAGCCTACACAACCCAATGAAACAACCTTAGCCACTGGGGACAGATACCAAAACCAACAGGAACTACGAACCTGCAGCCTGTGAAAAGGAGACCCCAAACACAGTCAGATAAGCAAAATGAGAAGCCAGAAAAACACACAGCAGATGAAGGAGCAAGGAAAAAACACACCAGACCTAACAAATGAAGAGGAAATAGGCAGTTTACCTGAAAAAGAATTCAGAATAAAGATAGTAACGATGATCCAAAATCTTGGACATGGAATAGGCAAAATGCAAGAAACATTTAAAAAGGACGTAGAAGAACGAAAGAGGAACCAAGCAACGATGAAAAACACAATAAATGAAATTTAAAATACTCTAGAAGGGATCAATAGCAGAATAACTGAGGCAGAAGAACGGGTAAGTGACCTGGAAGGTAAAATAGTGGAAATAACGACTGCAGAAGAGAATAAAGAAAAAAGAATGAAAAGGACTGAGGACAGTCTCAGAGACCTCTGGGACAACATTAAACGCACCAACATTCAAATTACAGGGGTACCAGAAGAAGAAGAGAAAAGGAAAGGGACTGAGAAAATATTTGAAGAGATTATAGTTGAAAACGTCCCTAATATGGGAAAGGAAATAGTTAGTCAAGTCCTGGAAGCACAGGGAGTCCCATACAGGATAAATCCAAGGAGAAACACGCCAAGACACATATTAATCAAATTATCAAAAATTAAATATAAAGAAAACATAGTAAAAGCAGCAAGGGAAAAAGAACAAATAACACACAAGGGAATCCCGATAAGGTTAACAGCTGATCTTTCAGCAGAAACTCTGCCAGCCAGAAGGGAGGGGCAGCATATACTGAAAGGGATGAAGGAGAAAAACCTACAACCAAGATGCCTCTACCCAGCAAGGATCTCATTCAGATTTGATGGAGAAATTAAAAACTTTACGGACAAGCAAAAGCTGAGAGAGTTCAGCACCACCAAACGATCTTTACAACAAATGCTAAAGGAACTTCTGTAGGAAAGAAACAGAAGAGAAGGAAAACACCTACAATAACAAACCCAAAACGTTTAAAAAAATGGGAATAGGAACATACATATCGATAATTACCTGAAATGTAAAGGGATTAAATGCTCCCACCAAAAGACACAGACTGGCTGAATGGATACAAAAACAAGACCTGTATATATGCTGTCTACAAGAGACCCACTTCAGACCTAGGGACACATACAGACTGAAAGTGAGGGGATGGAAAAAGATATTCCATGCAAATGGAAATCAAAAGAAAGCTGGAGTAGCAATTCTCATATCAAACAAAATTGACTTTAAAATAAAGACTATTACAAGAGACAAAGAAGGAAACTATATAATGATCAAGGTATTGATCCAAGAGGAAGGTAGAACAATTGTAACCATTTATGCACCCAACATACGAGCACCTCAATACATAAGGCAAATACTAACAGTCATAAAAGGGGAAATCGACAGTAACACAATCATAGTAGGGGCCTTTAACACCCCACTTTCAACAATGGACAGATATCCAAAATGATACACTACTTAAAACACTAGATAATAACCAAGTGATCACTGAAGAAATCCAAGGGGAAATCAAAAAATACCTAGAAACAAATGACAATGGAGACACGATGACCCAAAACCTATGGGATGAAGCAAAAGCAGTACTAAGAGGGAAGTTTATAGCAATACAAGCCTACCTCAGGAAACTGGATACATCTCGAATAAACAACCTAACCTTGCACCTAAAGCAATAAGAGAAAGAAGAACAAAATTACCCCAAAGATAGCAGAAGGAAAGCAATCATAAAGATCAGATCAGAAATAAATGAAAAAGAAATGAAGGAAACAATAGCAAAGATCAATAAAACTAAAAGCTGGTTCTTTGAGAAGATAAACAAAATTGATAAACCATTAGCCAGACTCATCAAGAAAAAAAGGGAGGGGTCTGGGCAAGATGGCGGAAGAGTAAGATGTGGAGATCACCTTCCTCCCCACAGATACATCAGAAATACATCTACACGTGGACCTGCTCCTATAGAACACCCACTGAACGCTGGCAGAAGACGTCAGACCTCCCAAAAGGAAAGAAACTCCCCACGTACCTGGGTAGGGCAAAAGAAAAAAGAAGTAACAGGTACAAAAGAATAAGGACGGGACCTGCACCAGTGGGAGGGAACTGTGAAGGACGAAAGGTTTCCACACACTAGGAAGCCCCTTCATGGGCGGACACTGCAGGTGGCAGAGGGTGGAAGCTTCAGAGCCACGGAGGAGAGCGCAGCCACAGGGGTGAAGAGGGCAAAGAGGAGAGATTCCCACACAGAGGATTGGTGCTGAGCAGCACTTACCAGCCCGAGAGGTTTGTCTGCTGACCCGCCGGGGCGGGCAGGTGCTGGGAGCTGAGGCTCGTGCCTCAGTCAGATCCCAGGGAGAGGACTGTGGTTGGCGGCGTAAACACAGCCTGAAGGGGCCTAGTGCCTAAACGAGCTCCAGAGACGGGTGAGAGCCACGGCTATCAGTGCGGACCCCAGAGACGGGTATGAGACGCTAAGGTTGCTGCTGCCGCCACCTAGAAACCTGTGTGCGAGCACAGGTCACTATCCACACGGCCCCTCCCGGGAGCCTGTGCAACCCCCCACTGCCAGGGTCCCGTGATCCAGGGACAACTTCCCCGGGAGAACGCACGGCGCGCCTCAGCCTGCTGCAACGTCACGCCTGCCTCTGCCGCCGCAAGCTCGCCCCGAATCTGGAACCCTCCCTCCCCCTGGTCTGAGTGAGCCAGAGACACCGAGTTAGCTGCTCCTTTAACCCCGTCCTGTGTGAGCGAAGAACAGATGCCCTCAGGGTATCTACACGCAGAGGTGGGTCCAAATCCAAAGCTGAAAACCGGGAGCTGTGCGAACAAAGAAGAGAAAGGGAAATCTCTCCCAGCAGCCTCAGAAGAAGTGCATTAAAGCTCCACAAACAACTTGATGTACCTGCACCTGTTGAATACTTGAAAAGACAACGAATCATCCCAAATTGAGGAGGTGGACTTTGGGAGCAGGATATATTATTTTTTCCCCTTTTCCTCTTTTTGTGAGTGTATATGTGTATGCTTCTGTGTGAGATTTTCTCTGTATAGCATTGCTTTCACCATTTGTCCTAGGATTTGGTCCATCTGTTATTTTAGGGGTTTTTTGTTTCTTTGTTTTGACTTTAAAATTTTTTTTTCATAACACATTTTTTCTTAATTTTTTTCTTATTTTTATTTTAAAAAATTAAATACGTTTTTTCTTAAGAAGATTTTTTAATTTTTTGTTTTAAAGAATTAAAAAACTTTTTTCTACATTGTTTCATAATTTTTTCTTATTTTTTATTTTAAACAATTAAAAATCTTTTCTCTTAATAAATTTTTTAAATACTTTTTTATTCTTTATTTTAAAAAATTTAAAAATTTATTTTAAAAAATTAATAATTTTTATTAATAAATTTTTCCTTAGTAATTTTTTCTTATTTTTTAGTATAATAACTTTATTTTATTTTCTCTTACTTTATTTTATTTTATTTTATTTTATTTTATCCTCTTTACTTCTTTCTTTCTATTTTTCTCCCTTTTGTTCTGAGCCCTGTGGATGAAAGGCCCTCGGTGCTCCAGCCAGGCATCAGGGATTTGCCTCTGATGTGGGAGGGCCACCTTCAGGACACTGGTCCACAAGAGACCTCCGCAGCTCCACGTAATACCAAACGGCGAAAATCTCTCAGAGATCTCCGTCTCAACACCATGACCCAGCTTCACTCAACGACCAGCAAGCTACAGTGCTGGACACCCTATGCCAAACAACTAGCAAGACAGGAACACAGCCCCATCCATTAACAGAGGGGCTGCCAAAAATCATAATAAGGCCACAGACACCCCAAAACACACCACCAGATGTGGACGTGCCCACCAGAAAGACAAGATCCAGCCTCATCCACCAGAACACAGGCACTAGTGCCCTCCACCAGGAAGCCTACACAACCCAATGAAACAACCTTAGCCACTGGGGACAGATACCAAAACCAACAGGAACTACGAACCTGCAGCCTGTGAAAAGGAGACCCCAAACACAGTCAGATAAGCAAAATGAGAAGCCAGAAAAACACACAGCAGATGAAGGAGCAAGGAAAAAACACACCAGACCTAACAAATGAAGAGGAAATAGGCAGTTTACCTGAAAAAGAATTCAGAATAAAGATAGTAACGATGATCCAAAATCTTGGACATGGAATAGGCAAAATGCAAGAAACATTTAAAAAGGACGTAGAAGAACGAAAGAGGAACCAAGCAACGATGAAAAACACAATAAATGAAATTTAAAATACTCTAGAAGGGATCAATAGCAGAATAACTGAGGCAGAAGAACGGGTAAGTGACCTGGAAGGTAAAATAGTGGAAATAACGACTGCAGAAGAGAATAAAGAAAAAAGAATGAAAAGGACTGAGGACAGTCTCAGAGACCTCTGGGACAACATTAAACGCACCAACATTCAAATTACAGGGGTACCAGAAGAAGAAGAGAAAAGGAAAGGGACTGAGAAAATATTTGAAGAGATTATAGTTGAAAACGTCCCTAATATGGGAAAGGAAATAGTTAGTCAAGTCCTGGAAGCACAGGGAGTCCCATACAGGATAAATCCAAGGAGAAACACGCCAAGACACATATTAATCAAATTATCAAAAATTAAATATAAAGAAAACATAGTAAAAGCAGCAAGGGAAAAAGAACAAATAACACACAAGGGAATCCCGATAAGGTTAACAGCTGATCTTTCAGCAGAAACTCTGCCAGCCAGAAGGGAGGGGCAGCATATACTGAAAGGGATGAAGGAGAAAAACCTACAACCAAGATGCCTCTACCCAGCAAGGATCTCATTCAGATTTGATGGAGAAATTAAAAACTTTACGGACAAGCAAAAGCTGAGAGAGTTCAGCACCACCAAACGATCTTTACAACAAATGCTAAAGGAACTTCTGTAGGAAAGAAACAGAAGAGAAGGAAAACACCTACAATAACAAACCCAAAACGTTTAAAAAAATGGGAATAGGAACATACATATCGATAATTACCTGAAATGTAAAGGGATTAAATGCTCCCACCAAAAGACACAGACTGGCTGAATGGATACAAAAACAAGACCTGTATATATGCTGTCTACAAGAGACCCACTTCAGACCTAGGGACACATACAGACTGAAAGTGAGGGGATGGAAAAAGATATTCCATGCAAATGGAAATCAAAAGAAAGCTGGAGTAGCAATTCTCATATCAAACAAAATTGACTTTAAAATAAAGACTATTACAAGAGACAAAGAAGGAAACTATATAATGATCAAGGTATTGATCCAAGAGGAAGGTAGAACAATTGTAACCATTTATGCACCCAACATACGAGCACCTCAATACATAAGGCAAATACTAACAGTCATAAAAGGGGAAATCGACAGTAACACAATCATAGTAGGGGCCTTTAACACCCCACTTTCAACAATGGACAGATATCCAAAATGATACACTACTTAAAACACTAGATAATAACCAAGTGATCACTGAAGAAATCCAAGGGGAAATCAAAAAATACCTAGAAACAAATGACAATGGAGACACGATGACCCAAAACCTATGGGATGAAGCAAAAGCAGTACTAAGAGGGAAGTTTATAGCAATACAAGCCTACCTCAGGAAACTGGATACATCTCGAATAAACAACCTAACCTTGCACCTAAAGCAATAAGAGAAAGAAGAACAAAATTACCCCAAAGATAGCAGAAGGAAAGCAATCATAAAGATCAGATCAGAAATAAATGAAAAAGAAATGAAGGAAACAATAGCAAAGATCAATAAAACTAAAAGCTGGTTCTTTGAGAAGATAAACAAAATTGATAAACCATTAGCCAGACTCATCAAGAAAAAAAGGGAGGGGTCTGGGCAAGATGGCGGAAGAGTAAGATGTGGAGATCACCTTCCTCCCCACAGATACATCAGAAATACATCTACACGTGGACCTGCTCCTATAGAACACCCACTGAACGCTGGCAGAAGACGTCAGACCTCCCAAAAGGAAAGAAACTCCCCACGTACCTGGGTAGGGCAAAAGAAAAAAGAAGTAACAGGTACAAAAGAATAAGGACGGGACCTGCACCAGTGGGAGGGAACTGTGAAGGACGAAAGGTTTCCACACACTAGGAAGCCCCTTCATGGGCGGACACTGCAGGTGGCAGAGGGTGGAAGCTTCAGAGCCATGGAGGAGAGTGCAGCCACAGGGGTGAAGAGGGCAAAGAGGAGAGATTCCCACACAGAGGATTGGTGCTGAGCAGCACTTACCAGCCCGAGAGGTTTGTCTGCTGACCCGCCGGGGCGGGCAGGTGCTGGGAGCTGAGGCTCGTGCCTCAGTCAGATCCCAGGGAGAGGACTGTGGTTGGCGGCGTAAACACAGCCTGAAGGGGCCTAGTGCCTAAACGAGCTCCAGAGACGGGTGAGAGCCACGGCTATCAGTGCGGACCCCAGAGACGGGTATGAGACGCTAAGGTTGCTGCTGCCGCCACCTAGAAACCTGTGTGCGAGCACAGGTCACTATCCACACGGCCCCTCCCGGGAGCCTGTGCAACCCCCCACTGCCAGGGTCCCGTGATCCAGGGACAACTTCCCCGGGAGAACGCACGGCGCGCCTCAGCCTGCTGCAACGTCACGCCTGCCTCTGCCGCCGCAAGCTCGCCCCGAATCTGGAACCCTCCCTCCCCCTGGTCTGAGTGAGCCAGAGACACCGAGTCAGCTGCTCCTTTAACCCCGTCCTGTGTGAGCGAAGAACAGATGCCCTCAGGGTATCTACACGCAGAGGTGGGTCCAAATCCAAAGCTGAAAACCGGGAGCTGTGCGAACAAAGAAGAGAAAGGGAAATCTCTCCCAGCAGCCTCAGAAGAAGTGCATTAAAGCTCCACAAACAACTTGATGTACCTGCACCTGTTGAATACTTGAAAAGACAACGAATCATCCCAAATTGAGGAGGTGGACTTTGGGAGCAGGATATATTATTTTTTCCCCTTTTCCTCTTTTTGTGAGTGTATATGTGTATGCTTCTGTGTGAGATTTTCTCTGTATAGCATTGCTTTCACCATTTGTCCTAGGATTTGGTCCATCTGTTATTTTAGGGGTTTTTTGTTTCTTTGTTTTGACTTTAAAATTTTTTTTTCATAACACATTTTTTCTTAATTTTTTTCTTATTTTTATTTTAAAAAATTAAATACGTTTTTTCTTAAGAAGATTTTTTAATTTTTTGTTTTAAAGAATTAAAAAACTTTTTTCTACATTGTTTCATAATTTTTTCTTATTTTTTATTTTAAACAATTAAAAATCTTTTCTCTTAATAAATTTTTTAAATACTTTTTTATTCTTTATTTTAAAAAATTTAAAAATTTATTTTAAAAAATTAATAATTTTTATTAATAAATTTTTCCTTAGTAATTTTTTCTTATTTTTTAGTATAATAACTTTATTTTATTTTCTCTTACTTTATTTTATTTTATTTTATTTTATTTTATCCTCTTTACTTCTTTCTTTCTATTTTTCTCCCTTTTGTTCTGAGCCCTGTGGATGAAAGGCCCTCGGTGCTCCAGCCAGGCATCAGGGATTTGCCTCTGATGTGGGAGGGCCACCTTCAGGACACTGGTCCACAAGAGACCTCCGCAGCTCCACGTAATACCAAATGGCGAAAATCTCTCAGAGATCTCCGTCTCAACACCATGACCCAGCTTCACTCAACGACCAGCAAGCTACAGTGCTGGACACCCTATGCCAAACAACTAGCAAGACAGGAACACAGCCCCATCCATTAACAGAGGGGCTGCCAAAAATCATAATAAGGCCACAGACACCCCAAAACACACCACCAGACGTGGACGTGCCCACCAGAAAGACAAGATCCAGCCTCATCCACCAGAACACAGGCACTAGTGCCCTCCACCAGGAAGCCTACACAACCCAATGAAACAACCTTAGCCACTGGGGACAGATACCAAAACCAACAGGAACTACGAACCTGCAGCCTGTGAAAAGGAGACCCCAAACACAGTCAGATAAGCAAAATGAGAAGCCAGAAAAACACACAGCAGATGAAGGAGCAAGGAAAAAACACACCAGACCTAACAAATGAAGAGGAAATAGGCAGTTTACCTGAAAAAGAATTCAGAATAAAGATAGTAACGATGATCCAAAATCTTGGACATGGAATAGGCAAAATGCAAGACACATTTAAAAAGGACGTAGAAGAACGAAAGAGGAACCAAGCAACGATGAAAAACACAATAAATGAAATTTAAAATACTCTAGAAGGGATCAATAGCAGAATAACTGAGGCAGAAGAACGGGTAAGTGACCTGGAAGGTAAAATAGTGGAAATAACGACTGCAGAAGAGAATAAAGAAAAAAGAATGAAAAGGACTGAGGACAGTCTCAGAGACCTCTGGGACAACATTAAACGCACCAACATTCAAATTACAGGGGTACCAGAAGAAGAAGAGAAAAGGAAAGGGACTGAGAAAATATTTGAAGAGATTATAGTTGAAAACGTCCCTAATATGGGAAAGGAAATAGTTAGTCAAGTCCTGGAAGCACAGGGAGTCCCATACAGGATAAATCCAAGGAGAAACACGCCAAGACACATATTAATCAAATTATCAAAAATTAAATATAAAGAAAACATAGTAAAAGCAGCAAGGGAAAAAGAACAAATAACACACAAGGGAATCCCGATAAGGTTAACAGCTGATCTTTCAGCAGAAACTCTGCCAGCCAGAAGGGAGGGGCAGCATATACTGAAAGGGATGAAGGAGAAAAACCTACAACCAAGATGCCTCTACCCAGCAAGGATCTCATTCAGATTTGATGGAGAAATTAAAAACTTTACGGACAAGCAAAAGCTGAGAGACTTCAGCACCACCAAACGATCTTTACAACAAATGCTAAAGGAACTTCTGTAGGAAAGAAACAGAAGAGAAGGAAAACACCTACAATAACAAACCCAAAACGTTTAAAAAAATGGGAATAGGAACATACATATCGATAATTACCTGAAATGTAAAGGGATTAAATGCTCCCACCAAAAGACACAGACTGGCTGAATGGATACAAAAACAAGACCTGTATATATGCTGTCTACAAGAGACCCACTTCAGACCTAGGGACACATACAGACTGAAAGTGAGGGGATGGAAAAAGATATTCCATGCAAATGGAAATCAAAAGAAAGCTGGAGTAGCAATTCTCATATCAAACAAAATTGACTTTAAAATAAAGACTATTACAAGAGACAAAGAAGGAAACTATATAATGATCAAGGTATTGATCCAAGAGGAAGGTAGAACAATTGTAACCATTTATGCACCCAACATACGAGCACCTCAATACATAAGGCAAATACTAACAGTCATAAAAGGGGAAATCGACAGTAACACAATCATAGTAGGGGCCTTTAACACCCCACTTTCAACAATGGACAGATATCCAAAATGATACACTACTTAAAACACTAGATAATAACCAAGTGATCACTGAAGAAATCCAAGGGGAAATCAAAAAATACCTAGAAACAAATGACAATGGAGACACGATGACCCAAAACCTATGGGATGAAGCAAAAGCAGTACTAAGAGGGAAGTTTATAGCAATACAAGCCTACCTCAGGAAACTGGATACATCTCGAATAAACAACCTAACCTTGCACCTAAAGCAATAAGAGAAAGAAGAACAAAATTACCCCAAAGATAGCAGAAGGAAAGCAATCATAAAGATCAGATCAGAAATAAATGAAAAAGAAATGAAGGAAACAATAGCAAAGATCAATAAAACTAAAAGCTGGTTCTTTGAGAAGATAAACAAAATTGATAAACCATTAGCCAGACTCATCAAGAAAAAAAGGGAGGGGTCTGGGCAAGATGGCGGAAGAGTAAGATGTGGAGATCACCTTCCTCCCCACAGATACATCAGAAATACATCTACACGTGGACCTGCTCCTATAGAACACCCACTGAACGCTGGCAGAAGACGTCAGACCTCCCAAAAGGAAAGAAACTCCCCACGTACCTGGGTAGGGCAAAAGAAAAAAGAAGTAACAGGTACAAAAGAATAAGGACGGGACCTGCACCAGTGGGAGGGAACTGTGAAGGACGAAAGGTTTCCACACACTAGGAAGCCCCTTCATGGGCGGACACTGCAGGTGGCAGAGGGTGGAAGCTTCAGAGCCACGGAGGAGAGCGCAGCCACAGGGGTGCAGAGGGCAAAGAGGAGAGATTCCCACACAGAGGATTGGTGCTGAGCAGCACTTACCAGCCCGAGAGGTTTGTCTGCTCACCCGCCGGGGCGGGCAGGTGCTGGGAGCTGAGGCTCGTGCCTCAGTCAGATCCCAGGGAGAGGACTGTGGTTGGCGGCGTAAACACAGCCTGAAGGGGCCTAGTGCACCACAGCTAGCCGGGAGGGAGGCCGGGAAAAGGTCTGGAGCTGCCGAACACGCAAGAGCCTTTTTCTTGCCTCTTTGTTTACTGGTGCGCGAGGAGAGGGGATACAGAGCGCCACCTAAACGAGCTCCAGAGACGGGTGAGAGCCACGGCTATCAGTGCGGACCCCAGAGACGGGTATGAGACGCTAAGGTTGCTGCTGCCGCCACCTAGAATCCTGTGTGCGAGCACAGGTCACTATCCACACGGCCCCTCCCGGGAGCCTGTGCAACCCCCCACTGCCAGGGTCCCGTGATCCAGGGACAACTTCCCCGGGAGAACGCACGGCGCGCCTCAGCCTGCTGCAACGTCACGCCTGCCTCTGCCGCCGCAAGCTCGCCCCGAATCTGGAACCCTCCCTCCCCCTGGTCTGAGTGAGCCAGAGACACCGAGTCAGCTGCTCCTTTAACCCCGTCCTGTGTGAGCGAAGAACAGATGCCCTCAGGGTATCTACACGCAGAGGTGGGTCCAAATCCAAAGCTGAAAACCGGGAGCTGTGCGAACAAAGAAGAGAAAGGGAAATCTCTCCCAGCAGCCTCAGAAGAAGTGCATTAAAGCTCCACAAACAACTTGATGTACCTGCACCTGTTGAATACTTGAAAAGACAACGAATCATCCCAAATTGAGGAGGTGGACTTTGGGAGCAGGATATATTATTTTTTCCCCTTTTCCTCTTTTTGTGAGTGTATATGTGTATGCTTCTGTGTGAGATTTTCTCTGTATAGCATTGCTTTCACCATTTGTCCTAGGATTTGGTCCATCTGTTATTTTAGGGGTTTTTTGTTTCTTTGTTTTGACTTTAAAATTTTTTTTTCATAACACATTTTTTCTTAATAATTTTTTTCTTATTTTTATTTTAAAAAATTAAATACGTTTTTTCTTAAGAAGATTTTTTAATTTTTTGTTTTAAAGAATTAAAAAACTATTTTTTCTACATTGTTTCATAATAAAGTTTTTCTTATTTTTTATTTTAAACAATTAAAAATCTTTTCTCTTAATAAATTTTTTAAATACTTTTTTTATTCTTTATTTTAAAAAATTTAAAAATTTATTTTAAAAAATTAATAATTTTTATTAATAAATTTTTCCTTAGTAATTTTTTCTTATTTTTTAGTATAAAAACTTTATTTTATTTTCTCTTACTTTATTTTATTTTATTTTATTTTATTTTATCCTCTTTACTTCTTTCTTTCTATTTTTCTCCCTTTTGTTCTGAGCCCTGTGGATGAAAGGCCCTCGGTGCTCCAGCCAGGCATCAGGGATGTGCCTCTGATGTGGGAAGGCCACCTTCAGGACACTGGTCCACAAGAGACCTCCCCAGCTCCACGTAATACCAAACGGCGAAAATCTCTCAGAGATCTCCGTCTCAACACCATGACCCAGCTTCACTCAACGACCAGCAAGCTACAGTGCTGGACACCCTATGCCAAACAACTAGCAAGACAGGAACACAGCCCCATCCATTAACAGAGGGGCTGCCAAAAATCATAATAAGGCCACAGACACCCCAAAACACACCACCAGACGTGGACGTGCCCACCAGAAAGACAAGATCCAGCCTCATCCACCAGAACACAGGCACTAGTGCCCTCCACCAGGAAGCCTACACAACCCAATGAAACAACCTTAGCCACTGGGGACAGATACCAAAACCAACAGGAACTACGAACCTGCAGCCTGTGAAAAGGAGACCCCAAACACAGTCAGATAAGCAAAATGAGAAGCCAGAAAAACACACAGCAGATGAAGGAGCAAGGAAAAAACACACCAGACCTAACAAATGAAGAGGAAATAGGCAGTTTACCTGAAAAAGAATTCAGAATAAAGATAGTAACGATGATCCAAAATCTTGGACATGGAATAGGCAAAATGCAAGAAACATTTAAAAAGGACGTAGAAGAAGGAAAGAGGAACCAAGCAACGATGAAAAACACAATAAATGAAATTTAAAATACTCTAGAAGGGATCAATAGCAGAATAACTGAGGCAGAAGAACGGGTAAGTGACCTGGAAGGTAAAATAGTGGAAATAACGACTGCAGAAGAGAATAAAGAAAAAAGAATGAAAAGGACTGAGGACAGTCTCAGAGACCTCTGGGACAACATTAAACGCACCAACATTCGAATTACAGGGGTACCAGAAGAAGAAGAGAAAAGGAAAGGGACTGAGAAAATATTTGAAGAGATTATAGTTGAAAACGTCCCTAATATGGGAAAGGAAATAGTTAGTCAAGTCCTGGAAGCACAGAGAGTCCCATACAGGATAAATCCAAGGAGAAACACGCCAAGACACATATTAATCAAATTATCAAAAATTAAATATAAAGAAAACATAGTAAAAGCAGCAAGGGAAAAAGAACAAATAACACACAAGGGAATCCCGATAAGGTTAACAGCTGATCTTTCAGCAGAAACTCTGCAAGCCAGAAGGGAGGGGCAGCATATACTGAAAGGGATGAAGGAGAAAAACCTACAACCAAGATGCCTCTACCCAGCAAGGATCTCATTCAGATTTGATGGAGAAATTAAAAACTTTACGGACAAGCAAAAGCTGAGAGAGTTCAGCACCACCAAACGATCTTTACAACAAATGCTAAAGGAACTTCTGTAGGAAAGAAACAGAAGAGAAGGAAAACACCTACAATAACAAACCCAAAACGTTTAAAAAAATGGGAATAGGAACATACATATCGATAATTACCTGAAATGTAAAGGGATTAAATGCTCCCACCAAAAGACACAGACTGGCTGAATGGATACAAAAACAAGACCTGTATATATGCTGTCTACAAGAGACCCACTTCAGACCTAGGGACACATACAGACTGAAAGTGAGGGGATGGAAAAAGATATCCCATGCAAATGGAAATCAAAAGAAAGCTGGAGTAGCAATTCTCATATCAAACAAAATTGACTTTAAAATAAAGACTATTACAAGAGACAAAGAAGGAAACTATATAATGATCAAGGTATTGATCCAAGAGGAAGGTAGAACAATTGTAACCATTTATGCACCCAACATACGAGCACCTCAATACATAAGGCAAATACTAACAGTCATAAAAGGGGAAATCGACAGTAACACAATCATAGTAGGGGCCTTTAACACCCCACTTTCAACAATGGACAGATATCCAAAATGATACACTACTTAAAACACTAGATAATAACCAAGTGATCACTGAAGAAATCCAAGGGGAAATCAAAAAATACCTAGAAACAAATGACAATGGAGACACGATGACCCAAAACCTATGGGATGAAGCAAAAGCAGTACTAAGAGGGAAGTTTATAGCAATACAAGCCTACCTCAGGAAACTGGATACATCTCGAATAAACAACCTAACCTTGCACCTAAAGCAATAAGAGAAAGAAGAACAAAATTACCCCAAAGATAGCAGAAGGAAAGCAATCATAAAGATCAGATCAGAAATAAATGAAAAAGAAATGAAGGAAACAATAGCAAAGATCAATAAAACTAAAAGCTGGTTCTTTGAGAAGATAAACAAAATTGATAAACCATTAGCCAGACTCATCAAGAAAAAAAGGGAGGGGTCTGGGCAAGATGGCGGAAGAGTAAGATGTGGAGATCACCTTCCTCCCCACAGATACATCAGAAATACATCTACACGTGGACCTGCTCCTATAGAACACCCACTGAACGCTGGCAGAAGACGTCCGACCTCCCAAAAGGAAAGAAACTCCCCACGTACCTGGGTAGGGCAAAAGAAAAAAGAAGTAACAGGTACAAAAGAATAAGGACGGGACCTGCACCAGTGGGAGGGAACTGTGAAGGACGAAAGGTTTCCACACACTAGGAAGCCCCTTCATGGGCGGACACTGCAGGTGGCAGAGGGTGGAAGCTTCAGAGCCACGGAGGAGAGCGCAGCCACAGGGGTGCAGAGGGCAAAGAGGAGAGATTCCCACACAGAGGATTGGTGCTGAGCAGCACTTACCAGCCCGAGAGGTTTGTCTGCTCACCCGCCGGGGCGGGCAGGTGCTGGGAGCTGAGGCTCGTGCCTCAGTCAGATCCCAGGGAGAGGACTGTGGTTGGCGGCGTAAACACAGCCTGAAGGGGCCTAGTGCACCACAGCTAGCCGGGAGGGAGGCCGGGAAAAGGTCTGGAGCTGCCGAACACGCAAGAGCCTTTCTCTTGCCTCTTTGTTTACTGGTGCGCGAGGAGAGGGGATACAGAGCGCCACCTAAACGAGCTCCAGAGACGGGTGAGAGCCACGGCTATCAATGCGGACCCCAGAGACGGGTATGAGACGCTAAGGTTGCTGCTGCCGCCACCTAGAAACCTGTGTGCGAGCACAGGTCACTATCCACACGGCCCCTCCCGGGAGCCTGTGCAACCCCCCACTGCCAGGGTCCCGTGATCCAGGGACAACTTCCCCGGGAGAACGCACGGTGCGCCTCAGCCTGCTGCAACGTCACGCCTGCCTGTGCCGCCGCAAGCTCGCCCCGAATCTGGAACCCTCCCTCCCCCTGGTCTGAGTGAGCCAGAGACACCGAGTCAGCTGCTCCTTTAACCCCGTCCTGTGTGAGCGAAGAACAGATGCCCTCAGGGTATCTACACGCAGAGGTGGGTCCAAATCCAAAGCTGAAAACCGGGAGCTGTGCGAACAAAGAAGAGAAAGGGAAATCTCTCCCAGCAGCCTCAGAAGAAGTGCATTAAAGCTCCACAAACAACTTGATGTACCTGCACCTGTTGAATACTTGAAAAGACAACGAATCATCCCAAATTGAGGAGGTGGACTTTGGGAGCAGGATATATTATTTTTTCCCCTTTTCCTCTTTTTGTGAGTGTATATGTGTATGCTTCTGTGTGAGATTTTCTCTGTATAGCATTGCTTTCACCATTTGTCCTAGGATTTGGTCCATCTGTTATTTTAGGGGTTTTTTGTTTCTTTGTTTTGACTTTAAAAATTTTTTTTCATAACACATTTTTTCTTAATAATTTTTTTCTTATTTTTATTTTAAAAAATTAAATACGTTTTTTCGTAAGAAGATTTTTTAATTTTTTGTTTTAAAGAATTAAAAAACTATTTTTTCTACATTGTTTCATAATAAAGTTTTTCTTATTTTTTATTTTAAACAATTAAAAATCTTTTCTCTTAATAAATTTTTTAAATACTTTTTTTATTCTTTATTTTAAAAAATTTAAAAATTTATTTGAAAAAATTAATAATTTTTATTAATAAATTTTTCCTTAGTAATTTTTTCTTATTTTTTAGTATAATAACTTTATTTTATTTTCTCTTACTTTATTTTATTTTATTTTATTTTATCCTCTTTACTTCTTTCTTTCTATTTTTCTCCCTTTTGTTCTGAGCCCTGTGGATGAAAGGCCCTCGGTGCTCCAGCCAGGCATCAGGGATGTGCCTCTGATGTGGGAGGGCCACCTTCAGGACACTGGTCCACAAGAGACCTCCCCAGCTCCACGTAATACCAAACGGCGAAAATCTCTCAGAGATCTCCGTCTCAACACCATGACCCAGCTTCACTCAACGACCAGCAAGCTACAGTGCTGGACACCCTATGCCAAACAACTAGCAAGACAGGAACACAGCCCCATCCATTAACAGAGGGGCTGCCAAAAATCATAATAAGGCCACAGACACCCCAAAACACACCACCAGACGTGGACGTGCCCACCAGAAAGACAAGATCCAGCCTCATCCACCAGAACACAGGCACTAGTGCCCTCCACCAGGAAGCCTACACAACCCAATGAAACAACCTTAGCCACTGGGGACAGATACCAAAACCAACAGGAACTACGAACCTGCAGCCTGTGAAAAGGAGACCCCAAACACAGTCAGATAAGCAAAATGAGAAGCCAGAAAAACACACAGCAGATGAAGGAGCAAGGAAAAAACACACCAGACCTAACAAATGAAGAGGAAATAGGCAGTTTACCTGAAAAAGAATTCAGAATAAAGATAGTAACGATGATCCAAAATCTTGGACATGGAATAGGCAAAATGCAAGAAACATTTAAAAAGGACGTAGAAGAAGGAAAGAGGAACCAAGCAACGATGAAAAACACAATAAATGAAATTTAAAATACTCTAGAAGGGATCAATAGCAGAATAACTGAGGCAGAAGAACGGGTAAGTGACCTGGAAGGTAAAATCGTGGAAATAACGACTGCAGAAGAGAATAAAGAAAAAAGAATGAAAAGGACTGAGGACAGTCTCAGAGACCTCTGGGACAACATTAAACGCACCAACATTCGAATTACAGGGGTACCAGAAGAAGAAGAGAAAAGGAAAGGGACTGAGAAAATATTTGAAGAGATTATAGTTGAAAACGTCCCTAATATGGGAAAGGAAATAGTTAGTCAAGTCCTGGAAGCACAGAGAGTCCCATACAGGATAAATCCAAGGAGAAACACGCCAAGACACATATTAATCAAATTATCAAAAATTAAATATAAAGAAAACATAGTAAAAGCAGCAAGGGAAAAAGAACAAATAACACACAAGGGAATCCCGATAAGGTTAACAGCTGATCTTTCAGCAGAAACTCTGCAAGCCAGAAGGGAGGGGCAGCATATACTGAAAGGGATGAAGGAGAAAAACCTACAACCAAGATGCCTCTACCCAGCAAGGGTCTCATTCAGATTTGATGGAGAAATTAAAAACTTTACGGACAAGCAAAAGCTGAGAGAGTTCAGCACCACCAAACCAGCTTTACAACAAATGCTAAAGGAACTTCTGTAGGAAAGAAACAGAAGAGAAGGAAAACACCTACAATAACAAACCCAAAACGTTTAAAAAAATGGGAATAGGAACATACATATCGATAATTACCTGAAATGTAAAGGGATTAAATGCTCCCACCAAAAGACACAGACTGGCTGAATGGATACAAAAACAAGACCTGTATATATGCTGTCTACAAGAGACCCACTTCAGACCTAGGGACACATACAGACTGAAAGTGAGGGGATGGAAAAAGATATCCCATGCAAATGGAAATCAAAAGAAAGCTGGAGTAGCAATTCTCATATCAAACAAAATTGACTTTAAAATAAAGACTATTACAAGAGACAAAGAAGGAAACTATATAATGATCAAGGTATTGATCCAAGAGGAAGGTAGAACAATTGTAACCATTTATGCACCCAACATACGAGCACCTCAATACATAAGGCAAATACTAACAGTCATAAAAGGGGAAATCGACAGTAACACAATCATAGTAGGGGCCTTTAACACCCCACTTTCAACAATGGACAGATATCCAAAATGATACACTACTTAAAACACTAGATAATAACCAAGTGATCACTGAAGAAATCAAAGGGGAAATCAAAAAATACCTAGAAACAAATGACAATGGAGACACGATGACCCAAAACCTATGGGATGAAGCAAAAGCAGTACTAAGAGGGAAGTTTATAGCAATACAAGCCTACCTCAGGAAACTGGATACATCTCGAATAAACAACCTAACCTTGCACCTAAAGCAATAAGAGAAAGAAGAACAAAATTACCCCAAAGATAGCAGAAGGAAAGCAATCATAAAGATCAGATCAGAAATAAATGAAAAAGAAATGAAGGAAACAATAGCAAAGATCAATAAAACTAAAAGCTGGTTCTTTGAGAAGATAAACAAAATTGATAAACCATTAGCCAGACTCATCAAGAAAAAAAGGGAGGGGTCTGGGCAAGATGGCGGAAGAGTAAGATGTGGAGATCACCTTCCTCCCCACAGATACATCAGAAATACATCTACACGTGGACCTGCTCCTATAGAACACCCACTGAACGCTGGCAGAAGACGTCAGACCTCCCAAAAGGAAAGAAACTCCCCACGTACCTGGGTAGGGCAAAAGAAAAAAGAAGTAACAGGTACAAAAGAATAAGGACGGGACCTGCACCAGTGGGAGGGAACTGTGAAGGACGAAAGGTTTCCACACACTAGGAAGCCCCTTCATGGGCGGACACTGCAGGTGGCAGAGGGTGGAAGCTTCAGAGCCACGGAGGAGAGCGCAGCCACAGGGGTGCAGAGGGCAAAGAGGAGAGATTCCCACACAGAGGATTGGTGCTGAGCAGCACTTACCAGCCCGAGAGGTTTGTCTGCTGACCCGCCGGGGCGGGCAGGTGCTGGGAGCTGAGGCTCGTGCCTCAGTCAGATCCCAGGGAGAGGACTGTGGTTGGCGGCGTAAACACAGCCTGAAGGGGCCTAGTGCACCACAGCTAGCCGGGAGGGAGGCCGGGAAAAGGTCTGGAGCTGCCGAACACGCAAGAGCCTTTTTCTTGCCTCTTTGTTTACTGGTGCGCGAGGAGAGGGGATACAGAGCGCCACCTAAACGAGCTCCAGAGACGGGTGAGAGCCACGGCTATCAGTGCGGACCCCAGAGACGGGTATGAGACGCTAAGGTTGCTGCTGCCGCCACCTAGAAACCTGTGTGCGAGCACAGGTCACTATCCACACGGCCCCTCCCGGGAGCCTGTGCAACCCCCCACTGCCAGGGTCCCGTGATCCAGGGACAACTTCCCCGGGAGAACGCACGGTGCGCCTCAGCCTGCTGCAACGTCACGCCTGCCTGTGCCGCCGCAAGCTCGCCCCGAATCTGGAACCCTCCCTCCCCCTGGTCTGAGTGAGCCAGAGACACCGAGTCAGCTGCTCCTTTAACCCCGTCCTGTGTGAGCGAAGAACAGATGCCCTCAGGGTATCTACACGCAGAGGTGGGTCCAAATCCAAAGCTGAAAACCGGGAGCTGTGCGAACAAAGAAGAGAAAGGGAAATCTCTCCCAGCAGCCTCAGAAGAAGTGCATTAAAGCTCCACAAACAACTTGATGTACCTGCACCTGTTGAATACTTGAAAAGACAACGAATCATCCCAAATTGAGGAGGTGGACTTTGGGAGCAGGATATATTATTTTTTCCCCTTTTCCTCTTTTTGTGAGTGTATATGTGTATGCTTCTGTGTGAGATTTTCTCTGTATAGCATTGCTTTCACCATTTGTCCTAGGATTTGGTCCATCTGTTATTTTAGGGGTTTTTTGTTTCTTTGTTTTGACTTTAAAAATTTTTTTTCATAACACATTTTTTCTTAATAATTTTTTTCTTATTTTTATTTTAAAAAATTAAATACGTTTTTTCTTAAGAAGATTTTTTAATTTTTTGTTTTAAAGAATTAAAAAACTATTTTTTCTACATTGTTTCATAATTAAGTTTTTCTTATTTTTTATTTTAAACAATTAAAAATCTTTTCTCTTAATAAATTTTTTAAATACTTTTTTTATTCTTTATTTTAAAAAATTTAAAAATTTATTTGAAAAAATTAATAATTTTTATTAATAAATTTTTCCTTAGTAATTTTTTCTTATTTTTTAGTATAATAACTTTATTTTATTTTCTCTTACTTTATTTTATTTTATTTTATTTTATCCTCTTTACTTCTTTCTTTCTATTTTTCTCCCTTTTGTTCTGAGCCCTGTGGATGAAAGGCCCTCGGTGCTCCAGCCAGGCATCAGGGATGTGCCTCTGATGTGGGAGGGCCACCTTCAGGACACTGGTCCACAAGAGACCTCCCCAGCTCCACGTAATACCAAACGGCGAAAATCTCTCAGAGATCTCCGTCTCAACACCATGACCCAGCTTCACTCAACGACCAGCAAGCTACAGTGCTGGACACCCTATGCCAAACAACTAGCAAGACAGGAACACAGCCCCATCCATTAACAGAGGGGCTGCCAAAAATCATAATAAGGCCACAGACACCCCAAAACACACCACCAGACGTGGACGTGCCCACCAGAAAGACAAGATCCAGCCTCATCCACCAGAACACAGGCACTAGTGCCCTCCACCAGGAAGCCTACACAACCCAATGAAACAACCTTAGCCACTGGGGACAGATACCAAAACCAACAGGAACTACGAACCTGCAGCCTGTGAAAAGGAGACCCCAAACACAGTCAGATAAGCAAAATGAGAAGCCAGAAAAACACACAGCAGATGAAGGAGCAAGGAAAAAACACACCAGACCTAACAAATGAAGAGGAAATAGGCAGTTTACCTGAAAAAGAATTCAGAATAAAGATAGTAACGATGATCCAAAATCTTGGACATGGAATAGGCAAAATGCAAGACACATTTAAAAAGGACGTAGAAGAAGGAAAGAGGAACCAAGCAACGATGAAAAACACAATAAATGAAATTTAAAATACTCTAGAAGGGATCAATAGCAGAATAACTGAGGCAGAAGAACGGGTAAGTGACCTGGAAGGTAAAATCGTGGAAATAACGACTGCAGAAGAGAATAAAGAAAAAAGAATGAAAAGGACTGAGGACAGTCTCAGAGACCTCTGGGACAACATTAAACGCACCAACATTCGAATTACAGGGGTACCAGAAGAAGAAGAGAAAAGGAAAGGGACTGAGAAAATATTTGAAGAGATTATAGTTGAAAACGTCCCTAATATGGGAAAGGAAATAGTTAGTCAAGTCCTGGAAGCACAGAGAGTCCCATACAGGATAAATCCAAGGAGAAACACGCCAAGACACATATTAATCAAATTATCAAAAATTAAATATAAAGAAAACATAGTAAAAGCAGCAAGGGAAAAAGAACAAATAACACACAAGGGAATCCCGATAAGGTTAACAGCTGATCTTTCAGCAGAAACTCTGCAAGCCAGAAGGGAGGGGCAGCATATACTGAAAGGGATGAAGGAGAAAAACCTACAACCAAGATGCCTCTACCCAGCAAGGATCTCATTCAGATTTGATGGAGAAATTAAAAACTTTACGGACAAGCAAAAGCTGAGAGAGTTCAGCACCACCAAACCAGCTTTACAACAAATGCTAAAGGAACTTCTGTAGGAAAGAAACAGAAGAGAAGGAAAACACCTACAATAACAAACCCAAAACGTTTAAAAAAATGGGAATAGGAACATACATATCGATAATTACCTGAAATGTAAAGGGATTAAATGCTCCCACCAAAAGACACAGACTGGCTGAATGGATACAAAAACAAGACCTGTATATATGCTGTCTACAAGAGACCCACTTCAGACCTAGGGACACATACAGACTGAAAGTGAGGGGATGGAAAAAGATATCCCATGCAAATGGAAATCAAAAGAAAGCTGGAGTAGCAATTCTCATATCAAACAAAATTGACTTTAAAATAAAGACTATTACAAGAGACAAAGAAGGAAACTATATAATGATCAAGGTATTGATCCAAGAGGAAGGTAGAACAATTGTAACCATTTATGCACCCAACATACGAGCACCTCAATACATAAGGCAAATACTAACAGTCATAAAAGGGGAAAACGACAGTAACACAATCATAGTAGGGGCCTTTAACACCCCACTTTCAACAATGGACAGATATCCAAAATGATACACTACTTAAAACACTAGATAATAACCAAGTGATCACTGAAGAAATCAAAGGGGAAATCAAAAAATACCTAGAAACAAATGACAATGGAGACACGATGACCCAAAACCTATGGGATGAAGCAAAAGCAGTACTAAGAGGGAAGTTTATAGCAATACAAGCCTACCTCAGGAAACTGGATACATCTCGAATAAACAACCTAACCTTGCACCTAAAGCAATAAGAGAAAGAAGAACAAAATTACCCCAAAGATAGCAGAAGGAAAGCAATCATAAAGATCAGATCAGAAATAAATGAAAAAGAAATGAAGGAAACAATAGCAAAGATCAATAAAACTAAAAGCTGGTTCTTTGAGAAGATAAACAAAATTGATAAACCATTAGCCAGACTCATCAAGAAAAAAAGGGAGGGGTCTGGGCAAGATGGCGGAAGAGTAAGATGTGGAGATCACCTTCCTCCCCACAGATACATCAGAAATACATCTACACGTGGACCTGCTCCTATAGAACACCCACTGAACGCTGGCAGAAGACGTCAGACCTCCCAAAAGGAAAGAAACTCCCCACGTACCTGGGTAGGGCAAAAGAAAAAAGAAGTAACAGGTACAAAAGAATAAGGACGGGACCTGCACCAGTGGGAGGGAACTGTGAAGGACGAAAGGTTTCCACACACTAGGAAGCCCCTTCATGGGCGGACACTGCAGGTGGCAGAGGGTGGAAGCTTCAGAGCCACGGAGGAGAGCGCAGCCACAGGGGTGCAGAGGGCAAAGAGGAGAGATTCCCACACAGAGGATTGGTGCTGAGCAGCACTTACCAGCCCGAGAGGTTTGTCTGCTGACCCGCCGGGGCGGGCAGGTGCTGGGAGCTGAGGCTCGTGCCTCAGTCAGATCCCAGGGAGAGGACTGTGGTTGGCGGCGTAAACACAGCCTGAAGGGGCCTAGTGCACCACAGCTAGCCGGGAGGGAGGCCGGGAAAAGGTCTGGAGCTGCCGAACACGCAAGAGCCTTTTTCTTGCCTCTTTGTTTACTGGTGCGCGAGGAGAGGGGATACAGAGCGCCACCTAAACGAGCTCCAGAGACGGGTGAGAGCCACGGCTATCAGTGCGGACCCCAGAGACGGGTATGAGACGCTAAGGTTGCTGCTGCCGCCACCTAGAAACCTGTGTGCGAGCACAGGTCACTATCCACACGGCCCCTCCCGGGAGCCTGTGCAACCCCCCACTGCCAGGGTCCCGTGATCCAGGGACAACTTCCCCGGGAGAACGCACGGTGCGCCTCAGCCTGCTGCAACGTCACGCCTGCCTCTGCCGCCGCAAGCTCGCCCCGAATCTGGAACCCTCCCTCCCCCTGGTCTGAGTGAGCCAGAGACACCGAGTCAGCTGCTCCTTTAACCCCGTCCTGTGTGAGCGAAGAACAGATGCCCTCAGGGTATCTACACGCAGAGGTGGGTCCAAATCCAAAGCTGAAAACCGGGAGCTGTGCGAACAAAGAAGAGAAAGGGAAATCTCTCCCAGCAGCCTCAGAAGAAGTGCATTAAAGCTCCACAAACAACTTGATGTACCTGCACCTGTTGAATACTTGAAAAGACAACGAATCATCCCAAATTGAGGAGGTGGACTTTGGGAGCAGGATATATTATTTTTTCCCCTTTTCCTCTTTTTGTGAGTGTATATGTGTATGCTTCTGTGTGAGATTTTCTCTGTATAGCATTGCTTTCACCATTTGTCCTAGGATTTGGTCCATCTGTTATTTTAGGGGTTTTTTGTTTCTTTGTTTTGACTTTAAAAATTTTTTTTCATAACACATTTTTTCTTAATAATTTTTTTCTTATTTTTATTTTAAAAAATTAAATACGTTTTTTCTTAAGAAGATTTTTTAATTTTTTGTTTTAAAGAATTAAAAAACTATTTTTTCTACATTGTTTCATAATTAAGTTTTTCTTATTTTTTATTTTAAACAATTAAAAATCTTTTCTCTTAATAAATTTTTTAAATACTTTTTTTATTCTTTATTTTAAAAAATTTAAAAATTTATTTGAAAAAATTAATAATTTTTATTAATAAATTTTTCCTTAGTAATTTTTTCTTATTTTTTAGTATAATAACTTTATTTTATTTTCTCTTACTTTATTTTATTTTATTTTATTTTATCCTCTTTACTTCTTTCTTTCTATTTTTCTCCCTTTTGTTCTGAGCCCTGTGGATGAAAGGCCCTCGGTGCTCCAGCCAGGCATCAGGGATGTGCCTCTGATGTGGGAGGGCCACCTTCAGGACACTGGTCCACAAGAGACCTCCCCAGCTCCACGTAATACCAAACGGCGAAAATCTCTCAGAGATCTCCGTCTCAACACCATGACCCAGCTTCACTCAACGACCAGCAAGCTACAGTGCTGGACACCCTATGCCAAACAACTAGCAAGACAGGAACACAGCCCCATCCATTAACAGAGGGGCTGCCAAAAATCATAATAAGGCCACAGACACCCCAAAACACACCACCAGACGTGGACGTGCCCACCAGAAAGACAAGATCCAGCCTCATCCACCAGAACACAGGCACTAGTGCCCTCCACCAGGAAGCCTACACAACCCAATGAAACAACCTTAGCCACTGGGGACAGATACCAAAACCAACAGGAACTACGAACCTGCAGCCTGTGAAAAGGAGACCCCAAACACAGTCAGATAAGCAAAATGAGAAGCCAGAAAAACACACAGCAGATGAAGGAGCAAGGAAAAAACACACCAGACCTAACAAATGAAGAGGAAATAGGCAGTTTACCTGAAAAAGAATTCAGAATAAAGATAGTAACGATGATCCAAAATCTTGGACATGGAATAGGCAAAATGCAAGAAACATTTAAAAAGGACGTAGAAGAACGAAAGAGGAACCAAGCAACGATGAAAAACACAATAAATGAAATTTAAAATACTCTAGAAGGGATCAATAGCAGAATAACTGAGGCAGAAGAACGGGTAAGTGACCTGGAAGGTAAAATCGTGGAAATAACGACTGCAGAAGAGAATAAAGAAAAAAGAATGAAAAGGACTGAGGACAGTCTCAGAGACCTCTGGGACAACATTAAACGCACCAACATTCGAATTACAGGGGTACCAGAAGAAGAAGAGAAAAGGAAAGGGACTGAGAAAATATTTGAAGAGATTATAGTTGAAAACGTCCCTAATATGGGAAAGGAAATAGTTAGTCAAGTCCTGGAAGCACAGAGAGTCCCATACAGGATAAATCCAAGGAGAAACACGCCAAGACACATATTAATCAAATTATCAAAAATTAAATATAAAGAAAACATAGTAAAAGCAGCAAGGGAAAAAGAACAAATAACACACAAGGGAATCCCGATAAGGTTAACAGCTGATCTTTCAGCAGAAACTCTGCAAGCCAGAAGGGAGGGGCAGCATATACTGAAAGGGATGAAGGAGAAAAACCTACAACCAAGATGCCTCTACCCAGCAAGGATCTCATTCAGATTTGATGGAGAAATTAAAAACTTTACGGACAAGCAAAAGCTGAGAGAGTTCAGCACCACCAAACCAGCTTTACAACAAATGCTAAAGGAACTTCTGTAGGAAAGAAACAGAAGAGAAGGAAAACACCTACAATAACAAACCCAAAACGTTTAAAAAAATGGGAATAGGAACATACATATCGATAATTACCTGAAATGTAAAGGGATTAAATGCTCCCACCAAAAGACACAGACTGGCTGAATGGATACAAAAACAAGACCTGTATATATGCTGTCTACAAGAGACCCACTTCAGACCTAGGGACACATACAGACTGAAAGTGAGGGGATGGAAAAAGATATCCCATGCAAATGGAAATCAAAAGAAAGCTGGAGTAGCAATTCTCATATCAAACAAAATTGACTTTAAAATAAAGACTATTACAAGAGACAAAGAAGGAAACTATATAATGATCAAGGTATTGATCCAAGAGGAAGGTAGAACAATTGTAACCATTTATGCACCCAACATACGAGCACCTCAATACATAAGGCAAATACTAACAGTCATAAAAGGGGAAAACGACAGTAACACAATCATAGTAGGGGCCTTTAACACCCCACTTTCAACAATGGACAGATATCCAAAATGATACACTACTTAAAACACTAGATAATAACCAAGTGATCACTGAAGAAATCAAAGGGGAAATCAAAAAATACCTAGAAACAAATGACAATGGAGACACGATGACCCAAAACCTATGGGATGAAGCAAAAGCAGTACTAAGAGGGAAGTTTATAGCAATACAAGCCTACCTCAGGAAACTGGATACATCTCGAATAAACAACCTAACCTTGCACCTAAAGCAATAAGAGAAAGAAGAACAAAATTACCCCAAAGATAGCAGAAGGAAAGCAATCATAAAGATCAGATCAGAAATAAATGAAAAAGAAATGAAGGAAACAATAGCAAAGATCAATAAAACTAAAAGCTGGTTCTTTGAGAAGATAAACAAAATTGATAAACCATTAGCCAGACTCATCAAGAAAAAAAGGGAGGGGTCTGGGCAAGATGGCGGAAGAGTAAGATGTGGAGATCACCTTCCTCCCCACAGATACATCAGAAATACATCTACACGTGGACCTGCTCCTATAGAACACCCACTGAACGCTGGCAGAAGACGTCAGACCTCCCAAAAGGAAAGAAACTCCCCACGTACCTGGGTAGGGCAAAAGAAAAAAGAAGTAACAGGTACAAAAGAATAAGGACGGGACCTGCACCAGTGGGAGGGAACTGTGAAGGACGAAAGGTTTCCACACACTAGGAAGCCCCTTCATGGGCGGACACTGCAGGTGGCAGAGGGTGGAAGCTTCAGAGCCACGGAGGAGAGCGCAGCCACAGGGGTGCAGAGGGCAAAGAGGAGAGATTCCCACACAGAGGATTGGTGCTGAGCAGCACTTACCAGCCCGAGAGGTTTGTCTGCTGACCCGCCGGGGCGGGCAGGTGCTGGGAGCTGAGGCTCGTGCCTCAGTCAGATCCCAGGGAGAGGACTGTGGTTGGCGGCGTAAACACAGCCTGAAGGGGCCTAGTGCACCACAGCTAGCCGGGAGGGAGGCCGGGAAAAGGTCTGGAGCTGCCGAACACGCAAGAGCCTTTTTCTTGCCTCTTTGTTTACTGGTGCGCGAGGAGAGGGGATACAGAGCGCCACCTAAACGAGCTCCAGAGACGGGTGAGAGCCACGGCTATCAGTGCGGACCCCAGAGACGGGTATGAGACGCTAAGGTTGCTGCTGCCGCCACCTAGAAACCTGTGTGCGAGCACAGGTCACTATCCACACGGCCCCTCCCGGGAGCCTGTGCAACCCCCCACTGCCAGGGTCCCGTGATCCAGGGACAACTTCCCCGGGAGAACGCACGGCGCGCCTCAGCCTGCTGCAACGTCACGCCTGCCTCTGCCGCCGCAAGCTCGCCCCGAATCTGGAACCCTCCCTCCCCCTGGTCTGAGTGAGCCAGAGACACCGAGTCAGCTGCTCCTTTAACCCCGTCCTGTGTGAGCGAAGAACAGATGCCCTCAGGGTATCTACACGCAGAGGTGGGTCCAAATCCAAAGCTGAAAACCGGGAGCTGTGCGAACAAAGAAGAGAAAGGGAAATCTCTCCCAGCAGCCTCAGAAGAAGTGCATTAAAGCTCCACAAACAACTTGATGTACCTGCACCTGTTGAATACTTGAAAAGACAACGAATCATCCCAAATTGAGGAGGTGGACTTTGGGAGCAGGATATATTATTTTTTCCCCTTTTCCTCTTTTTGTGAGTGTATATGTGTATGCTTCTGTGTGAGATTTTCTCTGTATAGCATTGCTTTCACCATTTGTCCTAGGATTTGGTCCATCTGTTATTTTAGGGGTTTTTTGTTTCTTTGTTTTGACTTTAAAAATTTTTTTTCATAACACATTTTTTCTTAATAATTTTTTTCTTATTTTTATTTTAAAAAATTAAATACGTTTTTTCTTAAGAAGATTTTTTAATTTTTTGTTTTAAAGAATTAAAAAACTATTTTTTCTACATTGTTTCATAATTAAGTTTTTCTTATTTTTTATTTTAAACAATTAAAAATCTTTTCTCTTAATAAATTTTTTAAATACTTTTTTATTCTTTATTTTAAAAAATTTAAAAATTTATTTTAAAAAATTAATAATTTTTATTAATAAATTTTTCCTTAGTAATTTTTTCTTATTTTTTAGTATAATAACTTTATTTTATTTTCTCTTACTTTATTTTATTTTATTTTATTTTATTTTATCCTCTTTACTTCTTTCTTTCTATTTTTCTCCCTTTTGTTCTGAGCCCTGTGGATGAAAGGCCCTCGGTGCTCCAGCCAGGCATCAGGGATGTGCCTCTGATGTGGGAGGGCCACCTTCAGGACACTGGTCCACAAGAGACCTCCCCAGCTCCACGTAAGACCAAACGGCGAAAATCTCTCAGAGATCTCCGTCTCAACACCATGACCCAGCTTCACTCAACGACCAGCAAGCTACAGTGCTGGACACCCTATGCCAAACAACTAGCAAGACAGGAACACAGCCCCATCCATTAACAGAGGGGCTGCCAAAAATCATAATAAGGCCACAGACACCCCAAAACACACCACCAGACGTGGACGTGCCCACCAGAAAGACAAGATCCAGCCTCATCCACCAGAACACAGGCACTAGTGCCCTCCACCAGGAAGCCTACACAACCCAATGAAACAACCTTAGCCACTGGGGACAGATACCAAAACCAACAGGAACTACGAACCTGCAGCCTGTGAAAAGGAGACCCCAAACACAGTCAGATAAGCAAAATGAGAAGCCAGAAAAACACACAGCAGATGAAGGAGCAAGGAAAAAACACACCAGACCTAACAAATGAAGAGGAAATAGGCAGTTTACCTGAAAAAGAATTCAGAATAAAGATAGTAACGATGATCCAAAATCTTGGACATGGAATAGGCAAAATGCAAGACACATTTAAAAAGGACGTAGAAGAAGGAAAGAGGAACCAAGCAACGATGAAAAACACAATAAATGAAATTTAAAATACTCTAGAAGGGATCAATAGCAGAATAACTGAGGCAGAAGAACGGGTAAGTGACCTGGAAGGTAAAATCGTGGAAATAACGACTGCAGAAGAGAATAAAGAAAAAAGAATGAAAAGGACTGAGGACAGTCTCAGAGACCTCTGGGACAACATTAAACGCACCAACATTCGAATTACAGGGGTACCAGAAGAAGAAGAGAAAAGGAAAGGGACTGAGAAAATATTTGAAGAGATTATAGTTGAAAACGTCCCTAATATGGGAAAGGAAATAGTTAGTCAAGTCCTGGAAGCACAGGGAGTCCCATACAGGATAAATCCAAGGAGAAACACGCCAAGACACATATTAATCAAATTATCAAAAATTAAATATAAAGAAAACATAGTAAAAGCAGCAAGGGAAAAAGAAGAAATAACACACAAGGGAATCCCGATAAGGTTAACAGCTGATCTTTCAGCAGAAACTCTGCAAGCCAGAAGGGAGGGGCAGCATATACTGAAAGGGATGAAGGAGAAAAACCTACAACCAAGATGCCTCTACCCAGCAAGGATCTCATTCAGATTTGATGGAGAAATTAAAAACTTTACGGACAAGCAAAAGCTGAGAGAGTTCAGCACCACCAAACGATCTTTACAACAAATGCTAAAGGAACTTCTGTAGGAAAGAAACAGAAGAGAAGGAAAACACCTACAATAACAAACCCAAAACGTTTAAAAAAATGGGAATAGGAACATACATATCGATAATTACCTGAAATGTAAAGGGATTAAATGCTCCCACCAAAAGACACAGACTGGCTGAATGGATACAAAAACAAGACCTGTATATATGCTGTCTACAAGAGACCCACTTCAGACCTAGGGACACATACAGACTGAAAGTGAGGGGATGGAAAAAGATATCCCATGCAAATGGAAATCAAAAGAAAGCTGGAGTAGCAATTCTCATATCAAACAAAATTGACTTTAAAATAAAGACTATTACAAGAGACAAAGAAGGAAACTATATAATGATCAAGGTATTGATCCAAGAGGAAGGTAGAACAATTGTAACCATTTATGCACCCAACATACGAGCACCTCAATACATAAGGCAAATACTAACAGTCATAAAAGGGGAAATCGACAGTAACACAATCATAGTAGGGGCCTTTAACACCCCACTTTCAACAATGGACAGATATCCAAAATGATACACTACTTAAAACACTAGATAATAACCAAGTGATCACTGAAGAAATCCAAGGGGAAATCAAAAAATACCTAGAAACAAATGACAATGGAGACACGATGACCCAAAACCTATGGGATGAAGCAAAAGCAGTACTAAGAGGGAAGTTTATAGCAATACAAGCCTACCTCAGGAAACTGGATACATCTCGAATAAACAACCTAACCTTGCACCTAAAGCAATAAGAGAAAGAAGAACAAAATTACCCCAAAGATAGCAGAAGGAAAGCAATCATAAAGATCAGATCAGAAATAAATGAAAAAGAAATGAAGGAAACAATAGCAAAGATCAATAAAACTAAAAGCTGGTTCTTTGAGAAGATAAACAAAATTGATAAACCATTAGCCAGACTCATCAAGAAAAAAAGGGAGGGGTCTGGGCAAGATGGCGGAAGAGTAAGATGTGGAGATCACCTTCCTCCCCACAGATACATCAGAAATACATCTACACGTGGACCTGCTCCTATAGAACACCCACTGAACGCTGGCAGAAGACATCAGACCTCCCAAAAGGAAAGAAACTCCCCACGTACCTGGGTAGGGCAAAAGAAAAAAGAAGTAACAGGTACAAAAGAATAAGGACGGGACCTGCACCAGTGGGAGGGAACTGTGAAGGACGAAAGGTTTCCACACACTAGGAAGCCCCTTCATGGGCGGACACTGCAGGTGGCAGAGGGTGGAAGCTTCAGAGCCATGGAGGAGAGTGCAGCCACAGGGGTGAAGAGGGCAAAGAGGAGAGATTCCCACACAGAGGATTGGTGCTGAGCAGCACTTACCAGCCCGAGAGGTTTGTCTGCTCACCCGCCGGGGCGGGCAGGTGCTGGGAGCTGAGGCTCGTGCCTCAGTCAGATCCCAGGGAGAGGACTGTGGTTGGCGGCGTAAACACAGCCTGAAGGGGCCTAGTGCACCACAGCTAGCCGGGAGGGAGGCCGGGAAAAGGTCTGGAGCTGCCGAACACGCAAGAGCCTTTTTCTTGCCTCTTTGTTTACTGGTGCGCGAGGAGAGGGGATACAGAGCGCCACCTAAACGAGCTCCAGAGACGGGTGAGAGCCACGGCTATCAGTGCGGACCCCAGAGACGGGTATGAGACGCTAAGGTTGCTGCTGCCGCCACCTAGAAACCTGTGTGCGAGCACAGGTCACTATCCACACGGCCCCTCCCGGGAGCCTGTGCAACCCCCCACTGCCAGGGTCCCGTGATCCCGGGACAACTTCCCCGGGAGAATGCACGGCGCGCCTCAGCCTGCTGCAACGTCACGCCTGCCTCTGCCGCCGCAAGCTCGCCCCGAATCTGGAACCCTCCCTCCCCCTGGTCTGAGTGAGCCAGAGACACCGAGTCAGCTGCTCCTTTAACCCCGTCCTGTGTGAGCGAAGAACAGATGCCCTCAGGGTATCTACACGCAGAGGTGGGTCCAAATCCAAAGCTGAAAACCGGGAGCTGTGCGAACAAAGAAGAGAAAGGGAAATCTCTCCCAGCAGCCTCAGAAGAAGTGCATTAAAGCTCCACAAACAACTTGATGTACCTGCACCTGTTGAATACTTGAAAAGACAACGAATCATCCCAAATTGAGGAGGTGGACTTTGGGAGCAGGATATATTATTTTTTCCCCTTTTCCTCTTTTTGTGAGTGTATATGTGTATGCTTCTGTGTGAGATTTTCTCTGTATAGCATTGCTTTCACCATTTGTCCTAGGATTTGGTCCATCTGTTATTTTAGGGGTTTTTTGTTTCTTTGTTTTGACTTTAAAATTTTTTTTTCATAACACATTTTTTCTTAATAATTTTTTTCTTATTTTTATTTTAAAAAATTAAATACGTTTTTTCTTAAGAAGATTTTTTAATTTTTTGTTTTAAAGAATTAAAAAACTATTTTTTCTACATTGTTTCATAATTAAGTTTTTCTTATTTTTTATTTTAAACAATTAAAAATCTTTTCTCTTAATAAATTTTTTAAATACTTTTTTAGTCTTTATTTTAAAAAATTTAAAAATTTATTTTAAAAAATTAATAATTTTTATTAATAAATTTTTCCTTAGTAATTTTTTCTTATTTTTTAGTATAATAACTTTATTTTATTTTCTCTTACTTTATTTTATTTTATTTTATTTTATTTTATCCTCTTTACTTCTTTCTTTCTATTTTTCTCCCTTTTGTTCTGAGCCCTGTGGATGAAAGGCCCTCGGTGCTCCAGCCAGGCATCAGGGATGTGCCTCTGATGTGGGAGGGCCACCTTCAGGACACTGGTCCACAAGAGACCTCCCCAGCTCCACGTAAGACCAAACGGCGAAAATCTCTCAGAGATCTCCGTCTCAACACCATGACCCAGCTTCACTCAACGACCAGCAAGCTACAGTGCTGGACACCCTATGCCAAACAACTAGCAAGACAGGAACACAGCCCCATCCATTAACAGAGGGGCTGCCAAAAATCATAATAAGGCCACAGACACCCCAAAACACACCACCAGACGTGGACGTGCCCACCAGAAAGACAAGATCCAGCCTCATCCACCAGAACACAGGCACTAGTGCCCTCCACCAGGAAGCCTACACAACCCAATGAAACAACCTTAGCCACTGGGGACAGATACCAAAACCAACAGGAACTACGAACCTGCAGCCTGTGAAAAGGAGACCCCAAACACAGTCAGATAAGCAAAATGAGAAGCCAGAAAAACACACAGCAGATGAAGGAGCAAGGAAAAAACACACCAGACCTAACAAATGAAGAGGAAATAGGCAGTTTACCTGAAAAAGAATTCAGAATAAAGATAGTAACGATGATCCAAAATCTTGGACATGGAATAGGCAAAATGCAAGACACATTTAAAAAGGACGTAGAAGAAGGAAAGAGGAACCAAGCAACGATGAAAAACACAATAAATGAAATTTAAAATACTCTAGAAGGGATCAATAGCAGAATAACTGAGGCAGAAGAACGGGTAAGTGACCTGGAAGGTAAAATCGTGGAAATAACGACTGCAGAAGAGAATAAAGAAAAAAGAATGAAAAGGACTGAGGACAGTCTCAGAGACCTCTGGGACAACATTAAACGCACCAACATTCGAATTACAGGGGTACCAGAAGAAGAAGAGAAAAGGAAAGGGACTGAGAAAATATTTGAAGAGATTATAGTTGAAAACGTCCCTAATATGGGAAAGGAAATAGTTAGTCAAGTCCTGGAAGCACAGGGAGTCCCATACAGGATAAATCCAAGGAGAAACACGCCAAGACACATATTAATCAAATTATCAAAAATTAAATATAAAGAAAACATAGTAAAAGCAGCAAGGGAAAAAGAAGAAATAACACACAAGGGAATCCCGATAAGGTTAACAGCTGATCTTTCAGCAGAAACTCTGCAAGCCAGAAGGGAGGGGCAGCATATACTGAAAGGGATGAAGGAGAAAAACCTACAACCAAGATGCCTCTACCCAGCAAGGATCTCATTCAGATTTGATGGAGAAATTAAAAACTTTACGGACAAGCAAAAGCTGAGAGAGTTCAGCACCACCAAACGATCTTTACAACAAATGCTAAAGGAACTTCTGTAGGAAAGAAACAGAAGAGAAGGAAAACACCTACAATAACAAACCCAAAACGTTTAAAAAAATGGGAATAGGAACATACATATCGATAATTACTTGAAATGTAAAGGGATTAAATGCTCCCACCAAAAGACACAGACTGGCTGAATGGATACAAAAACAAGACCTGTATATATGCTGTCTACAAGAGACCCACTTCAGACCTAGGGACACATACAGACTGAAAGTGAGGGGATGGAAAAAGATATCCCATGCAAATGGAAATCAAAAGAAAGCTGGAGTAGCAATTCTCATATCAAACAAAATTGACTTTAAAATAAAGACTATTACAAGAGACAAAGAAGGAAACTATATAATGATCAAGGTATTGATCCAAGAGGAAGGTAGAACAATTGTAACCATTTATGCACCCAACATACGAGCACCTCAATACATAAGGCAAATACTAACAGTCATAAAAGGGGAAATCGACAGTAACACAATCATAGTAGGGGCCTTTAACACCCCACTTTCAACAATGGACAGATATCCAAAATGATACACTACTTAAAACACTAGATAATAACCAAGTGATCACTGAAGAAATCCAAGGGGAAATCAAAAAATACCTAGAAACAAATGACAATGGAGACACGATGACCCAAAACCTATGGGATGAAGCAAAAGCAGTACTAAGAGGGAAGTTTATAGCAATACAAGCCTACCTCAGGAAACTGGATACATCTCGAATAAACAACCTAACCTTGCACCTAAAGCAATAAGAGAAAGAAGAACAAAATTACCCCAAAGATAGCAGAAGGAAAGCAATCATAAAGATCAGATCAGAAATAAATGAAAAAGAAATGAAGGAAACAATAGCAAAGATCAATAAAACTAAAAGCTGGTTCTTTGAGAAGATAAACAAAATTGATAAACCATTAGCCAGACTCATCAAGAAAAAAAGGGAGGGGTCTGGGCAAGATGGCGGAAGAGTAAGATGTGGAGATCACCTTCCTCCCCACAGATACATCAGAAATACATCTACACGTGGACCTGCTCCTATAGAACACCCACTGAACGCTGGCAGAAGACGTCAGACCTCCCAAAAGGAAAGAAACTCCCCACGTACCTGGGTAGGGCAAAAGAAAAAAGAAGTAACAGGTACAAAAGAATAAGGACGGGACCTGCACCAGTGGGAGGGAACTGTGAAGGACGAAAGGTTTCCACACACTAGGAAGCCCCTTCATGGGCGGACACTGCAGGTGGCAGAGGGTGGAAGCTTCAGAGCCATGGAGGAGAGTGCAGCCACAGGGGTGAAGAGGGCAAAGAGGAGAGATTCCCACACAGAGGATTGGTGCTGAGCAGCACTTACCAGCCCGAGAGGTTTGTCTGCTCACCCGCCGGGGCGGGCAGGTGCTGGGAGCTGAGGCTCGTGCCTCAGTCAGATCCCAGGGAGAGGACTGTGGTTGGCGGCGTAAACACAGCCTGAAGGGGCCTAGTGCACCACAGCTAGCCGGGAGGGAGGCCGGGAAAAGGTCTGGAGCTGCCGAACACGCAAGAGCCTTTTTCTTGCCTCTTTGTTTACTGGTGCGCGAGGAGAGGGGATACAGAGCGCCACCTAAACGAGCTCCAGAGACGGGTGAGAGCCACGGCTATCAGTGCGGACCCCAGAGACGGGTATGAGACGCTAAGGTTGCTGCTGCCGCCACCTAGAAACCTGTGTGCGAGCACAGGTCACTATCCACACGGCCCCTCCCGGGAGCCTGTGCAACCCCCCACTGCCAGGGTCCCGTGATCCAGGGACAACTTCCCCGGGAGAATGCACGGCGCGCCTCAGCCTGCTGCAACGTCACGCCTGCCTCTGCCGCCGCAAGCTCGCCCCGAATCTGGAACCCTCCCTCCCCCTGGTCTGAGTGAGCCAGAGACACCGAGTCAGCTGCTCCTTTAACCCCGTCCTGTGTGAGCGAAGAACAGATGCCCTCAGGGTATCTACACGCAGAGGTGGGTCCAAATCCAAAGCTGAAAACCGGGAGCTGTGTGAACAAAGAAGAGAAAGGGAAATCTCTCCCAGCAGCCTCAGAAGAAGTGCATTAAAGCTCCACAAACAACTTGATGTACCTGCACCTGTTGAATACTTGAAAAGACAACGAATCATCCCAAATTGAGGAGGTGGACTTTGGGAGCAGGATATATTATTTTTTCCCCTTTTCCTCTTTTTGTGAGTGTATATGTGTATGCTTCTGTGTGAGATTTTCTCTGTATAGCATTGCTTTCACCATTTGTCCTAGGATTTGGTCCATCTGTTATTTTAGGGGTTTTTTGTTTCTTTGTTTTGACTTTAAAATTTTTTTTTCATAACACATTTTTTCTTAATAATTTTTTTCTTATTTTTATTTTAAAAAATTAAATACGTTTTTTCTTAAGAAGATTTTTTAATTTTTTGTTTTAAAGAATTAAAAAACTATTTTTTCTACATTGTTTCATAATTAAGTTTTTCTTATTTTTTATTTTAAACAATTAAAAATCTTTTCTCTTAATAAATTTTTTAAATACTTTTTTAGTCTTTATTTTAAAAAATTTAAAAATTTATTTTAAAAAATTAATAATTTTTATTAATAAATTTTTCCTTAGTAATTTTTTCTTATTTTTTAGTATAATAACTTTATTTTATTTTCTCTTACTTTATTTTATTTTATTTTATTTTATTTTATCCTCTTTACTTCTTTCTTTCTATTTTTCTCCCTTTTGTTCTGAGCCCTGTGGATGAAAGGCCCTCGGTGCTCCAGCCAGGCATCAGGGATGTGCCTCTGATGTGGGAGGGCCACCTTCAGGACACTGGTCCACAAGAGACCTCCCCAGCTCCACGTAATACCAAACGGCGAAAATCTCTCAGAGATCTCCGTCTCAACACCATGACCCAGCTTCACTCAACGACCAGCAAGCTACAGTGCTGGACACCCTATGCCAAACAACTAGCAAGACAGGAACACAGCCCCATCCATTAACAGAGGGGCTGCCAAAAATCATAATAAGGCCACAGACACCCCAAAACACACCACCAGACGTGGACGTGCCCACCAGAAAGACAAGATCCAGCCTCATCCACCAGAACACAGGCACTAGTGCCCTCCACCAGGAAGCCTACACAACCCAATGAAACAACCTTAGCCACTGGGGACAGATACCAAAACCAACAGGAACTACGAACCTGCAGCCTGTGAAAAGGAGACCCCAAACACAGTCAGATAAGCAAAATGAGAAGCCAGAAAAACACACAGCAGATGAAGGAGCAAGGAAAAAACACACCAGACCTAACAAATGAAGAGGAAATAGGCAGTTTACCTGAAAAAGAATTCAGAATAAAGATAGTAACGATGATCCAAAATCTTGGACATGGAATAGGCAAAATGCAAGACACATTTAAAAAGGACGTAGAAGAAGGAAAGAGGAACCAAGCAACGATGAAAAACACAATAAATGAAATTTAAAATACTCTAGAAGGGATCAATAGCAGAATAACTGAGGCAGAAGAACGGGTAAGTGACCTGGAAGGTAAAATCGTGGAAATAACGACTGCAGAAGAGAATAAAGAAAAAAGAATGAAAAGGACTGAGGAACAGTCTCAGAGACCTCTGGGACAACATTAAACGCACCAACATTCGAATTACAGGGGTACCAGAAGAAGAAGAGAAAAGGAAAGGGACTGAGAAAATATTTGAAGAGATTATAGTTGAAAACGTCCCTAATATGGGAAAGGAAATAGTTAGTCAAGTCCTGGAAGCACAGGGAGTCCCATACAGGATAAATCCAAGGAGAAACACGCCAAGACACATATTAATCAAATTATCAAAAATTAAATATAAAGAAAACATAGTAAAAGCAGCAAGGGAAAAAGAACAAATAACACACAAGGGAATCCCGATAAGGTTAACAGCTGATCTTTCAGCAGAAACTCTGCAAGCCAGAAGGGAGGGGCAGCATATACTGAAAGGGATGAAGGAGAAAAACCTACAACCAAGATGCCTCTACCCAGCAAGGATCTCATTCAGATTTGATGGAGAAATTAAAAACTTTACGGACAAGCAAAAGCTGAGAGAGTTCAGCACCACCAAACGATCTTTACAACAAATGCTAAAGGAACTTCTGTAGGAAAGAAACAGAAGAGAAGGAAAACACCTACAATAACAAACCCAAAACGTTTAAAAAAATGGGAATAGGAACATACATATCGATAATTACCTGAAATGTAAAGGGATTAAATGCTCCCACCAAAAGACACAGACTGGCTGAATGGATACAAAAACAAGACCTGTATATATGCTGTCTACAAGAGACCCACTTCAGACCTAGGGACACATACAGACTGAAAGTGAGGGGATGGATAAAGATATTCCATGCAAATGGAAATCAAAAGAAAGCTGGAGTAGCAATTCTCATATCAAACAAAATTGACTTTAAAATAAAGACTATTACAAGAGACAAAGAAGGAAACTATATAATGATCAAGGTATTGATCCAAGAGGAAGGTAGAACAATTGTAACCATTTATGCACCCAACATACGAGCACCTCAATACATAAGGCAAATACTAACAGTCATAAAAGGGGAAATCGACAGTAACACAATCATAGTAAGGGCCTTTAACACCCCACTTTCAACAATGGACAGATATCCAAAATGATACACTACTTAAAACACTAGATAATAACCAAGTGATCACTGAAGAAATCCAAGGGGAAATCAAAAAATACCTAGAAACAAATGACAATGGAGACATGATGACCCAAAACCTATGGGATGAAGCAAAAGCAGTACTAAGAGGGAAGTTTATATCAATACAAGCCTACCTCAGGAAACTGGATACATCTCGAATAAACAACCTAACCTTGCACCTAAAGCAATAAGAGAAAGAAGAACAAAATTACCCCAAAGATAGCAGAAGGAAAGCAATCATAAAGATCAGATCAGAAATAAATGAAAAAGAAATGAAGGAAACAATAGCAAAGATCAATAAAACTAAAAGCTGGTTCTTTGAGAAGATAAACAAAATTGATAAACCATTAGCCAGACTCATCAAGAAAAAAAGGGAGGGGTCTGGGCAAGATGGCGGAAGAGTAAGATGTGGAGATCACCTTGCTCCCCACAGATACATCAGAAATACATCTACACGTGGACCTGCTCCTATAGAACACCCACTGAACGCTGGCAGAAGACGTCAGACCTCCCAAAAGGAAAGAAACTCCCCACGTACCTGGGTAGGGCAAAAGAAAAAAGAAGTAACAGGTACAAAAGAATAAGGACGGGACCTGCACCAGTGGGAGGGAACTGTGAAGGACGAAAGGTTTCCACACACTAGGAAGCCCCTTCATGGGCGGACACTGCAGGTGGCAGAGGGTGCAAGCTTCAGAGCCATGGAGGAGAGTGCAGCCACAGGGGTGAAGAGGGCAAAGAGGAGAGATTCTCACACAGAGGATTGGTGCTGAGCAGCACTTACCAGCCCGAGAGGTTTGTCTGCTGACCCGCCGGGGCGGGCAGGTGCTGGGAGCTGAGGCTCGTGCCTCAGTCAGATCCCAGGGAGAGGACTGTGGTTGGCGGCGTAAACACAGCCTGAAGGGGCCTAGTGCACCACAGCTAGCCGGGAGGGAGGCCGGGAAAAGGTCTGGAGCTGCCGAACACGCAAGAGCCTTTTTCTTGCCTCTTTGTTTACTGGTGCGCGAGGAGAGGGGATACAGAGTGCCACCTAAACGAGCTCCAGAGACGGGTGAGAGCCACGGCTATCAGTGCGGACCCCAGAGACGGGTATGAGACGCTAAGGTTGCTGCTGCCGCCACCTAGAAACCTGTGTGCGAGCACAGGTCACTATCCACACGGCCCCTCCCGGGAGCCTGTGCAACCCCCCACTGCCAGGGTCCCGTGATCCAGGGACAACTTCCCCGGGAGAACGCACGGCGCGCCTCAGCCTGCTGCAACGTCACGCCTGCCTCTGCCGCCGCAAGCTCGCCCCGAATCTGGAACCCTCCCTCCCCCTGGTCTGAGTGAGCCAGAGACACCGAGTCAGCTGCTCCTTTAACCCCGTCCTGTGTGAGCGAAGAACAGATGCCCTCAGGGTATCTACACGCAGAGGTGGGTCCAAATCCAAAGCTGAAAACCGGGAGCTGTGTGAACAAAGAAGAGAAAGGGAAATCTCTCCCAGCAGCCTCAGAAGAAGTGCATTAAAGCTCCACAAACAACTTGATGTACCTGCACCTGTTGAATACTTGAAAAGACAACGAATCATCCCAAATTGAGGAGGTGGACTTTGGGAGCAGGATATATTATTTTTTCCCCTTTTCCTCTTTTTGTGAGTGTATATGTGTATGCTTCTGTGTGAGATTTTCTCTGTATAGCATTGCTTTCACCATTTGTCCTAGGATTTGGTCCATCTGTTATTTTAGGGGTTTTTTGTTTCTTTGTTTTGACTTTAAAATTTTTTTTTCATAACACATTTTTTCTTAATAATTTTTTTCTTATTTTTATTTTAAAAAATTAAATACGTTTTTTCTTAAGAAGATTTTTTAATTTTTTGTTTTAAAGAATTAAAAAACTATTTTTTCTACATTGTTTCATAATTAAGTTTTTCTTATTTTTTATTTTAAACAATTAAAAATCTTTTCTCTTAATAAATTTTTTAAATACTTTTTTAGTCTTTATTTTAAAAAATTTAAAAATTTATTTTAAAAAATTAATAATTTTTATTAATAAATTTTTCCTTAGTAATTTTTTCTTATTTTTTAGTATAATAACTTTATTTTATTTTCTCTTACTTTATTTTATTTTATTTTATTTTATTTTATCCTCTTTACTTCTTTCTTTCTATTTTTCTCCCTTTTGTTCTGAGCCCTGTGGATGAAAGGCCCTCGGTGCTCCAGCCAGGCATCAGGGATGTGCCTCTGATGTGGGAGGGCCACCTTCAGGACACTGGTCCACAAGAGACCTCCCCAGCTCCACGTAATACCAAACGGCGAAAATCTCTCAGAGATCTCCGTCTCAACACCATGACCCAGCTTCACTCAACGACCAGCAAGCTACAGTGCTGGACACCCTATGCCAAACAACTAGCAAGACAGGAACACAGCCCCATCCATTAACAGAGGGGCTGCCAAAAATCATAATAAGGCCACAGACACCCCAAAACACACCACCAGACGTGGACGTGCCCACCAGAAAGACAAGATCCAGCCTCATCCACCAGAACACAGGCACTAGTGCCCTCCACCAGGAAGCCTACACAACCCAATGAAACAACCTTAGCCACTGGGGACAGATACCAAAACCAACAGGAACTACGAACCTGCAGCCTGTGAAAAGGAGACCCCAAACACAGTCAGATAAGCAAAATGAGAAGCCAGAAAAACACACAGCAGATGAAGGAGCAAGGAAAAAACACACCAGACCTAACAAATGAAGAGGAAATAGGCAGTTTACCTGAAAAAGAATTCAGAATAAAGATAGTAACGATGATCCAAAATCTTGGACATGGAATAGGCAAAATGCAAGACACATTTAAAAAGGACGTAGAAGAAGGAAAGAGGAACCAAGCAACGATGAAAAACACAATAAATGAAATTTAAAATACTCTAGAAGGGATCAATAGCAGAATAACTGAGGCAGAAGAACGGGTAAGTGACCTGGAAGGTAAAATCGTGGAAATAACGACTGCAGAAGAGAATAAAGAAAAAAGAATGAAAAGGACTGAGGACAGTCTCAGAGACCTCTGGGACAACATTAAACGCACCAACATTCGAATTACAGGGGTACCAGAAGAAGAAGAGAAAAGGAAAGGGACTGAGAAAATATTTGAAGAGATTATAGTTGAAAACGTCCCTAATATGGGAAAGGAAATAGTTAGTCAAGTCCTGGAAGCACAGGGAGTCCCATACAGGATAAATCCAAGGAGAAACACGCCAAGACACATATTAATCAAATTATCAAAAATTAAATATAAAGAAAACATAGTAAAAGCAGCAAGGGAAAAAGAACAAATAACACACAAGGGAATCCCGATAAGGTTAACAGCTGATCTTTCAGCAGAAACTCTGCAAGCCAGAAGGGAGGGGCAGCATATACTGAAAGGGATGAAGGAGAAAAACCTACAACCAAGATGCCTCTACCCAGCAAGGATCTCATTCAGATTTGATGGAGAAATTAAAAACTTTACGGACAAGCAAAAGCTGAGAGAGTTCAGCACCACCAAACGATCTTTACAACAAATGCTAAAGGAACTTCTGTAGGAAAGAAACAGAAGAGAAGGAAAACACCTACAATAACAAACCCAAAACGTTTAAAAAAATGGGAATAGGAACATACATATCGATAATTACCTGAAATGTAAAGGGATTAAATGCTCCCACCAAAAGACACAGACTGGCTGAATGGATACAAAAACAAGACCTGTATATATGCTGTCTACAAGAGACCCACTTCAGACCTAGGGACACATACAGACTGAAAGTGAGGGGATGGATAAAGATATTCCATGCAAATGGAAATCAAAAGAAAGCTGGAGTAGCAATTCTCATATCAAACAAAATTGACTTTAAAATAAAGACTATTACAAGAGACAAAGAAGGAAACTATATAATGATCAAGGTATTGATCCAAGAGGAAGGTAGAACAATTGTAACCATTTATGCACCCAACATACGAGCACCTCAATACATAAGGCAAATACTAACAGTCATAAAAGGGGAAATCGACAGTAACACAATCATAGTAGGGGCCTTTAACACCCCACTTTCAACAATGGACAGATATCCAAAATGATACACTACTTAAAACACTAGATAATAACCAAGTGATCACTGAAGAAATCCAAGGGGAAATCAAAAAATACCTAGAAACAAATGACAATGGAGACATGATGACCCAAAACCTATGGGATGAAGCAAAAGCAGTACTAAGAGGGAAGTTTATAGCAATACAAGCCTACCTCAGGAAACTGGATACATCTCGAATAAACAACCTAACCTTGCACCTAAAGCAATAAGAGAAAGAAGAACAAAATTACCCCAAAGATAGCAGAAGGAAAGCAATCATAAAGATCAGATCAGAAATAAATGAAAAAGAAATGAAGGAAACAATAGCAAAGATCAATAAAACTAAAAGCTGGTTCTTTGAGAAGATAAACAAAATTGATAAACCATTAGCCAGACTCATCAAGAAAAAAAGGGAGGGGTCTGGGCAAGATGGCGGAAGAGTAAGATGTGGAGATCACCTTCCTCCCCACAGATACATCAGAAATACATCTACACGTGGACCTGCTCCTATAGAACACCCACTGAACGCTGGCAGAAGACGTCAGACCTCCCAAAAGGAAAGAAACTCCCCACGTACCTGGGTAGGGCAAAAGAAAAAAGAAGTAACAGGTACAAAAGAATAAGGACGGGACCTGCACCAGTGGGAGGGAACTGTGAAGGACGAAAGGTTTCCACACACTAGGAAGCCCCTTCATGGGCGGACACTGCAGGTGGCAGAGGGTGCAAGCTTCAGAGCCATGGAGGAGAGTGCAGCCACAGGGGTGAAGAGGGCAAAGAGGAGAGATTCTCACACAGAGGATTGGTGCTGAGCAGCACTTACCAGCCCGAGAGGTTTGTCTGCTGACCCGCCGGGGCGGGCAGGTGCTGGGAGCTGAGGCTCGTGCCTCAGTCAGATCCCAGGGAGAGGACTGTGGTTGGCGGCGTAAACACAGCCTGAAGGGGCCTAGTGCACCACAGCTAGCCGGGAGGGAGGCCGGGAAAAGGTCTGGAGCTGCCGAACACGCAAGAGCCTTTTTCTTGCCTCTTTGTTTACTGGTGCGCGAGGAGAGGGGATACAGAGCGCCACCTAAACGAGCTCCAGAGACGGGTGAGAGCCACGGCTATCAGTGCGGACCCCAGAGACGGGTATGAGACGCTAAGGTTGCTGCTGCCGCCACCTAGAAACCTGTGTGCGAGCACAGGTCACTATCCACACGGCCCCTCCCGGGAGCCTGTGCAACCCCCCACTGCCAGGGTCCCGTGATCCAGGGACAACTTCCCCGGGAGAACGCACGGCGCGCCTCAGCCTGCTGCAACGTCACGCCTGCCTCTGCCGCCGCAAGCTCGCCCCGAATCTGGAACCCTCCCTCCCCCTGGTCTGAGTGAGCCAGAGACACCGAGTCAGCTGCTCCTTTAACCCCGTCCTGTGTGAGCGAAGAACAGATGCCCTCAGGGTATCTACACGCAGAGGTGGGTCCAAATCCAAAGCTGAAAACCGGGAGCTGTGCGAACAAAGAAGAGAAAGGGAAATCTCTCCCAGCAGCCTCAGAAGAAGTGCATTAAAGCTCCACAAACAACTTGATGTACCTGCACCTGTTGAATACTTGAAAAGACAACGAATCATCCCAAATTGAGGAGGTGGACTTTGGGAGCAGGATATATTATTTTTTCCCCTTTTCCTCTTTTTGTGAGTGTATATGTGTATGCTTCTGTGTGAGATTTTCTCTGTATAGCATTGCTTTCACCATTTGTCCTAGGATTTGGTCCATCTGTTATTTTAGGGGTTTTTTGTTTCTTTGTTTTGACTTTAAAATTTTTTTTTCATAACACATTTTTTCTTAATAATTTTTTTCTTATTTTTATTTTAAAAAATTAAATACGTTTTTTCTTAAGAAGATTTTTTAATTTTTTGTTTTAAAGAATTAAAAAACTATTTTTTCTACATTGTTTCATAATTAAGTTTTTCTTATTTTTTATTTTAAACAATTAAAAATCTTTTCTCTTAATAAATTTTTTAAATACTTTTTTAGTCTTTATTTTAAAAAATTTAAAAATTTATTTTAAAAAATTAATAATTTTTATTAATAAATTTTTCCTTAGTAATTTTTTCTTATTTTTTAGTATAATAACTTTATTTTATTTTCTCTTACTTTATTTTATTTTATTTTATTTTATTTTATCCTCTTTACTTCTTTCTTTCTATTTTTCTCCCTTTTGTTCTGAGCCCTGTGGATGAAAGGCCCTCGGTGCTCCAGCCAGGCATCAGGGATGTGCCTCTGATGTGGGAGGGCCACCTTCAGGACACTGGTCCACAAGAGACCTCCCCAGCTCCACGTAATACCAAACGGCGAAAATCTCTCAGAGATCTCCGTCTCAACACCATGACCCAGCTTCACTCAACGACCAGCAAGCTACAGTGCTGGACACCCTATGCCAAACAACTAGCAAGACAGGAACACAGCCCCATCCATTAACAGAGGGGCTGCCAAAAATCATAATAAGGCCACAGACACCCCAAAACACACCACCAGACGTGGACGTGCCCACCAGAAAGACAAGATCCAGCCTCATCCACCAGAACACAGGCACTAGTGCCCTCCACCAGGAAGCCTACACAACCCAATGAAACAACCTTAGCCACTGGGGACAGATACCAAAACCAACAGGAACTACGAACCTGCAGCCTGTGAAAAGGAGACCCCAAACACAGTCAGATAAGCAAAATGAGAAGCCAGAAAAACACACAGCAGATGAAGGAGCAAGGAAAAAACACACCAGACCTAACAAATGAAGAGGAAATAGGCAGTTTACCTGAAAAAGAATTCAGAATAAAGATAGTAACGATGATCCAAAATCTTGGACATGGAATAGGCAAAATGCAAGACACATTTAAAAAGGACGTAGAAGAAGGAAAGAGGAACCAAGCAACGATGAAAAACACAATAAATGAAATTTAAAATACTCTAGAAGGGATCAATAGCAGAATAACTGAGGCAGAAGAACGGGTAAGTGACCTGGAAGGTAAAATCGTGGAAATAACGACTGCAGAAGAGAATAAAGAAAAAAGAATGAAAAGGACTGAGGACAGTCTCAGAGACCTCTGGGACAACATTAAACGCACCAACATTCGAATTACAGGGGTACCAGAAGAAGAAGAGAAAAGGAAAGGGACTGAGAAAATATTTGAAGAGATTATAGTTGAAAACGTCCCTAATATGGGAAAGGAAATAGTTAGTCAAGTCCTGGAAGCACAGGGAGTCCCATACAGGATAAATCCAAGGAGAAACACGCCAAGACACATATTAATCAAATTATCAAAAATTAAATATAAAGAAAACATAGTAAAAGCAGCAAGGGAAAAAGAACAAATAACACACAAGGGAATCCCGATAAGGTTAACAGCTGATCTTTCAGCAGAAACTCTGCAAGCCAGAAGGGAGGGGCAGCATATACTGAAAGGGATGAAGGAGAAAAACCTACAACCAAGATGCCTCTACCCAGCAAGGATCTCATTCAGATTTGATGGAGAAATTAAAAACTTTACGGACAAGCAAAAGCTGAGAGAGTTCAGCACCACCAAACCAGCTTTACAACAAATGCTAAAGGAACTTCTGTAGGAAAGAAACAGAAGAGAAGGAAAACACCTACAATAACAAACCCAAAACGTTTAAAAAAATGGGAATAGGAACATACATATCGATAATTACCTGAAATGTAAAGGGATTAAATGCTCCCACCAAAAGACACAGACTGGCTGAATGGATACAAAAACAAGACCTGTATATATGCTGTCTACAAGAGACCCACTTCAGACCTAGGGACACATACAGACTGAAAGTGAGGGGATGGATAAAGATATTCCATGCAAATGGAAATCAAAAGAAAGCTGGAGTAGCAATTCTCATATCAAACAAAATTGACTTTAAAATAAAGACTATTACAAGAGACAAAGAAGGAAACTATATAATGATCAAGGTATTGATCCAAGAGGAAGGTAGAACAATTGTAACCATTTATGCACCCAACATACGAGCACCTCAATACATAAGGCAAATACTAACAGTCATAAAAGGGGAAATCGACAGTAACACAATCATAGTAGGGGCCTTTAACACCCCACTTTCAACAATGGACAGATATCCAAAATGATACACTACTTAAAACACTAGATAATAACCAAGTGATCACTGAAGAAATCCAAGGGGAAATCAAAAAATACCTAGAAACAAATGACAATGGAGACATGATGACCCAAAACCTATGGGATGAAGCAAAAGCAGTACTAAGAGGGAAGTTTATAGCAATACAAGCCTACCTCAGGAAACTGGATACATCTCGAATAAACAACCTAACCTTGCACCTAAAGCAATAAGAGAAAGAAGAACAAAATTACCCCAAAGATAGCAGAAGGAAAGCAATCATAAAGATCAGATCAGAAATAAATGAAAAAGAAATGAAGGAAACAATAGCAAAGATCAATAAAACTAAAAGCTGGTTCTTTGAGAAGATAAACAAAATTGATAAACCATTAGCCAGACTCATCAAGAAAAAAAGGGAGGGGTCTGGGCAAGATGGCGGAAGAGTAAGATGTGGAGATCACCTTCCTCCCCACAGATACATCAGAAATACATCTACACGTGGACCTGCTCCTATAGAACACCCACTGAACGCTGGCAGAAGACGTCAGACCTCCCAAAAGGAAAGAAACTCCCCACGTACCTGGGTAGGGCAAAAGAAAAAAGAAGTAACAGGTACAAAAGAATAAGGACGGGACCTGCACCAGTGGGAGGGAACTGTGAAGGACGAAAGGTTTCCACACACTAGGAAGCCCCTTCATGGGCGGACACTGCAGGTGGCAGAGGGTGGAAGCTTCAGAGCCATGGAGGAGAGTGCAGCCACAGGGGTGAAGAGGGCAAAGAGGAGAGATTCTCACACAGAGGATTGGTGCTGAGCAGCACTTACCAGCCCGAGAGGTTTGTCTGCTGACCCGCCGGGGCGGGCAGGTGCTGGGAGCTGAGGCTCGTGCCTCAGTCAGATCCCAGGGAGGGGACTGTGGTTGGCGGCGTAAACACAGCCTGAAGGGGCCTAGTGCACCACAGCTAGCCGGGAGGGAGGCCGGGAAAAGGTCTGGAGCTGCCGAACATGCAAGAGCCTTTTTCTTGCCTCTTTGTTTACTGGTGCGCGAGGAGAGGGGATACAGAGCGCCACCTAAACGAGCTCCAGAGACGGGTGAGAGCCACGGCTATCAGTGTGGACCCCAGAGACGGGTATGAGACGCTAAGGTTGCTGCTGCCGCCACCTAGAAACCTGTGTGCGAGCACAGGTCACTATCCACACGGCCCCTCCCGGGAGCCTGTGCAACCCCCCACTGCCAGGGTCCCGTGATCCAGGGACAACTTCCCCGGGAGAACGCACGGCGCGCCTCAGCCTGCTGCAACGTCACGCCTGCCTCTGCCGCCGCAAGCTCGCCCCGAATCTGGAACCCTCCCTCCCCCTGGTCTGAGTGAGCCAGAGACACCGAGTCAGCTGCTCCTTTAACCCCGTCCTGTGTGAGCGAAGAACAGATGCCCTCAGGGTATCTACACGCAGAGGTGGGTCCAAATCCAAAGCTGAAAACCGGGAGCTGTGCGAACAAAGAAGAGAAAGGGAAATCTCTCCCAGCAGCCTCAGAAGAAGTGCATTAAAGCTCCACAAACAACTTGATGTACCTGCACCTGTTGAATACTTGAAAAGACAACGAATCATCCCAAATTGAGGAGGTGGACTTTGGGAGCAGGATATATTATTTTTTCCCCTTTTCCTCTTTTTGTGAGTGTATATGTGTATGCTTCTGTGTGAGATTTTCTCTGTATAGCATTGCTTTCACCATTTGTCCTAGGATTTGGTCCATCTGTTATTTTAGGGGTTTTTTGTTTCTTTGTTTTGACTTTAAAAATTTTTTTTCATAACACATTTTTTCTTAATAATTTTTTTCTTATTTTTATTTTAAAAAATTAAATACGTTTTTTCTTAAGAAGATTTTTTAATTTTTTGTTTTAAAGAATTAAAAAACTTTTTTCTACATTGTTTCATAATAAAGTTTTTCTTATTTTTTATTTTAAACAATTAAAAATCTTTTCTCTTTATAAATTTTTTAAATACTTTTTTATTCTTTATTTTTAAAAATTTAAAAATTTATTTTAAAAAATTAATAATTTTTATTAATAAATTTTTCCTTAGTAATTTTTTCTTATTTTTTAGTATAATAACTTTATTTTATTTTCTCTTACTTTATTTTATTTTATTTTATTTTATTTTATCCTCTTTACTTCTTTCTTTCTATTTTTCTCCCTTTTGTTCTGAGCCCTGTGGATGAAAGGCCCTCGGTGCTCCAGCCAGGCATCAGGGATGTGCCTCTGATGTGGGAGGGCCACCTTCAGGACACTGGTCCACAAGAGACCTCCCCAGCTCCACGTAAGACCAAACGGCGAAAATCTCTCAGAGATCTCCGTCTCAACACCATGACCCAGCTTCACTCAACGACCAGCAAGCTACAGTGCTGGACACCCTATGCCAAACAACTAGCAAGACAGGAACACAGCCCCATCCATTAACAGAGGGGCTGCCAAAAATCATAATAAGGCCACAGACACCCCAAAACACACCACCAGACGTGGACGTGCCCACCAGAAAGACAAGATCCAGCCTCATCCACCAGAACACAGGCACTAGTGCCCTCCACCAGGAAGCCTACACAACCCAATGAAACAACCTTAGCCACTGGGGACAGATACCAAAACCAACAGGAACTACGAACCTGCAGCCTGTGAAAAGGAGACCCCAAACACAGTCAGATAAGCAAAATGAGAAGCCAGAAAAACACACAGCAGATGAAGGAGCAAGGAAAAAACACACCAGACCTAACAAATGAAGAGGAAATAGGCAGTTTACCTGAAAAAGAATTCAGAATAAAGATAGTAACGATGATCCAAAATCTTGGACATGGAATAGGCAAAATGCAAGAAACATTTAAAAAGGACGTAGAAGAAGGAAAGAGGAACCAAGCAACGATGAAAAACACAATAAATGAAATTTAAAATACTCTAGAAGGGATCAATAGCAGAATAACTGAGGCAGAAGAACGGGTAAGTGACCTGGAAGGTAAAATCGTGGAAATAACGACTGCAGAAGAGAATAAAGAAAAAAGAATGAAAAGGACTGAGGACAGTCTCAGAGACCTCTGGGACAACATTAAACGCACCAACATTCGAATTACAGGGGTACCAGAAGAAGAAGAGAAAAGGAAAGGGACTGAGAAAATATTTGAAGAGATTATAGTTGAAAACGTCCCTAATATGGGAAAGGAAATAGTTAGTCAAGTCCTGGAAGCACAGGGAGTCCCATACAGGATAAATCCAAGGAGAAACACGCCAAGACACATATTAATCAAATTATCAAAAATTAAATATAAAGAAAACATAGTAAAAGCAGCAAGGGAAAAAGAACAAATAACACACAAGGGAATCCCGATAAGGTTAACAGCTGATCTTTCAGCAGAAACTCTGCAAGCCAGAAGGGAGGGGCAGCATATACTGAAAGGGATGAAGGAGAAAAACCTACAACCAAGATGCCTCTACCCAGCAAGGATCTCATTCAGATTTGATGGAGAAATTAAAAACTTTACGGACAAGCAAAAGCTGAGAGAGTTCAGCACCACCAAACGATCTTTACAACAAATGCTAAAGGAACTTCTGTAGGAAAGAAACAGAAGAGAAGGAAAACACCTACAATAACAAACCCAAAACGTTTAAAAAAATGGGAATAGGAACATACATATCGATAATTACCTGAAATGTAAAGGGATTAAATGCTCCCACCAAAAGACACAGACTGGCTGAATGGATACAAAAACAAGACCTGTATATATGCTGTCTAAAAGAGACCCACTTCAGACCTAGGGACACATACAGACTGAAAGTGAGGGGATGGATAAAGATATTCCATGCAAATGGAAATCAAAAGAAAGCTGGAGTAGCAATTCTCATATCAAACAAAATTGACTTTAAAATAAAGACTATTACAAGAGACAAAGAAGGAAACTATATAATGATCAAGGTATTGATCCAAGAGGAAGGTAGAACAATTGTAACCATTTATGCACCCAACATACGAGCACCTCAATACATAAGGCAAATACTAACAGTCATAAAAGGGGAAATCGACAGTAACACAATCATAGTAGGGGCCTTTAACACCCCACTTTCAACAATGGACAGATATCCAAAATGATACACTACTTAAAACACTAGATAATAACCAAGTGATCACTGAAGAAATCAAAGGGGAAATCAAAAAATACCTAGAAACAAATGACAATGGAGACATGATGACCCAAAACCTATGGGATGAAGCAAAAGCAGTACTAAGAGGGAAGTTTATAGCAATACAAGCCTACCTCAGGAAACTGGATACATCTCGAATAAACAACCTAACCTTGCACCTAAAGCAATAAGAGAAAGAAGAACAAAATTACCCCAAAGATAGCAGAAGGAAAGCAATCATAAAGATCAGATCAGAAATAAATGAAAAAGAAATGAAGGAAACAATAGCAAAGATCAATAAAACTAAAAGCTGGTTCTTTGAGAAGATAAACAAAATTGATAAACCATTAGCCAGACTCATCAAGAAAAAAAGGGAGGGGTCTGGGCAAGATGGCGGAAGAGTAAGATGTGGAGATCACCTTCCTCCCCACAGATACATCAGAAATACATCTACACGTGGACCTGCTCCTATAGAACACCCACTGAACGCTGGCAGAAGACGTCAGACCTCCCAAAAGGAAAGAAACTCCCCACGTACCTGGGTAGGGCAAAAGAAAAAAGAAGTAACAGGTACAAAAGAATAAGGACGGGACCTGCACCAGTGGGAGGGAACTGTGAAGGACGAAAGGTTTCCACACACTAGGAAGCCCCTTCATGGGCGGACACTGCAGGTGGCAGAGGGTGGAAGCTTCAGAGCCATGGAGGAGAGTGCAGCCACAGGGGTGAAGAGGGCAAAGAGGAGAGATTCTCACACAGAGGATTGGTGCTGAGCAGCACTTACCAGCCCGAGAGGTTTGTCTGCTGACCCGCCGGGGCGGGCAGGTGCTGGGAGCTGAGGCTCGTGCCTCAGTCAGATCCCAGGGAGAGGACTGTGGTTGGCGGCGTAAACACAGCCTGAAGGGGCCTAGTGCACCACAGCTAGCCGGGAGGGAGGCCGGGAAAAGGTCTGGAGCTGCCGAACATGCAAGAGCCTTTTTCTTGCCTCTTTGTTTACTGGTGCGCGAGGAGAGGGGATACAGAGCGCCACCTAAACGAGCTCCAGAGACGGGTGAGAGCCACGGCTATCAGTGCGGACCCCAGAGACGGGTATGAGACGCTAAGGTTGCTGCTGCCGCCACCTAGAAACCTGTGTGCGAGCACAGGTCACTATCCACACGGCCCCTCCCGGGAGCCTGTGCAACCCCCCACTGCCAGGGTCCCGTGATCCAGGGACAACTTCCCCGGGAGAACGCACGGCGCGCCTCAGCCTGCTGCAACGTCACGCCTGCCTCTGCCGCCGCAAGCTCGCCCCGAATCTGGAACCCTCCCTCCCCCTGGTCTGAGTGAGCCAGAGACACCGAGTCAGCTGCTCCTTTAACCCCGTCCTGTGTGAGCGAAGAACAGATGCCCTCAGGGTATCTACACGCAGAGGTGGGTCCAAATCCAAAGCTGAAAACCGGGAGCTGTGCGAACAAAGAAGAGAAAGGGAAATCTCTCCCAGCAGCCTCAGAAGAAGTGCATTAAAGCTCCACAAACAACTTGATGTACCTGCACCTGTTGAATACTTGAAAAGACAACGAATCATCCCAAATTGAGGAGGTGGACTTTGGGAGCAGGATATATTATTTTTTCCCCTTTTCCTCTTTTTGTGAGTGTATATGTGTATGCTTCTGTGTGAGATTTTCTCTGTATAGCATTGCTTTCACCATTTGTCCTAGGATTTGGTCCATCTGTTATTTTAGGGGTTTTTTGTTTCTTTGTTTTGACTTTAAAAATTTTTTTTCATAACACATTTTTTCTTAATAATTTTTTTCTTATTTTTATTTAAAAAAATTAAATACGTTTTTCCTTAAGAAGATTTTTTAATTTTTTGTTTTAAAGAATTAAAAAACTTTTTTCTACATTGTTTCATAATAAAGTTTTTCTTTTTTATTTTAAACAATTAAAAATCTTTTCTCTTTATAAATTTTTTAAATACTTTTTTATTCTTTATTTTTAAAAATTTAAAAATTTATTTTAAAAAATTAATAATTTTTATTAATAAATTTTTCCTTAGTAATTTTTTCTTATTTTTTAGTATAATAACTTTATTTTATTTTCTCTTACTTTATTTTATTTTATTTTATTTTATTTTATCCTCTTTACTTCTTTCTTTCTATTTTTCTCCCTTTTGTTCTGAGCCCTGTGGATGAAAGGCCCTTGGTGCTCCAGCCAGGCATCAGGGATGTGCCTCTGATGTGGGAGGGCCACCTTCAGGACACTGGTCCACAAGAGACCTCCCCAGCTCCACGTAATACCAAACGGCGAAAATCTCTCAGAGATCTCCGTCTCAACACCATGACCCAGCTTCACTCAACGACCAGCAAGCTACAGTGCTGGACACCCTATGCCAAACAACTAGCAAGACAGGAACACAGCCCCATCCATTAACAGAGGGGCTGCCAAAAATCATAAGGCCACAGACACCCCAAAACACACCACCAGACGTGGACGTGCCCACCAGAAAGACAAGATCCAGCCTCATCCACCAGAACACAGGCACTAGTGCCCTCCACCAGGAAGCCTACACAACCCAATGAAACAACCTTAGCCACTGGGGACAGATATCAAAACCAACAGGAACTACGAACCTGCAGCCTGTGAAAAGGAGACCCCAAACACAGTCAGATAAGCAAAATGAGAAGCCAGAAAAACACACAGCAGATGAAGGAGCAAGGAAAAAACACACCAGACCTAACAAATGAAGAGGAAATAGGCAGTTTACCTGAAAAAGAATTCAGAATAAAGATAGTAACGATGATCCAAAATCTTGGACATGGAATAGGCAAAATGCAAGAAACATTTAAAAAGGACGTAGAAGAACGAAAGAGGAACCAAGCAACGATGAAAAACACAATAAATGAAATTTAAAATACTCTAGAAGGGATCAATAGCAGAATAACTGAGGCAGAAGAACAGGTAAGTGACCTGGAAGGTAAAATAGTGGAAATAACGACTGCAGAAGAGAATAAAGAAAAAAGAATGAAAAGGACTGAGGACAGTCTCAGAGACCTCTGGGACAACATTAAACGCACCAACATTCGAATTACAGGGGTACCAGAAGAAGAAGAGAAAAGGAAAGGGACTGAGAAAATATTTGAAGAGATTATAGTTGAAAACGTCCCTAATATGGGAAAGGAAATAGTTAGTCAAGTCCTGGAAGCACAGAGAGTCCCATACAGGATAAATCCAAGGAGAAACACGCCAAGACACATATTAATCAAATTATCAAAAATTAAATATAAAGAAAACATAGTAAAAGCAGCAAGGGAAAAAGAACAAATAACACACAAGGGAATCCCGATAAGGTTAACAGCTGATCTTTCAGCAGAAACTCTGCCAGCCAGAAGGGAGGGGCAGCATATACTGAAAGGGATGAAGGAGAAAAACCTACAACCAAGATGCCTCTACCCAGCAAGGATCTCATTCAGATTTGATGGAGAAATTAAAAACTTTACGGACAAGCAAAAGCTGAGAGAGTTCAGCACCACCAAACGATCTTTACAACAAATGCTAAAGGAACTTCTGTAGGAAAGAAACAGAAGAGAAGGAAAACACCTACAATAACAAACCCAAAACGTTTAAAAAAATGGGAATAGGAACATACATATCGATAATTACCTGAAATGTAAAGGGATTAAATGCTCCCACCAAAAGACACAGACTGGCTGAATGGATACAAAAACAAGACCTGTATATATGCTGTCTACAAGAGACCCACTTCAGACCTAGGGACACATACAGACTGAAAGTGAGGGGATGGAAAAAGAGATTCCATGCAAATGGAAATCAAAAGAAAGCTGGAGTAGCAATTCTCATATCAAACAAAATTGACTTTAAAATAAAGACTATTACAAGAGACAAAGAAGGAAACTATATAATGATCAAGGTATTGATCCAAGAGGAAGGTAGAACAATTGTAACCATTTATGCACCCAACATACGAGCACCTCAATACATAAGGCAAATACTAACAGTCATAAAAGGGGAAATCGACAGTAACACAATCATAGTAGGGGCCTTTAACACCCCACTTTCAACAATGGACAGATATCCAAAATGATACACTACTTAAAACACTAGATAATAACCAAGTGATCACTGAAGAAATCAAAGGGGAAATCAAAAAATACCTAGAAACAAATGACAATGGAGACACGATGACCCAAAACCTATGGGATGAAGCAAAAGCAGTACTAAGAGGGAAGTTTATAGCAATACAAGCCTACCTCAGGAAACTGGATACATCTCGAATAAACAACCTAACCTTGCACCTAAAGCAATAAGAGAAAGAAGAACAAAATTACCCCAAAGATAGCAGAAGGAAAGCAATCATAAAGATCAGATCAGAAATAAATGAAAAAGAAATGAAGGAAACAATAGCAAAGATCAATAAAACTAAAAGCTGGTTCTTTGAGAAGATAAACAAAATTGATAAACCATTAGCCAGACTCATCAAGAAAAAAAGGGAGGGGTCTGGGCAAGATGGCGGAAGAGTAAGATGTGGAGATCACCTTCCTCCCCACAGATACATCAGAAATACATCTACACGTGGACCTGCTCCTATAGAACACCCACTGAACGCTGGCAGAAGACGTCAGACCTCCCAAAAGGAAAGAAACTCCCCACGTACCTGGGTAGGGCAAAAGAAAAAAGAAGTAACAGGTACAAAAGAATAAGGACGGGACCTGCACCAGTGGGAGGGAACTGTGAAGGACGAAAGGTTTCCACACACTAGGAAGCCCCTTCATGGGCGGACACTGCAGGTGGCAGAGGGTGGAAGCTTCAGAGCCACGGAGGAGAGTGCAGCCACAGGGGTGCAGAGGGCAAAGAGGAGAGATTCCCACACAGAGGATTGGTGCTGAGCAGCACTTACCAGCCCGAGAGGTTTGTCTGCTCACCCGCCGAGGCGGGCAGGTGCTGGGAGCTGAGGCTCGTGCCTCAGTCAGATCCCAGGGAGAGGACTGTGGTTGGCGGCGTAAACACAGCCTGAAGGGGCCTAGTGCACCACAGCTAGCCGGGAGGGAGGCCGGGAAAAGGTCTGGAGCTGCCGAACACGCAAGAGCCTTTTTCTTGCCTCTTTGTTTACTGGTGCGCGAGGAGAGGGGATACAGAGCGCCACCTAAACGAGCTCCAGAGACGGGTGAGAGCCACGGCTATCAGTGCGGACCCCAGAGACGGGTATGAGACGCTAAGGTTGCTGCTGCTGCCACCTAGAAACCTGTGTGCGAGCACAGGTCACTATCCACACGGCCCCTCCCGGGAGCCTGTGCAACCCCCCACTGCCAGGGTCCCGTGATCCAGGGACAACTTCCCCGGGAGAACGCACGGCGCGCCTCAGCCTGCTGCAACGTCACGCCTGCCTCTGCCGCCACAAGCTTGCCCCGAATCTGGAACCCTCCCTCCCCCTGGTCTGAGTGAGCCAGAGACACCGAGTCAGCTGCTCCTTTAACCCCGTCCTGTGTGAGCGAAGAACAGATGCCCTCAGGGTATCTACACGCAGAGGTGGGTCCAAATCCAAAGCTGAAAACCGGGAGCTGTGCGAACAAAGAAGAGAAAGGGAAATCTCTCCCAGCAGCCTCAGAAGAAGTGCATTAAAGCTCCACAAACAACTTGATGTACCTGCACCTGTTGAATACTTGAAAAGACAACGAATCATCCCAAATTGAGGAGGTGGACTTTGGGAGCAGGATATATTATTTTTTCCCCTTTTCCTCTTTTTGTGAGTGTATATGTGTATGCTTCTGTGTGAGATTTTCTCTGTATAGCATTGCTTTCACCATTTGTCCTAGGATTAGGTCCATCTGTTATTTTAGGGGTTTTTTGTTTCTTTGTTTTGACTTTAAAAATTTTTTTTCATAACACATTTTTTCTTAATAATTTTTTTCTTATTTTTATTTTAAAAAATTAAATACGTTTTTCCTTAAGAAGATTTTTTAATTTTTTGTTTTAAAGAATTAAAAAACTTTTTTCTACATTGTTTCATAATAAAGTTTTTCTTATTTTTTATTTTAAACAATTAAAAATCTTTTCTCTTAATAAATTTTTTAAATACTTTTTTATTCTTTATTTTAAAAAATTTAAAAATTTATTTTAAAAAATTAATAATTTTTATTAATAAATTTTTCCTTAGTAATTTTTTCTTATTTTTTAGTATAATAACTTTATTTTATTTTCTCTTACTTTATTTTATTTTATTTTATTTTATTTTATCCTCTTTACTTCTTTCTTTCTATTTTTCTCCCTTTTGTTCTGAGCCCTGTGGATGAAAGGCCCTTGGTGCTCCAGCCAGGCATCAGGGATGTGCCTCTGATGTGGGAGGGCCACCTTCAGGACACTGGTCCACAAGAGACCTCCCCAGCTCCACGTAATACCAAACGGCGAAAATCTCTCAGAGATCTCCGTCTCAACACCATGACCCAGCTTCACTCAACGACCAGCAAGCTACAGTGCTGGACACCCTATGCCAAACAACTAGCAAGACAGGAACACAGCCCCATCCATTAACAGAGGGGCTGCCAAAAATCATAATAAGGCCACAGACACCCCAAAACACACCACCAGACGTGGACGTGCCCACCAGAAAGACAAGATCCAGCCTCATCCACCAGAACACAGGCACTAGTGCCCTCCACCAGGAAGCCTACACAACCCAATGAAACAACCTTAGCCACTGGGGACAGATATCAAAACCAACAGGAACTACGAACCTGCAGCCTGTGAAAAGGAGACCCCAAACACAGTCAGATAAGCAAAATGAGAAGCCAGAAAAACACACAGCAGATGAAGGAGCAAGGAAAAAACACACCAGACCTAACAAATGAAGAGGAAATAGGCAGTTTACCTGAAAAAGAATTCAGAATAAAGATAGTAACGATGATCCAAAATCTTGGACATGGAATAGGCAAAATGCAAGAAACATTTAAAAAGGACGTAGAAGAACGAAAGAGGAACCAAGCAACGATGAAAAACACAATAAATGAAATTTAAAATACTCTAGAAGGGATCAATAGCAGAATAACTGAGGCAGAAGAACGGGTAAGTGACCTGGAAGGTAAAATAGTGGAAATAACGACTGCAGAAGAGAATAAAGAAAAAAGAATGAAAAGGACTGAGGACAGTCTCAGAGACCTCTGGGACAACATTAAACGCACCAACATTCGAATTACAGGGGTACCAGAAGAAGAAGAGAAAAGGAAAGGGACTGAGAAAATATTTGAAGAGATTATAGTTGAAAACGTCCCTAATATGGGAAAGGAAATAGTTAGTCAAGTCCTGGAAGCACAGGGAGTCCCATACAGGATAAATCCAAGGAGAAACACGCCAAGACACATATTAATCAAATTATCAAAAATTAAATATAAAGAAAACATAGTAAAAGCAGCAAGGGAAAAAGAACAAATAACACACAAGGGAATCCCGATAAGGTTAACAGCTGATCTTTCAGCAGAAACTCTGCCAGCCAGAAGGGAGGGGCAGCATATACTGAAAGGGATGAAGGAGAAAAACCTATAACCAAGATGCCTCTACCCAGCAAGGATCTCATTCAGATTTGATGGAGAAATTAAAAACTTTACGGACAAGCAAAAGCTGAGAGAGTTCAGCACCACCAAACGATCTTTACAACAAATGCTAAAGGAACTTCTGTAGGAAAGAAACAGAAGAGAAGGAAAACACCTACAATAACAAACCCAAAACGTTTAAAAAAATGGGAATAGGAACATACATATCGATAATTACCTGAAATGTAAAGGGATTAAATGCTCCCACCAAAAGACACAGACTGGCTGAATGGATACAAAAACAAGACCTGTATATATGCTGTCTACAAGAGACCCACTTCAGACCTAGGGACACATACAGACTGAAAGTGAGGGGATGGAAAAAGATATTCCATGCAAATGGAAATCAAAAGAAAGCTGGAGTAGCAATTCTCATATCAAACAAAATTGACTTTAAAATAAAGACTATTACAAGAGACAAAGAAGGAAACTATATAATGATCAAGGTATTGATCCAAGAGGAAGGTAGAACAATTGTAACCATTTATGCACCCAACATACGAGCACCTCAATACATAAGGCAAATACTAACAGTCATAAAAGGGGAAATCGACAGTAACACAATCATAGTAGGGGCCTTTAACACCCCACTTTCAACAATGGACAGATATCCAAAATGATACACTACTTAAAACACTAGATAATAACCAAGTGATCACTGAAGAAATCAAAGGGGAAATCAAAAAATACCTAGAAACAAATGACAATGGAGACACGATGACCCAAAACCTATGGGATGAAGCAAAAGCAGTACTAAGAGGGAAGTTTATAGCAATACAAGCCTACCTCAGGAAACTGGATACATCTCGAATAAACAACCTAACCTTGCACCTAAAGCAATAAGAGAAAGAAGAACAAAATTACCCCAAAGATAGCAGAAGGAAAGCAATCATAAAGATCAGATCAGAAATAAATGAAAAAGAAATGAAGGAAACAATAGCAAAGATCAATAAAACTAAAAGCTGGTTCTTTGAGAAGATAAACAAAATTGATAAACCATTAGCCAGACTCATCAAGAAAAAAAGGGAGGGGTCTGGGCAAGATGGCGGAAGAGTAAGATGTGGAGATCACCTTCCTCCCCACAGATACATCAGAAATACATCTACACGTGGACCTGCTCCTATAGAACACCCACTGAACGCTGGCAGAAGACGTCAGACCTCCCAAAAGGAAAGAAACTCCCCACGTACCTGGGTAGGGCAAAAGAAAAAAGAAGTAACAGGTACAAAAGAATAAGGACGGGACCTGCACCAGTGGGAGGGAACTGTGAAGGACGAAAGGTTTCCACACACTAGGAAGCCCCTTCATGGGCGGACACTGCAGGTGGCAGAGGGTGGAAGCTTCAGAGCCACGGAGGAGAGTGCAGCCACAGGGGTGCAGAGGGCAAAGAGGAGAGATTCCCACACAGAGGATTGGTGCTGAGCAGCACTTACCAGCCCGAGAGGTTTGTCTGCTCACCCGCCGAGGCGGGCAGGTGCTGGGAGCTGAGGCTCGTGCCTCAGTCAGATCCCAGGGAGAGGACTGTGGTTGGCGGCGTAAACACAGCCTGAAGGGGCCTAGTGCACCACAGCTAGCCGGGAGGGAGGCCGGGAAAAGGTCTGGAGCTGCCGAACACGCAAGAGCCTTTTTCTTGCCTCTTTGTTTACTGGTGCGCGAGGAGAGGGGATACAGAGCGCCACCTAAACGAGCTCCAGAGACGGGTGAGAGCCACGGCTATCAGTGTGGACCCCAGAGACGGGTATGAGACGCTAAGGTTGCTGCTGCCGCCACCTAGAAACCTGTGTGCGAGCACAGGTCACTATCCACACGGCCCCTCCCGGGAGCCTGTGCAACCCCCCACTGCCAGGGTCCCGTGATCCAGGGACAACTTCCCCGGGAGAACGCACGGCGCGCCTCAGCCTGCTGCAACGTCACGCCTGCCTCTGCCGCCACAAGCTTGCCCCGAATCTGGAACCCTCCCTCCCCCTGGTCTGAGTGAGCCAGAGACACCGAGTCAGCTGCTCCTTTAACCCCGTCCTGTGTGAGCGAAGAACAGATGCCCTCAGGGTATCTACACGCAGAGGTGGGTCCAAATCCAAAGCTGAAAACCGGGAGCTGTGCGAACAAAGAAGAGAAAGGGAAATCTCTCCCAGCAGCCTCAGAAGAAGTGCATTAAAGCTCCACAAACAACTTGATGTACCTGCACCTGTTGAATACTTGAAAAGACAACGAATCATCCCAAATTGAGGAGGTGGACTTTGGGAGCAGGATATATTATTTTTTCCCCTTTTCCTCTTTTTGTGAGTGTATATGTGTATGCTTCTGTGTGAGATTTTCTCTGTATAGCATTGCTTTCACCATTTGTCCTAGGATTTGGTCCATCTGTTATTTTAGGGGTTTTTTGTTTCTTTGTTTTGACTTTAAAAAATTTTTTTCATAACACATTTTTTCTTAATAATTTTTTTCTTATTTTTATTTTAAAAAATGAAATACGTTTTTTCTTAAGAAGATTTTTTAATTTTTTGTTTTAAAGAATTAAAAAACTATTTTTTCTACATTGTTTCATAATAAAGTTTTTCTTATTTTTTATTTTAAACAATTAAAAATCTTTTCTCTTAATAAATTTTTTAAATACTTTTTTTATTCTTTATTTTAAAAAATTTAAAAATTTATTTTAAAAAATTAATAATTTTTATTAATAAATTTTTCCTTAGTAATTTTTTCTTATTTTTTAGTATAATAACTTTATTTTATTTTCTCTTACTTTATTTTATTTTATTTTATTTTATTTTATCCTCTTTACTTCTTTCTTTCTATTTTTCTCCCTTTTGTTCTGAGCCCTGTGGATGAAAGGCCCTCGGTGCTCCAGCCAGGCATCAGGGATGTGCCTCTGATGTGGGAGGGCCACCTTCAGGACACTGGTCCACAAGAGACCTCCCCAGCTCCACGTAAGACCAAACGGCGAAAATCTCTCAGAGATCTCCGTCTCAACACCATGACCCAGCTTCACTCAACGACCAGCAAGCTACAGTGCTGGACACCCTATGCCAAACAACTAGCAAGACAGGAACACAGCCCCATCCATTAACAGAGGGGCTGCCAAAAATCATAATAAGGCCACAGACACCCCAAAACACACCACCAGACGTGGACGTGCCCACCAGAAAGACAAGATCCAGCCTCATCCACCAGAACACAGGCACTAGTGCCCTCCACCAGGAAGCCTACACAACCCAATGAAACAACCTTAGCCACTGGGGACAGATACCAAAACCAACAGGAACTACGAACCTGCAGCCTGTGAAAAGGAGACCCCAAACACAGTCAGATAAGCAAAATGAGAAGCCAGAAAAACACACAGCAGATGAAGGAGCAAGGAAAAAACACACCAGACCTAACAAATGAAGAGGAAATAGGCAGTTTACCTGAAAAAGAATTCAGAATAAAGATAGTAACGATGATCCAAAATCTTGGACATGGAATAGGCAAAATGCAAGAAACATTTAAAAAGGACGTAGAAGAAGGAAAGAGGAACCAAGCAACGATGAAAAACACAATAAATGAAATTTAAAATACTCTAGAAGGGATCAATAGCAGAATAACTGAGGCAGAAGAACGGGTAAGTGACCTGGAAGGTAAAATAGTGGAAATAACGACTGCAGAAGAGAATAAAGAAAAAAGAATGAAAAGGACTGAGGACAGTCTCAGAGACCTCTGGGACAACATTAAACGCACCAACATTCGAATTACAGGGGTACCAGAAGAAGAAGAGAAAAGGAGAGGGACTGAGAAAATATTTGAAGAGATTATAGTTGAAAACGTCCCTAATATGGGAAAGGAAATAGTTAGTCAAGTCCTGGAAGCACAGAGAGTCCCATACAGGATAAATCCAAGGAGAAACACGCCAAGACACATATTAATCAAATTATCAAAAATTAAATATAAAGAAAACATAGTAAAAGCAGCAAGGGAAAAAGAACAAATAACACACAAGGGAATCCCGATAAGGTTAACAGCTGATCTTTCAGCAGAAACTCTGCAAGCCAGAAGGGAGGGGCAGCATATACTGAAAGGGATGAAGGAGAAAAACCTACAACCAAGATGCCTCTACCCAGCAAGGATCTCATTCAGATTTGATGGAGAAATTAAAAACTTTACGGACAAGCAAAAGCTGAGAGAGTTCAGCACCACCAAACCAGCTTTACAACAAATGCTAAAGGAACTTCTGTAGGAAAGAAACAGAAGAGAAGGAAAACACCTACAATAACAAACCCAAAACGTTTAAAAAAATGGGAATAGGAACATACATATCGATAATTACCTGAAATGTAAAGGGATTAAATGCTCCCACCAAAAGACACAGACTGGCTGAATGGATACAAAAACAAGACCTGTATATATGCTGTCTACAAGAGACCCACTTCAGACCTAGGGACACATACAGACTGAAAGTGAGGGGATGGAAAAAGATATTCCATGCAAATGGAAATCAAAAGAAAGCTGGAGTAGCAATTCTCATATCAAACAAAATTGACTTTAAAATAAAGACTATTACAAGAGACAAAGAAGGAAACTATATAATGATCAAGGTATTGATCCAAGAGGAAGGTAGAACAATTGTAACCATTTATGCACCCAACATACGAGCACCTCAATACATAAGGCAAATACTAACAGTCATAAAAGGGGAAATCGACAGTAACACAATCATAGTAGGGGCCTTTAACACCCCACTTTCAACAATGGACAGATATCCAAAATGATACACTACTTAAAACACTAGATAATAACCAAGTGATCACTGAAGAAATCAAAGGGGAAATCAAAAAATACCTAGAAACAAATGACAATGGAGACACGATGACCCAAAACCTATGGGATGAAGCAAAAGCAGTACTAAGAGGGAAGTTTATAGCAATACAAGCCTACCTCAGGAAACTGGATACATCTCGAATAAACAACCTAACCTTGCACCTAAAGCAATAAGAGAAAGAAGAACAAAATTACCCCAAAGATAGCAGAAGGAAAGCAATCATAAAGATCAGATCAGAAATAAATGAAAAAGAAATGAAGGAAACAATAGCAAAGATCAATAAAACTAAAAGCTGGTTCTTTGAGAAGATAAACAAAATTGATAAACCATTAGCCAGACTCATCAAGAAAAAAAGGGAGGGGTCTGGGCAAGATGGCGGAAGAGTAAGATGTGGAGATCACCTTCCTCCCCACAGATACATCAGAAATACATCTACACGTGGACCTGCTCCTATAGAACACCCACTGAACGCTGGCAGAAGACGTCCGACCTCCCAAAAGGAAAGAAACTCCCCACGTACCTGTGTAGGGCAAAAGAAAAAAGAAGTAACAGGTACAAAAGAATAAGGACGGGACCTGCACCAGTGGGAGGGAACTGTGAAGGACGAAAGGTTTCCACACACTAGGAAGCCCCTTCATGGGCGGACACTGCAGGTGGCAGAGGGTGGAAGCTTCAGAGCCACGGAGGAGAGTGCAGCCACAGGGGTGCAGAGGGCAAAGAGGAGACATTCCCACACAGAGGATTGGTGCTGAGCAGCACTTACCAGCCCGAGAGGTTTGTCTGCTCACCCGCCGGGGCGGGCAGGTGCTGGGAGCTGAGGCTCGTGCCTCAGTCAGATCCCAGGGAGAGGACTGTGGTTGGCGGCATAAACACAGCCTGAAGGGGCCTAGTGCACCACAGCTAGCCGGGAGGGAGGCCGGGAAAAGGTCTGGAGCTGCCGAACACGCAAGAGCCTTTTTCTTGCCTCTTTGTTTACTGGTGCGCGAGGAGAGGGGATACAGAGCGCCACCTAAACGAGCTCCAGAGACGGGTGAGAGCCACGGCTATCAGTGCGGACCCCAGAGACGGGTATGAGACGCTAAGGTTGCTGCTGCCGCCACCTAGAAACCTGTGTGCGAGCACAGGTCACTATCCACACGGCCCCTCCCGGGAGCCTGTGCAACCCCCCACTGCCAGGGTCCCGTGATCCAGGGACAACTTCCCCGGGAGAACGCACGGCGCGCCTCAGCCTGCTGCAACGTCACGCCTGCCTCTGCCGCCGCAAGCTCGCCCCGAATCTGGAACCCTCCCTCCCCCTGGTCTGAGTGAGCCAGAGACACCGAGTCAGCTGCTCCTTTAACCCCGTCCTGTGTGAGCGAAGAACAGATGCCCTCAGGGTATCTACACGCAGAGGTGGGTCCAAATCCAAAGCTGAAAACCGGGAGCTGTGCGAACAAAGAAGAGAAAGGGAAATCTCTCCCAGCAGCCTCAGAAGAAGTGCATTAAAGCTCCACAAACAACTTGATGTACCTGCACCTGTTGAATACTTGAAAAGACAACGAATCATCCCAAATTGAGGAGGTGGACTTTGGGAGCAGGATATATTATTTTTTCCCCTTTTCCTCTTTTTGTGAGTGTATATGTGTATGCTTCTGTGAGAGATTTTCTCTGTATAGCATTGCTTTCACCATTTGTCCTAGGATTTGGTCCATCTGTTATTTTAGGGGTTTTTTGTTTCTTTGTTTTGACTTTAAAATTTTTTTTTCATAACACATTTTTTCTTAATAATTTTTTTCTTATTTTTATTTTAAAAAATTAAATACGTTTTTTCTTAAGAAGATTTTTTAATTTTTTGTTTTAAAGAATTAAAAAACTATTTTTTTCTACATTGTTTCATAATAAAGTTTTTCTTATTTTTTATTTTAAACAATTAAAAATCTTTTCTCTTAATAAATTTTTTAAATACTTTTTTTATTCTTTATTTTAAAAAATTTAAAAATTTATTTTAAAAAATTAATAATTTTTATTAATAAATTTTTCCTTAGTAATTTTTTCTTATTTTTTAGTATAATAACTTTATTTTATTTTCTCTTACTTTATTTTATTTTATTTTATTTTATTTTATCCTCTTTACTTCTTTCTTTCTATTTTTCTCCCTTTTGTTCTGAGCCCTGTGGATGAAAGGCCCTCGGTGCTCCAGCCAGGCATCAGGGATGTGCCTCTGATGTGGGAGGGCCACCTTCAGGACACTGGTCCACAAGAGACCTCCCCAGCTCCACGTAAGACCAAATGGCGAAAATCTCTCAGAGATCTCCGTCTCAACACCATGACCCAGCTTCACTCAACGACCAGCAAGCTACAGTGCTGGACACCCTATGCCAAACAACTAGCAAGACAGGAACACAGCCCCATCCATTAACAGAGGGGCTGCCAAAAATCATAATAAGGCCACAGACACCCCAAAACACACCACCAGACGTGGACGTGCCCACCAGAAAGACAAGATCCAGCCTCATCCACCAGAACACAGGCACTAGTGCCCTCCACCAGGAAGCCTACACAACCCAATGAAACAACCTTAGCCACTGGGGACAGATACCAAAACCAACAGGAACTACGAACCTGCAGCCTGTGAAAAGGAGACCCCAAACACAGTCAGATAAGCAAAATGAGAAGCCAGAAAAACACACAGCAGATGAAGGAGCAAGGAAAAAACACACCAGACCTAACAAATGAAGAGGAAATAGGCAGTTTACCTGAAAAAGAATTCAGAATAAAGATAGTAACGATGATCCAAAATCTTGGACATGGAATAGGCAAAATGCAAGAAACATTTAAAAAGGACGTAGAAGAAGGAAAGAGGAACCAAGCAACGATGAAAAACACAATAAATGAAATTTAAAATACTCTAGAAGGGATCAATAGCAGAATAACTGAGGCAGAAGAACGGGTAAGTGACCTGGAAGGTAAAATAGTGGAAATAACGACTGCAGAAGAGAATAAAGAAAAAAGAATGAAAAGGACTGAGGACAGTCTCAGAGACCTCTGGGACAACATTAAACGCACCAACATTCGAATTACAGGGGTACCAGAAGAAGAAGAGAAAAGGAGAGGGACTGAGAAAATATTTGAAGAGATTATAGTTGAAAACGTCCCTAATATGGGAAAGGAAATAGTTAGTCAAGTCCTGGAAGCACAGAGAGTCCCATACAGGATAAATCCAAGGAGAAACACGCCAAGACACATATTAATCAAATTATCAAAAATTAAATATAAAGAAAACATAGTAAAAGCAGCAAGGGAAAAAGAACAAATAACACACAAGGGAATCCCGATAAGGTTAACAGCTGATCTTTCAGCAGAAACTCTGCAAGCCAGAAGGGAGGGGCAGCATATACTGAAAGGGATGAAGGAGAAAAACCTACAACCAAGATGCCTCTACCCAGCAAGGATCTCATTCAGATTTGATGGAGAAATTAAAAACTTTACGGACAAGCAAAAGCTGAGAGAGTTCAGCACCACCAAACCAGCTTTACAACAAATGCTAAAGGAACTTCTGTAGGAAAGAAACAGAAGAGAAGGAAAACACCTACAATAACAAACCCAAAACGTTTAAAAAAATGGGAATAGGAACATACATATCGATAATTACCTGAAATGTAAAGGGATTAAATGCTCCCACCAAAAGACACAGACTGGCTGAATGGATACAAAAACAAGACCTGTATATATGCTGTCTACAAGAGACCCACTTCAGACCTAGGGACACATACAGACTGAAAGTGAGGGGATGGAAAAAGATATTCCATGCAAATGGAAATCAAAAGAAAGCTGGAGTAGCAATTCTCATATCAAACAAAATTGACTTTAAAATAAAGACTATTACAAGAGACAAAGAAGGAAACTATATAATGATCAAGGTATTGATCCAAGAGGAAGGTAGAACAATTGTAACCATTTATGCACCCAACATACGAGCACCTCAATACATAAGGCAAATACTAACAGTCATAAAAGGGGAAATCGACAGTAACACAATCATAGTAGGGGCCTTTAACACCCCACTTTCAACAATGGACAGATATCCAAAATGATACACTACTTAAAACACTAGATAATAACCAAGTGATCACTGAAGAAATCAAAGGGGAAATCAAAAAATACCTAGAAACAAATGACAATGGAGACACGATGACCCAAAACCTATGGGATGAAGCAAAAGCAGTACTAAGAGGGAAGTTTATAGCAATACAAGCCTACCTCAGGAAACTGGATACATCTCGAATAAACAACCTAACCTTGCACCTAAAGCAATAAGAGAAAGAAGAACAAAATTACCCCAAAGATAGCAGAAGGAAAGCAATCATAAAGATCAGATCAGAAATAAATGAAAAAGAAATGAAGGAAACAATAGCAAAGATCAATAAAACTAAAAGCTGGTTCTTTGAGAAGATAAACAAAATTGATAAACCATTAGCCAGACTCATCAAGAAAAAAAGGGAGGGGTCTGGGCAAGATGGCGGAAGAGTAAGATGTGGAGATCACCTTCCTCCCCACAGATACATCAGAAATACATCTACACGTGGACCTGCTCCTATAGAACACCCACTGAACGCTGGCAGAAGACGTCAGACCTCCCAAAAGGAAAGAAACTCCCCACGTACCTGGGTAGGGCAAAAGAAAAAAGAAGTAACAGGTACAAAAGAATAAGGACGGGACCTGCACCAGTGGGAGGGAACTGTGAAGGACGAAAGGTTTCCACACACTAGGAAGCCCCTTCATGGGCGGACACTGCAGGTGGCAGAGGGTGGAAGCTTCAGAGCCACGGAGGAGAGTGCAGCCACAGGGGTGCAGAGGGCAAAGAGGAGAGATTCCCACACAGAGGATTGGTGCTGAGCAGCACTTACCAGCCCGAGAGGTTTGTCTGCTCACCCGCCGGGGCAGGCAGGTGCTGGGAGCTGAGGCTTGTGCCTCAGTCAGATCCCAGGGAGAGGACTGTGGTTGGCGGCGTAAACACAGCCTGAAGGGGCCTAGTGCACCACAGCTAGCCGGGAGGGAGGCCGGGAAAAGGTCTGGAGCTGCCGAACACGCAAGAGCCTTTTTCTTGCCTCTTTGTTTACTGGTGCTCGAGGAGAGGGGATACAGAGCGCCACCTAAACGAGCTCCAGAGACGGGTGAGAGCCACGGCTATCAGTGCGGACCCCAGAGACGGGTATGAGACGCTAAGGTTGCTGCTGCCGCCACCTAGAAACCTGTGTGCGAGCACAGGGCACTATCCACACGGCCCCTCCCGGGAGCCTGTGCAACCCCCCACTGCCAGGGTCCCGTGATCCAGGGACAACTTCCCCGGGAGAACGCACGGCGCGCCTCAGCCTGCTGCAACGTCACGCCTGCCTCTGCCGCCGCAAGCTCGCCCCGAATCTGGAACCCTCCCTCCCCCTGGTCTGAGTGAGCCAGAGACACCGAGTCAGCTGCTCCTTTAACCCCGTCCTGTGTGAGCGAAGAACAGATGCCCTCAGGGTATCTACACGCAGAGGTGGGTCCAAATCCAAAGCTGAAAACCGGGAGCTGTGCGAACAAAGAAGAGAAAGGGAAATCTCTCCCAGCAGCCTCAGAAGAAGTGCATTAAAGCTCCACAAACAACTTGATGTACCTGCACCTGTTGAATACTTGAAAAGACAACGAATCATCCCAAATTGAGGAGGTGGACTTTGGGAGCAGGATATATTATTTTTTCCCCTTTTCCTCTTTTTGTGAGTGTATATGTGTATGCTTCTGTGTGAGATTTTCTCTGTATAGCATTGCTTTCACCATTTGTCCTAGGATTTGGTCCATCTGTTATTTTAGGGGTTTTTTGTTTCTTTGTTTTGACTTTAAAAATTTTTTTTCATAACACATTTTTTCTTAATAATTTTTTTCTTATTTTTATTTTAAAAAATTAAATACGTTTTTTCTTAAGAAGATTTTTTAATTTTTTGTTTTAAAGAATTAAAAAACTATTTTTTCTACATTGTTTCATAATAAAGTTTTTCTTATTTTTTATTTTAAACAATTAAAAATCTTTTCTCTTAATAAATTTTTTAAATACTTTTTTTATTCTTTATTTTAAAAAATTTATTTTAAAAAATTAATAATTTTTATTAATAAATTTTTCCTTAGTAATTTTTTCTTATTTTTTAGTATAATAACTTTATTTTATTTTCTCTTACTTTATTTTATTTTATTTTATTTTATCCTCTTTACTTCTTTCTTTCTATTTTTCTCCCTTTTGTTCTGAGCCCTGTGGATGAAAGGCCCTCGGTGCTCCAGCCAGGCATCAGGGATGTGCCTCTGATGTGGGAGGGCCACCTTCAGGACACTGGTCCACAAGAGACCTCCCCAGCTCCACGTAATACCAAACGGCGAAAATCTCTCAGAGATCTCCGTCTCAACACCGTGACCCAGCTTCACTCAACGACCAGCAAGCTACAGTGCTGGACACCCTATGCCAAACAACTAGCAAGACAGGAACACAGCCCCATCCATTAACAGAGGGGCTGCCAAAAATCATAATAAGGCCACAGACACCCCAAAACACACCACCAGACGTGGACGTGCCCACCAGAAAGACAAGATCCAGCCTCATCCACCAGAACACAGGCACTAGTGCCCTCCACCAGGAAGCCTACACAACCCAATGAAACAACCTTAGCCACTGGGGACAGATACCAAAACCAACAGGAACTACGAACCTGCAGCCTGTGAAAAGGAGACCCCAAACACAGTCAGATAAGCAAAATGAGAAGCCAGAAAAACACACAGCAGATGAAGGAGCAAGGAAAAAACACACCAGACCTAACAAATGAAGAGGAAATAGGCAGTTTACCTGAAAAAGAATTCAGAATAAAGATAGTAACGATGATCCAAAATCTTGGACATGGAATAGGCAAAATGCAAGAAACATTTAAAAAGGACATAGAAGAAGGAAAGAGGAACCAAGCAACGATGAAAAACACAATAAATGAAATTTAAAATACTCTAGAAGGGATCAATAGCAGAATAACTGAGGCAGAAGAACGGGTAAGTGACCTGGAAGGTAAAATAGTGGAAATAACGACTGCAGAAGAGAATAAAGAAAAAAGAATGAAAAGGACTGAGGACAGTCTCAGAGACCTCTGGGACAACATTAAACGCACCAACATTCGAATTACAGGGGTACCAGAAGAAGAAGAGAAAAGGAAAGGGACTGAGAAAATATTTGAAGAGATTATAGTTGAAAACGTCCCTAATATGGGAAAGGAAATAGTTAGTCAAGTCCTGGAAGCACAGAGAGTCCCATACAGGATAAATCCAAGGAGAAACACGCCAAGACACATATTAATCAAATTATCAAAAATTAAATATAAAGAAAACATAGTAAAAGCAGCAAGGGAAAAAGAACAAATAACACACAAGGGAATCCCGATAAGGTTAACAGCTGATCTTTCAGCAGAAACTCTGCAAGCCAGAAGGGAGGGGCAGCATATACTGAAAGGGATGAAGGAGAAAAACCTACAACCAAGATGCCTCTACCCAGCAAGGATCTCATTCAGATTTGATGGAGAAATTAAAAACTTTACGGACAAGCAAAAGCTGAGAGAGTTCAGCACCACCAAACCAGCTTTACAACAAATGCTAAAGGAACTTCTGTAGGAAAGAAACAGAAGAGAAGGAAAACACCTACAATAACAAACCCAAAACGTTTAAAAAAATGGGAATAGGAACATACATATCGATAATTACCTGAAATGTAAAGGGATTAAATGCTCCCACCAAAAGACACAGACTGGCTGAATGGATACAAAAACAAGACCTGTATATATGCTGTCTACAAGAGACCCACTTCAGACCTAGGGACACATACAGACTGAAAGTGAGGGGATGGAAAAAGAGATTCCATGCAAATGGAAATCAAAAGAAAGCTGGAGTAGCAATTCTCATATCAAACAAAATTGACTTTAAAATAAAGACTATTACAAGAGACAAAGAAGGAAACTATATAATGATCAAGGTATTGATCCAAGAGGAAGGTAGAACAATTGTAACCATTTATGCACCCAACATACGAGCACCTCAATACATAAGGCAAATACTAACAGTCATAAAAGGGGAAATCGACAGTAACACAATCATAGTAGGGGCCTTTAACACCCCACTTTCAACAATGGACAGATATCCAAAATGATACACTACTTAAAACACTAGATAATAACCAAGTGATCACTGAAGAAATCAAAGGGGAAATCAAAAAATACCTAGAAACAAATGACAATGGAGACACGATGACCCAAAACCTATGGGATGAAGCAAAAGCAGTACTAAGAGGGAAGTTTATAGCAATACAAGCCTACCTCAGGAAACTGGATACATCTCGAATAAACAACCTAACCTTGCACCTAAAGCAATAAGAGAAAGAAGAACAAAATTACCCCAAAGATAGCAGAAGGAAAGCAATCATAAAGATCAGATCAGAAATAAATGAAAAAGAAATGAAGGAAACAATAGCAAAGATCAATAAAACTAAAAGCTGGTTCTTTGAGAAGATAAACAAAATTGATAAACCATTAGCCAGACTCATCAAGAAAAAAAGGGAGGGGTCTGGGCAAGATGGCGGAAGAGTAAGATGTGGAGATCACCTTCCTCCCCACAGATACATCAGAAATACATCTACACGTGGACCTGCTCCTATAGAACACCCACTGAACGCTGGCAGAAGACGTCCGACCTCCCAAAAGGAAAGAAACTCCCCACGTACCTGTGTAGGGCAAAAGAAAAAAGAAGTAACAGGTACAAAAGAATAAGGACGGGACCTGCACCAGTGGGAGGGAACTGTGAAGGACGAAAGGTTTCCACACACTAGGAAGCCCCTTCATGGGCGGACACTGCAGGTGGCAGAGGGTGGAAGCTTCAGAGCCACGGAGGAGAGTGCAGCCACAGGGGTGCAGAGGGCAAAGAGGAGAGATTCCCACACAGAGGATTGGTGCTGAGCAGCACTTACCAGCCCGAGAGGTTTGTCTGCTCACCCGCCGGGGCGGGCAGGTGCTGGGAGCTGAGGCTCGTGCCTCAGTCAGATCCCAGGGAGAGGACTGTGGTTGGCGGCATAAACACAGCCTGAAGGGGCCTAGTGCACCACAGCTAGCCGGGAGGGAGGCCGGGAAAAGGTCTGGAGCTGCCGAACACGCAAGAGCCTTTTTCTTGCCTCTTTGTTTACTGGTGCGCGAGGAGAGGGGATACAGAGCGCCACCTAAACGAGCTCCAGAGACGGGTGAGAGCCACGGCTATCAGTGCGGACCCCAGAGACGGGTATGAGACGCTAAGGTTGCTGCTGCCGCCACCTAGAAACCTGTGTGCGAGCACAGGTCACTATCCACACGGCCCCTCCCGGGAGCCTGTGCAACCCCCCACTGCCAGGGTCCCGTGATCCAGGGACAACTTCCCCGGGAGAACGCACGGCGCGCCTCAGCCTGCTGCAACGTCACGCCTGCCTCTGCCGCCGCAAGCTCGCCCCGAATCTGGAACCCTCCCTCCCCCTGGTCTGAGTGAGCCAGAGACACCGAGTCAGCTGCTCCTTTAACCCCGTCCTGTGTGAGCGAAGAACAGATGCCCTCAGGGTATCTACACGCAGAGGTGGGTCCAAATCCAAAGCTGAAAACCGGGAGCTGTGCGAACAAAGAAGAGAAAGGGAAATCTCTCCCAGCAGCCTCAGAAGAAGTGCATTAAAGCTCCACAAACAACTTGATGTACCTGCACCTGTTGAATACTTGAAAAGACAACGAATCATCCCAAATTGAGGAGGTGGACTTTGGGAGCAGGATATATTATTTTTTCCCCTTTTCCTCTTTTTGTGAGTGTATATGTGTATGCTTCTGTGTGAGATTTTCTCTGTATAGCATTGCTTTCACCATTTGTCCTAGGATTTGGTCCATCTGTTATTTTAGGGGTTTTTTGTTTCTTTGTTTTGACTTTAAAATTTTTTTTTCATAACACATTTTTTCTTAATAATTTTTTTCTTATTTTTATTTTAAAAAATTAAATACGTTTTTTCTTAAGAAGATTTTTTAATTTTTTGTTTTAAAGAATTAAAAAACTATTTTTTTCTACATTGTTTCATAATAAAGTTTTTCTTATTTTTTATTTTAAACAATTAAAAATCTTTTCTCTTAATAAATTTTTTAAATACTTTTTTTATTCTTTATTTTAAAAAATTTAAAAATTTATTTTAAAAAATTAATAATTTTTATTAATAAATTTTTCCTTAGTAATTTTTTCTTATTTTTTAGTATAATAACTTTATTTTATTTTCTCTTACTTTATTTTATTTTATTTTATTTTATTTTATCCTCTTTACTTCTTTCTTCTATTTTTCTCCCTTTTGTTCTGAGCCCTGTGGATGAAAGGCCCTCGGTGCTCCAGCCAGGCATCAGGGATGTGCCTCTGATGTGGGAGGGCCACCTTCAGGACACTGGTCCACAAGAGACCTCCCCAGCTCCACGTAAGACCAAACGGCGAAAATCTCTCAGAGATCTCCGTCTCAACACCATGACCCAGCTTCACTCAACGACCAGCAAGCTACAGTGCTGGACACCCTATGCCAAACAACTAGCAAGACAGGAACACAGCCCCATCCATTAACAGAGGGGCTGCCAAAAATCATAATAAGGCCACAGACACCCCAAAACACACCACCAGACGTGGACGTGCCCACCAGAAAGACAAGATCCAGCCTCATCCACCAGAACACAGGCACTAGTGCCCTCCACCAGGAAGCCTACACAACCCAATGAAACAACCTTAGCCACTGGGGACAGATACCAAAACCAACAGGAACTACGAACCTGCAGCCTGTGAAAAGGAGACCCCAAACACAGTCAGATAAGCAAAATGAGAAGCCAGAAAAACACACAGCAGATGAAGGAGCAAGGAAAAAACACACCAGACCTAACAAATGAAGAGGAAATAGGCAGTTTACCTGAAAAAGAATTCAGAATAAAGATAGTAACGATGATCCAAAATCTTGGACATGGAATAGGCAAAATGCAAGAAACATTTAAAAAGGACGTAGAAGAAGGAAAGAGGAACCAAGCAACGATGAAAAACACAATAAATGAAATTTAAAATACTCTAGAAGGGATCAATAGCAGAATAACTGAGGCAGAAGAACGGGTAAGTGACCTGGAAGGTAAAATAGTGGAAATAACGACTGCAGAAGAGAATAAAGAAAAAAGAATGAAAAGGACTGAGGACAGTCTCAGAGACCTCTGGGACAACATTAAACGCACCAACATTCGAATTACAGGGGTACCAGAAGAAGAAGAGAAAAGGAGAGGGACTGAGAAAATATTTGAAGAGATTATAGTTGAAAACGTCCCTAATATGGGAAAGGAAATAGTTAGTCAAGTCCTGGAAGCACAGAGAGTCCCATACAGGATAAATCCAAGGAGAAACACGCCAAGACACATATTAATCAAATTATCAAAAATTAAATATAAAGAAAACATAGTAAAAGCAGCAAGGGAAAAAGAACAAATAACACACAAGGGAATCCCGATAAGGTTAACAGCTGATCTTTCAGCAGAAACTCTGCAAGCCAGAAGGGAGGGGCAGCATATACTGAAAGGGATGAAGGAGAAAAACCTACAACCAAGATGCCTCTACCCAGCAAGGATCTCATTCAGATTTGATGGAGAAATTAAAAACTTTACGGACAAGCAAAAGCTGAGAGAGTTCAGCACCACCAAACCAGCTTTACAACAAATGCTAAAGGAACTTCTGTAGGAAAGAAACAGAAGAGAAGGAAAACACCTACAATAACAAACCCAAAACGTTTAAAAAAATGGGAATAGGAACATACATATCGATAATTACCTGAAATGTAAAGGGATTAAATGCTCCCACCAAAAGACACAGACTGGCTGAATGGATACAAAAACAAGACCTGTATATATGCTGTCTACAAGAGACCCACTTCAGACCTAGGGACACATACAGACTGAAAGTGAGGGGATGGAAAAAGATATTCCATGCAAATGGAAATCAAAAGAAAGCTGGAGTAGCAATTCTCATATCAAACAAAATTGACTTTAAAATAAAGACTATTACAAGAGACAAAGAAGGAAACTATATAATGATCAAGGTATTGATCCAAGAGGAAGGTAGAACAATTGTAACCATTTATGCACCCAACATACGAGCACCTCAATACATAAGGCAAATACTAACAGTCATAAAAGGGGAAATCGACAGTAACACAATCATAGTAGGGGCCTTTAACACCCCACTTTCAACAATGGACAGATATCCAAAATGATACACTACTTAAAACACTAGATAATAACCAAGTGATCACTGAAGAAATCCAAGGGGAAATCAAAAAATACCTAGAAACAAATGACAATGGAGACACGATGACCCAAAACCTATGGGATGAAGCAAAAGCAGTACTAAGAGGGAAGTTTATAGCAATACAAGCCTACCTCAGGAAACTGGATACATCTCGAATAAACAACCTAACCTTGCACCTAAAGCAATAAGAGAAAGAAGAACAAAATTACCCCAAAGATAGCAGAAGGAAAGCAATCATAAAGATCAGATCAGAAATAAATGAAAAAGAAATGAAGGAAACAATAGCAAAGATCAATAAAACTAAAAGCTGGTTCTTTGAGAAGATAAACAAAATTGATAAACCATTAGCCAGACTCATCAAGAAAAAAAGGGAGGGGTCTGGGCAAGATGGCGGAAGAGTAAGATGTGGAGATCACCTTCCTCCCCACAGATACATCAGAAATACATCTACACGTGGACCTGCTCCTATAGAACACCCACTGAACGCTGGCAGAAGACGTCAGACCTCCCAAAAGGAAAGAAACTCCCCACGTACCTGGGTAGGGCAAAAGAAAAAAGAAGTAACAGGTACAAAAGAATAAGGACGGGACCTGCACCAGTGGGAGGGAACTGTGAAGGACGAAAGGTTTCCACACACTAGGAAGCCCCTTCATGGGCGGACACTGCAGGTGGCAGAGGGTGGAAGCTTCAGAGCCACGGAGGAGAGTGCAGCCACAGGGGTGCAGAGGGCAAAGAGGAGAGATTCCCACACAGAGGATTGGTGCGGAGCAGCACTTACCAGCCCGAGAGGTTTGTCTGCTCACCCGCCGGGGCAGGCAGGTGCTGGGAGCTGAGGCTCGTGCCTCAGTCAGATCCCAGGGAGAGGACTGTGGTTGGCGGCGTAAACACAGCCTGAAGGGGCCTAGTGCACCACAGCTAGCCGGGAGGGAGGCCGGGAAAAGGTCTGGAGCTGCCGAACACGCAAGAGCCTTTTTCTTGCCTCTTTGTTTACTGGTGCTCGAGGAGAGGGGATACAGAGCGCCACCTAAACGAGCTCCAGAGACGGGTGAGAGCCACGGCTATCAGTGCGGACCCCAGAGACGGGTATGAGACGCTAAGGTTGCTGCTGCCGCCACCTAGAAACCTGTGTGCGAGCACAGGTCACTATCCACACGGCCCCTCCCGGGAGCCTGTGCAACCCCCCACTGCCAGGGTCCCGTGATCCAGGGACAACTTCCCCGGGAGAACGCACGGCGCGCCTCAGCCTGCTGCAACGTCACGCCTGCCTCTGCCGCCGCAAGCTCGCCCCGAATCTGGAACCCTCCCTCCCCCTGGTCTGAGTGAGCCAGAGACACCGAGTCAGCTGCTCCTTTAACCCCGTCCTGTGTGAGCGAAGAACAGATGCCCTCAGGGTATCTACACGCAGAGGTGGGTCCAAATCCAAAGCTGAAAACCGGGAGCTGTGCGAACAAAGAAGAGAAAGGGAAATCTCTCCCAGCAGCCTCAGAAGAAGTGCATTAAAGCTCCACAAACAACTTGATGTACCTGCACCTGTTGAATACTTGAAAAGACAACGAATCATCCCAAATTGAGGAGGTGGACTTTGGGAGCAGGATATATTATTTTTTCCCCTTTTCCTCTTTTTGTGAGTGTATATGTGTATGCTTCTGTGTGAGATTTTCTCTGTATAGCATTGCTTTCACCATTTGTCCTAGGATTTGGTCCATCTGTTATTTTAGGGGTTTTTTGTTTCTTTGTTTTGACTTTAAAAATTTTTTTTCATAACACATTTTTTCTTAATAATTTTTTTCTTATTTTTATTTTAAAAAATTAAATACGTTTTTTCTTAAGAAGATTTTTTAATTTTTTGTTTTAAAGAATTAAAAAACTATTTTTTCTACATTGTTTCATAATAAAGTTTTTCTTATTTTTTATTTTAAACAATTAAAAATCTTTTCTCTTAATAAATTTTTTAAATACTTTTTTTATTCTTTATTTTAAAAAATTTATTTTAAAAAATTAATAATTTTTATTAATAAATTTTTCCTTAGTAATTTTTTCTTATTTTTTAGTATAATAACTTTATTTTATTTTCTCTTACTTTATTTTATTTTATTTTATTTTATCCTCTTTACTTCTTTCTTTCTATTTTTCTCCCTTTTGTTCTGAGCCCTGTGGATGAAAGGCCCTCGGTGCTCCAGCCAGGCATCAGGGATGTGCCTCTGATGTGGGAGGGCCACCTTCAGGACACTGGTCCACAAGAGACCTCCCCAGCTCCACGTAATACCAAACGGCGAAAATCTCTCAGAGATCTCCGTCTCAACACCGTGACCCAGCTTCACTCAACGACCAGCAAGCTACAGTGCTGGACACCCTATGCCAAACAACTAGCAAGACAGGAACACAGCCCCATCCATTAACAGAGGGGCTGCCAAAAATCATAATAAGGCCACAGACACCCCAAAACACACCACCAGACGTGGACGTGCCCACCAGAAAGACAAGATCCAGCCTCATCCACCAGAACACAGGCACTAGTGCCCTCCACCAGGAAGCCTACACAACCCAATGAAACAACCTTAGCCACTGGGGACAGATACCAAAACCAACAGGAACTACGAACCTGCAGCCTGTGAAAAGGAGACCCCAAACACAGTCAGATAAGCAAAATGAGAAGCCAGAAAAACACACAGCAGATGAAGGAGCAAGGAAAAAACACACCAGACCTAACAAATGAAGAGGAAATAGGCAGTTTACCTGAAAAAGAATTCAGAATAAAGATAGTAACGATGATCCAAAATCTTGGACATGGAATAGGCAAAATGCAAGAAACATTTAAAAAGGACATAGAAGAAGGAAAGAGGAACCAAGCAACGATGAAAAACACAATAAATGAAATTTAAAATACTCTAGAAGGGATCAATAGCAGAATAACTGAGGCAGAAGAACGGGTAAGTGACCTGGAAGGTAAAATAGTGGAAATAACGACTGCAGAAGAGAATAAAGAAAAAAGAATGAAAAGGACTGAGGACAGTCTCAGAGACCTCTGGGACAACATTAAACGCACCAACATTCGAATTACAGGGGTACCAGAAGAAGAAGAGAAAAGGAAAGGGACTGAGAAAATATTTGAAGAGATTATAGTTGAAAACGTCCCTAATATGGGAAAGGAAATAGTTAGTCAAGTCCTGGAAGCACAGAGAGTCCCATACAGGATAAATCCAAGGAGAAACACGCCAAGACACATATTAATCAAATTATCAAAAATTAAATATAAAGAAAACATAGTAAAAGCAGCAAGGGAAAAAGAACAAATAACACACAAGGGAATCCCGATAAGGTTAACAGCTGATCTTTCAGCAGAAACTCTGCAAGCCAGAAGGGAGGGGCAGCATATACTGAAAGGGATGAAGGAGAAAAACCTACAACCAAGATGCCTCTACCCAGCAAGGATCTCATTCAGATTTGATGGAGAAATTAAAAACTTTACGGACAAGCAAAAGCTGAGAGAGTTCAGCACCACCAAACCAGCTTTACAACAAATGCTAAAGGAACTTCTGTAGGAAAGAAACAGAAGAGAAGGAAAACACCTACAATAACAAACCCAAAACGTTTAAAAAAATGGGAATAGGAACATACATATCGATAATTACCTGAAATGTAAAGGGATTAAATGCTCCCACCAAAAGACACAGACTGGCTGAATGGATACAAAAACAAGACCTGTATATATGCTGTCTACAAGAGACCCACTTCAGACCTAGGGACACATACAGACTGAAAGTGAGGGGATGGAAAAAGAGATTCCATGCAAATGGAAATCAAAAGAAAGCTGGAGTAGCAATTCTCATATCAAACAAAATTGACTTTAAAATAAAGACTATTACAAGAGACAAAGAAGGAAACTATATAATGATCAAGGTATTGATCCAAGAGGAAGGTAGAACAATTGTAACCATTTATGCACCCAACATACGAGCACCTCAATACATAAGGCAAATACTAACAGTCATAAAAGGGGAAATCGACAGTAACACAATCATAGTAGGGGCCTTTAACACCCCACTTTCAACAATGGACAGATATCCAAAATGATACACTACTTAAAACACTAGATAATAACCAAGTGATCACTGAAGAAATCCAAGAGGAAATCAAAAAATACCTAGAAACAAATGACAATGGAGACACGATGACCCAAAACCTATGGGATGAAGCAAAAGCAGTACTAAGAGGGAAGTTTATAGCAATACAAGCCTACCTCAGGAAACTGGATACATCTCGAATAAACAACCTAACCTTGCACCTAAAGCAATAAGAGAAAGAAGAACAAAATTACCCCAAAGATAGCAGAAGGAAAGCAATCATAAAGATCAGATCAGAAATAAATGAAAAAGAAATGAAGGAAACAATAGCAAAGATCAATAAAACTAAAAGCTGGTTCTTTGAGAAGATAAACAAAATTGATAAACCATTAGCCAGACTCATCAAGAAAAAAAGGGAGGGGTCTGGGCAAGATGGCGGAAGAGTAAGATGTGGAGATCACCTTCCTCCCCACAGATACATCAGAAATACATCTACACGTGGACCTGCTCCTATAGAACACCCACTGAACGCTGGCAGAAGACGTCAGACCTCCCAAAAGGAAAGAAACTCCCCACGTACCTGGGTAGGGCAAAAGAAAAAAGAAGTAACAGGTACAAAAGAATAAGGACGGGACCTGCACCAGTGGGAGGGAACTGTGAAGGACGAAAGGTTTCCACACACTAGGAAGCCCCTTCATGGGCGGACACTGCAGGTGGCAGAGGGTGGAAGCTTCAGAGCCACGGAGGAGAGCGCAGCCACAGGGGTGCAGAGGGCAAAGAGGAGAGATTCCCACACAGAGGATTGGTGCTGAGCAGCACTTACCAGCCCGAGAGGTTTGTCTGCTCACCCGCCGGGGCGGGCAGGTGCTGGGAGCTGAGGCTCGTGCCTCAGTCAGATCCCAGGGAGAGGACTGTGGTTGGCGGCGTAAACACAGCCTGAAGGGGCCTAGTGCACCACAGCTAGCCGGGAGGGAGGCCGGGAAAAGGTCTGGAGCTGCCGAACACGCAAGAGCCTTTTTCTTGCCTCTTTGTTTACTGGTGCGCGAGGAGAGGGGATACAGAGCGCCACCTAAACGAGCTCCAGAGACGGGTGAGAGCCACGGCTATCAGTGCGGACCCCAGAGACGGGTATGAGACGCTAAGGTTGCTGCTGCCGCCACCTAGAATCCTGTGTGCGAGCACAGGTCACTATCCACACGGCCCCTCCCGGGAGCCTGTGCAACCCCCCACTGCCAGGGTCCCGTGATCCAGGGACAACTTCCCCGGGAGAACGCACGGCGCGCCTCAGCCTGCTGCAACGTCACGCCTGCCTCTGCCGCCGCAAGCTCGCCCCGAATCTGGAACCCTCCCTCCCCCTGGTCTGAGTGAGCCAGAGACACCGAGTCAGCTGCTCCTTTAACCCCGTCCTGTGTGAGCGAAGAACAGATGCCCTCAGGGTATCTACACGCAGAGGTGGGTCCAAATCCAAAGCTGAAAACCGGGAGCTGTGCGAACAAAGAAGAGAAAGGGAAATCTCTCCCAGCAGCCTCAGAAGAAGTGCATTAAAGCTCCACAAACAACTTGATGTACCTGCACCTGTTGAATACTTGAAAAGACAACGAATCATCCCAAATTGAGGAGGTGGACTTTGGGAGCAGGATATATTATTTTTTCCCCTTTTCCTCTTTTTGTGAGTGTATATGTGTATGCTTCTGTGTGAGATTTTCTCTGTATAGCATTGCTTTCACCATTTGTCCTAGGATTTGGTCCATCTGTTATTTTAGGGGTTTTTTGTTTCTTTGTTTTGACTTTAAAATTTTTTTTTCATAACACATTTTTTCTTAATAATTTTTTTCTTATTTTTATTTTAAAAAATTAAATACGTTTTTTCTTAAGAAGATTTTTTAATTTTTTGTTTTAAAGAATTAAAAAACTATTTTTTCTACATTGTTTCATAATAAAGTTTTTCTTATTTTTTATTTTAAACAATTAAAAATCTTTTCTCTTAATAAATTTTTTAAATACTTTTTTTATTCTTTATTTTAAAAAATTTAAAAATTTATTTTAAAAAATTAATAATTTTTATTAATAAATTTTTCCTTAGTAATTTTTTCTTATTTTTTAGTATAAAAACTTTATTTTATTTTCTCTTACTTTATTTTATTTTATTTTAGTTTATTTTATCCTCTTTACTTCTTTCTTTCTATTTTTCTCCCTTTTGTTCTGAGCCCTGTGGATGAAAGGCCCTCGGTGCTCCAGCCAGGCATCAGGGATGTGCCTCTGATGTGGGAGGGCCACCTTCAGGACACTGGTCCACAAGAGACCTCCCCAGCTCCACGTAATACCAAACGGCGAAAATCTCTCAGAGATCTCCGTCTCAACACCATGACCCAGCTTCACTCAACGACCAGCAAGCTACAGTGCTGGACACCCTATGCCAAACAACTAGCAAGACAGGAACACAGCCCCATCCATTAACAGAGGGGCTGCCAAAAATCATAATAAGGCCACAGACACCCCAAAACACACCACCAGACGTGGACGTGCCCACCAGAAAGACAAGATCCAGCCTCATCCACCAGAACACAGGCACTAGTGCCCTCCACCAGGAAGCCGACACAACCCAATGAAACAACCTTAGCCACTGGGGACAGATACCAAAACCAACAGGAACTACGAACCTGCAGCCTGTGAAAAGGAGACCCCAAACACAGTCAGATAAGCAAAATGAGAAGCCAGAAAAACACACAGCAGATGAAGGAGCAAGGAAAAAACACACCAGACCTAACAAATGAAGAGGAAATAGGCAGTTTACCTGAAAAAGAATTCAGAATAAAGATAGTAACGATGATCCAAAATCTTGGACATGGAATAGGCAAAATGCAAGAAACATTTAACAAGGACGTAGAAGAAGGAAAGAGGAACCAAGCAACGATGAAAAACACAATAAATGAAATTTAAAATACTCTAGAAGGGATCAATAGCAGAATAACTGAGGCAGAAGAACGGGTAAGTGACCTGGAAGGTAAAATCGTGGAAATAACGACTGCAGAAGAGAATAAAGAAAAAAGAATGAAAAGGACTGAGGACAGTCTCAGAGACCTCTGGGACAACATTAAACGCACCAACATTCGAATTACAGGGGTACCAGAAGAAGAAGAGAAAAGGAAAGGGACTGAGAAAATATTTGAAGAGATTATAGTTGAAAACGTCCCTAATATGGGAAAGGAAATAGTTAGTCAAGTCCTGGAAGCACAGGGAGTCCCATACAGGATAAATCCAAGGAGAAACACGCCAAGACACATATTAATCAAATTATCAAAAATTAAATATAAAGAAAACATAGTAAAAGCAGCAAGGGAAAAAGAACAAATAACACACAAGGGAATCCCGATAAGGTTAACAGCTGATCTTTCAGCAGAAACTCTGCAAGCCAGAAGGGAGGGGCAGCATATACTGAAAGGGATGAAGGAGAAAAACCTACAACCAAGATGCCTCTACCCAGCAAGGATCTCATTCAGATTTGATGGAGAAATTAAAAACTTTACGGACAAGCAAAAGCTGAGAGAGTTCAGCACCACCAAACGATCTTTACAACAAATGCTAAAGGAACTTCTGTAGGAAAGAAACAGAAGAGAAGGAAAACACCTACAATAACAAACCCAAAACGTTTAAAAAAATGGGAATAGGAACATACATATCGATAATTACCTGAAATGTAAAGGGATTAAATGCTCCCACCAAAAGACACAGACTGGCTGAATGGATACAAAAACAAGACCTGTATATATGCTGTCTACAAGAGACCCACTTCAGACCTAGGGACACATACAGACTGAAAGTGAGGGGATGGAAAAAGAGATTCCATGCAAATGGAAATCAAAAGAAAGCTGGAGTAGCAATTCTCATATCAAACAAAATTGACTTTAAAATAAAGACTATTACAAGAGACAAAGAAGGAAACTATATAATGATCAAGGTATTGATCCAAGAGGAAGGTAGAACAATTGTAACCATTTATGCACCCAACATACGAGCACCTCAATACATAAGGCAAATACTAACAGTCATAAAAGGGGAAATCGACAGTAACACAATCATAGTAGGGGCCTTTAACACCCCACTTTCAACAATGGACAGATATCCAAAATGATACACTACTTAAAACACTAGATAATAACCAAGTGATCACTGAAGAAATCAAAGGGGAAATCAAAAAATACCTAGAAACAAATGACAATGGAGACACGATGACCCAAAACCTATGGGATGAAGCAAAAGCAGTACTAAGAGGGAAGTTTATAGCAATACAAGCCTACCTCAGGAAACTGGATACATCTCGAATAAACAACCTAACCTTGCACCTAAAGCAATAAGAGAAAGAAGAACAAAATTACCCCAAAGATAGCAGAAGGAAAGCAATCATAAAGATCAGATCAGAAATAAATGAAAAAGAAATGAAGGAAACAATAGCAAAGATCAATAAAACTAAAAGCTGGTTCTTTGAGAAGATAAACAAAATTGATAAACCATTAGCCAGACTCATCAAGAAAAAAAGGGAGGGGTCTGGGCAAGATGGCGGAAGAGTAAGATGTGGAGATCACCTTCCTCCCCACAGATACATCAGAAATACATCTACACGTGGACCTGCTCCTATAGAACACCCACTGAACGCTGGCAGAAGACGTCAGACCTCCCAAAAGGAAAGAAACTCCCCACGTACCTGGGTAGGGCAAAAGAAAAAAGAAGTAACAGGTACAAAAGAATAAGGACGGGACCTGCACCAGTGGGAGGGAACTGTGAAGGACGAAAGGTTTCCACACACTAGGAAGCCCCTTCATGGGCGGACACTGCAGGTGGCAGAGGGTGGAAGCTTCAGAGCCACGGAGGAGAGCGCAGCCACAGGGGTGCAGAGGGCAAAGAGGAGAGATTCCCACACAGAGGATTGGTGCTGAGCAGCACTTACCAGCCCGAGAGGTTTGTCTGCTCACCCGCCGGGGCGGGCAGGTGCTGGGAGCTGAGGCTCGTGCCTCAGTCAGATCCCAGGGAGAGGACTGTGGTTGGCGGCGTAAACACAGCCTGAAGGGGCCTAGTGCACCACAGCTAGCCGGGAGGGAGGCCGGGAAAAGGTCTGGAGCTGCCGAACACGCAAGAGCCTTTTTCTTGCCTCTTTGTTTACTGGTGCTCGAGGAGAGGGGATACAGAGCGCCACCTAAACGAGCTCCAGAGACGGGTGAGAGCCACGGCTATCAGTGCGGACCCCAGAGACGGGTATGAGACGCTAAGGTTGCTGCTGCCGCCACCTAGAATCCTGTGTGCGAGCACAGGTCACTATCCACACGGCCCCTCCCGGGAGCCTGTGCAACCCCCCACTGCCAGGGTCCCGTGATCCAGGGACAACTTCCCCGGGAGAACGCACGGCGCGCCTCAGCCTGCTGCAACGTCACGCCTGCCTCTGCCGCCGCAAGCTCGCCCCGAATCTGGAACCCTCCCTCCCCCTGGTCTGAGTGAGCCAGAGACACCGAGTCAGCTGCTCCTTTAACCCCGTCCTGTGTGAGCGAAGAACAGATGCCCTCAGGGTATCTACACGCAGAGGTGGGTCCAAATCCAAAGCTGAAAACCGGGAGCTGTGCGAACAAAGAAGAGAAAGGGAAATCTCTCCCAGCAGCCTCAGAAGAAGTGCATTAAAGCTCCACAAACAACTTGATGTACCTGCACCTGTTGAATACTTGAAAAGACAACGAATCATCCCAAATTGAGGAGGTGGACTTTGGGAGCAGGATATATTATTTTTTCCCCTTTTCCTCTTTTTGTGAGTGTATATGTGTATGCTTCTGTGTGAGATTTTCTCTGTATAGCATTGCTTTCACCATTTGTCCTAGGATTTGGTCCATCTGTTATTTTAGGGGTTTTTTGTTTCTTTGTTTTGACTTTAAAAATTTTTTTTCATAACACATTTTTTCTTAATAATTTTTTTCTTATTTTTATTTTAAAAAATTAAATACGTTTTTTCTTAAGAAGATTTTTTAATTTTTTGTTTTAAAGAATTAAAAAACTATTTTTTCTCCATTGTTTCATAATAAAGTTTTTCTTATTTTTTATTTTAAACAATTAAAAATCTTTTCTCTTAATAAATTTTTTAAATACTTTTTTTATTCTTTATTTTAAAAAATTTAAAAATTTATTTTAAAAAATTAATAATTTTTATTAATAAATTTTTCCTTAGTAATTTTTTCTTATTTTTTAGTATAATAACTTTATTTTATTTTCTCTTACTTTATTTTATTTTATTTTATTTTATTTTATCCTCTTTACTTCTTTCTTTCTATTTTTCTCCCTTTTGTTCTGAGCCCTGTGGATGAAAGGCCCTCGGTGCTCCAGCCAGGCATCAGGGATGTGCCTCTGATGTGGGAGGGCCACCTTCAGGACACTGGTCCACAAGAGACCTCCCCAGCTCCACGTAATACCAAACGGCGAAAATCTCTCAGAGATCTCCGTCTCAACACCATGACCCAGCTTCACTCAACGACCAGCAAGCTACAGTGCTGGACACCCTATGCCAAACAACTAGCAAGACAGGAACACAGCCCCATCCATTAACAGAGGGGCTGCCAAAAATCATAATAAGGCCACAGACACCCCAAAACACACCACCAGACGTGGACGTGCCCACCAGAAAGACAAGATCCAGCCTCATCCACCAGAACACAGGCACTAGTGCCCTCCACCAGGAAGCCTACACAACCCAATGAAACAACCTTAGCCACTGGGGACAGATACCAAAACCAACAGGAACTACGAACCTGCAGCCTGTGAAAAGGAGACCCCAAACACAGTCAGATAAGCAAAATGAGAAGCCAGAAAAACACACAGCAGATGAAGGAGCAAGGAAAAAACACACCAGACCTAACAAATGAAGAGGAAATAGGCAGTTTACCTGAAAAAGAATTCAGAATAAAGATAGTAACGATGATCCAAAATCTTGGACATGGAATAGGCAAAATGCAAGAAACATTTAAAAAGGACGTAGAAGAAGGAAAGAGGAACCAAGCAACGATGAAAAACACAATAAATGAAATTTAAAATACTCTAGAAGGGATCAATAGCAGAATAACTGAGGCAGAAGAACGGGTAAGTGACCTGGAAGGTAAAATAGTGGAAATAACGACTGCAGAAGAGAATAAAGAAAAAAGAATGAAAAGGACTGAGGACAGTCTCAGAGACCTCTGGGACAACATTAAATGCACCAACATTCGAATTACAGGGGTACCAGAAGAAGAAGAGAAAAGGAAAGGGACTGAGAAAATATTTGAAGAGATTATAGTTGAAAACGTCCCTAATATGGGAAAGGAAATAGTTAGTCAAGTCCTGGAAGCACAGAGAGTCCCATACAGGATAAATCCAAGGAGAAACACGCCAAGACACATATTAATCAAATTATCAAAAATTAAATATAAAGAAAACATAGTAAAAGCAGCAAGGGAAAAAGAACAAATAACACACAAGGGAATCCCGATAAGGTTAACAGCTGATCTTTCAGCAGAAACTCTGCAAGCCAGAAGGGAGGGGCAGCATATACTGAAAGGGATGAAGGAGAAAAACCTACAACCAAGATGCCTCTACCCAGCAAGGATCTCATTCAGATTTGATGGAGAAATTAAAAACTTTACGGACAAGCAAAAGCTGAGAGAGTTCAGCACCACCAAACCAGCTTTACAACAAATGCTAAAGGAACTTCTGTAGGAAAGAAACAGAAGAGAAGGAAAACACCTACAATAACAAACCCAAAACGTTTAAAAAAATGGGAATAGGAACATACATATCGATAATTACCTGAAATGTAAAGGGATTAAATGCTCCCACCAAAAGACACAGACTGGCTGAATGGATACAAAAACAAGACCTGTATATATGCTGTCTACAAGAGACCCACTTCAGACCTAGGGACACATACAGACTGAAAGTGAGGGGATGGAAAAAGATATCCCATGCAAATGGAAATCAAAAGAAAGCTGGAGTAGCAATTCTCATATCAAACAAAATTGACTTTAAAATAAAGACTATTACAAGAGACAAAGAAGGAAACTATATAATGATCAAGGTATTGATCCAAGAGGAAGGTAGAACAATTGTAACCATTTATGCACCCAACATACGAGCACCTCAATACATAAGGCAAATACTAACAGTCATAAAAGGGGAAATCGACAGTAACACAATCATAGTAGGGGCCTTTAACACCCCACTTTCAACAATGGACAGATATCCAAAATGATACACTACTTAAAACACTAGATAATAACCAAGTGATCACTGAAGAAATCAAAGGGGAAATCAAAAAATACCTAGAAACAAATGACAATGGAGACACGATGACCCAAAACCTATGGGATGAAGCAAAAGCAGTACTAAGAGGGAAGTTTATAGCAATACAAGCCTACCTCAGGAAACTGGATACATCTCGAATAAACAACCTAACCTTGCACCTAAAGCAATAAGAGAAAGAAGAACAAAATTACCCCAAAGATAGCAGAAGGAAAGCAATCATAAAGATCAGATCAGAAATAAATGAAAAAGAAATGAAGGAAACAATAGCAAAGATCAATAAAACTAAAAGCTGGTTCTTTGAGAAGATAAACAAAATTGATAAACCATTAGCCAGACTCATCAAGAAAAAAAGGGAGGGGTCTGGGCAAGATGGCGGAAGAGTAAGATGTGGAGATCACCTTCCTCCCCACAGATACATCAGAAATACATCTACACGTGGACCTGCTCCTATAGAACACCCACTGAACGCTGGCAGAAGACGTCAGACCTCCCAAAAGGAAAGAAACTCCCCACGTACCTGGGTAGGGCAAAAGAAAAAAGAAGTAACAGGTACAAAAGAATAAGGACGGGACCTGCACCAGTGGGAGGGAACTGTGAAGGACGAAAGGTTTCCACACACTAGGAAGCCCCTTCATGGGCGGACACTGCAGGTGGCAGAGGGTGGAAGCTTCAGAGCCACGGAGGAGAGCGCAGCCACAGGGGTGCAGAGGGCAAAGAGGAGAGATTCCCACACAGAGGATTGGTGCTGAGCAGCACTTACCAGCCCGAGAGGTTTGTCTGCTCACCCGCCGGGGCGGGCAGGTGCTGGGAGCTGAGGCTCGTGCCTCAGTCAGATCCCAGGGAGAGGACTGTGGTTGGCGGCGTAAACACAGCCTGAAGGGGCCTAGTGCACCACAGCTAGCCGGGAGGGAGGCCGGGAAAAGGTCTGGAGCTGCCGAACACGCAAGAGCCTTTCTCTTGCCTCTTTGTTTACTGGTGCGCGAGGAGAGGGGATACAGAGCGCCACCTAAACGAGCTCCAGAGACGGGTGAGAGCCACGGCTATCAGTGCGGACCCCAGAGACGGGTATGAGACGCTAAGGTTGCTGCTGCCGCCACCTAGAATCCTGTGTGCGAGCACAGGTCACTATCCACACGGCCCCTCCCGGGAGCCTGTGCAACCCCCCACTGCCAGGGTCCCGTGATCCAGGGACAACTTCCCCGGGAGAACGCACGGCGCGCCTCAGCCTGCTGCAACGTCACGCCTGCCTCTGCCGCCGCAAGCTCGCCCCGAATCTGGAACCCTCCCTCCCCCTGGTCTGAGTGAGCCAGAGACACCGAGTCAGCTGCTCCTTTAACCCCGTCCTGTGTGAGCGAAGAACAGATGCCCTCAGGGTATCTACACGCAGAGGTGGGTCCAAATCCAAAGCTGAAAACCGGGAGCTGTGCGAACAAAGAAGAGAAAGGGAAATCTCTCCCAGCAGCCTCAGAAGAAGTGCATTAAAGCTCCACAAACAACTTGATGTACCTGCACCTGTTGAATACTTGAAAAGACAACGAATCATCCCAAATTGAGGAGGTGGACTTTGGGAGCAGGATATATTATTTTTTCCCCTTTTCCTCTTTTTGTGAGTGTATATGTGTATGCTTCTGTGTGAGATTTTCTCTGTATAGCATTGCTTTCACCATTTGTCCTAGGATTTGGTCCATCTGTTATTTTAGGGGTTTTTTGTTTCTTTGTTTTGACTTTAAAAATTTTTTTTCATAACACATTTTTTCTTAATAATTTTTTTCTTATTTTTATTTTAAAAAATTAAATACGTTTTTTCTTAAGAAGATTTTTTAATTTTTTGTTTTAAAGAATTAAACAACTATTTTTTCTACATTGTTTCATAATAAAGTTTTTCTTATTTTTTATTTTAAACAATTAAAAATCTTTTCTCTTAATAAATTTTTTAAATACTTTTTTTATTCTTTATTTTAAAAAATTTAAAAATTTATTTGAAAAAATTAATAATTTTTATTAATAAATTTTTCCTTAGTAATTTTTTCTTATTTTTTAGTATAATAACTTTATTTTATTTTCTCTTACTTTATTTTATTTTATTTTATTTTATCCTCTTTACTTCTTTCTTTCTATTTTTCTCCCTTTTGTTCTGAGCCCTGTGGATGAAAGGCCCTCGGTGCTCCAGCCAGGCATCAGGGATGTGCCTCTGATGTGGGAGGGCCACCTTCAGGACACTGGTCCACAAGAGACCTCCCCAGCTCCACGTAATACCAAACGGCGAAAATCTCTCAGAGATCTCCGTCTCAACACCATGACCCAGCTTCACTCAACGACCAGCAAGCTACAGTGCTGGACACCCTATGCCAAACAACTAGCAAGACAGGAACACAGCCCCATCCATTAACAGAGGGGCTGCCAAAAATCATAATAAGGCCACAGACACCCCAAAACACACCACCAGACGTGGACGTGCCCACCAGAAAGACAAGATCCAGCCTCATCCACCAGAACACAGGCACTAGTGCCCTCCACCAGGAAGCCTACACAACCCAATGAAACAACCTTAGCCACTGGGGACAGATACCAAAACCAACAGGAACTACGAACCTGCAGCCTGTGAAAAGGAGACCCCAAACACAGTCAGATAAGCAAAATGAGAAGCCAGAAAAACACACAGCAGATGAAGGAGCAAGGAAAAAACACACCAGACCTAACAAATGAAGAGGAAATAGGCAGTTTACCTGAAAAAGAATTCAGAATAAAGATAGTAACGATGATCCAAAATCTTGGACATGGAATAGGCAAAATGCAAGAAACATTTAACAAGGACGTAGAAGAAGGAAAGAGGAACCAAGCAACGATGAAAAACACAATAAATGAAATTTAAAATACTCTAGAAGGGATCAATAGCAGAATAACTGAGGCAGAAGAACGGGTAAGTGACCTGGAAGGTAAAATAGTGGAAATAACGACTGCAGAAGAGAATAAAGAAAAAAGAATGAAAAGGACTGAGGACAGTCTCAGAGACCTCTGGGACAACATTAAACGCACCAACATTCGAATTACAGGGGTACCAGAAGAAGAAGAGAAAAGGAAAGGGACTGAGAAAATATTTGAAGAGATTATAGTTGAAAACGTCCCTAATATGGGAAAGGAAATAGTTAGTCAAGTCCTGGAAGCACAGAGAGTCCCATACAGGATAAATCCAAGGAGAAACACGCCAAGACACATATTAATCAAATTATCAAAAATTAAATATAAAGAAAACATAGTAAAAGCAGCAAGGGAAAAAGAACAAATAACACACAAGGGAATCCCGATAAGGTTAACAGCTGATCTTTCAGCAGAAACTCTGCAAGCCAGAAGGGAGGGGCAGCATATACTGAAAGGGATGAAGGAGAAAAACCTACAACCAAGATGCCTCTACCCAGCAAGGATCTCATTCAGATTTGATGGAGAAATTAAAAACTTTACGGACAAGCAAAAGCTGAGAGAGTTCAGCACCACCAAACCAGCTTTACAACAAATGCTAAAGGAACTTCTGTAGGAAAGAAACAGAAGAGAAGGAAAACACCTACAATAACAAACCCAAAACGTTTAAAAAAATGGGAATAGGAACATACATATCGATAATTACCTGAAATGTAAAGGGATTAAATGCTCCCACCAAAAGACACAGACTGGCTGAATGGATACAAAAACAAGACCTGTATATATGCTGTCTACAAGAGACCCACTTCAGACCTAGGGACACATACAGACTGAAAGTGAGGGGATGGAAAAAGATATCCCATGCAAATGGAAATCAAAAGAAAGCTGGAGTAGCAATTCTCATATCAAACAAAATTGACTTTAAAATAAAGACTATTACAAGAGACAAAGAAGGAAACTATATAATGATCAAGGTATTGATCCAAGAGGAAGGTAGAACAATTGTAACCATTTATGCACCCAACATACGAGCACCTCAATACATAAGGCAAATACTAACAGTCATAAAAGGGGAAATCGACAGTAACACAATCATAGTAGGGGCCTTTAACACCCCACTTTCAACAATGGACAGATATCCAAAATGATACACTACTTAAAACACTAGATAATAACCAAGTGATCACTGAAGAAATCAAAGGGGAAATCAAAAAATACCTAGAAACAAATGACAATGGAGACACGATGACCCAAAACCTATGGGATGAAGCAAAAGCAGTACTAAGAGGGAAGTTTATAGCAATACAAGCCTACCTCAGGAAACTGGATACATCTCGAATAAACAACCTAACCTTGCACCTAAAGCAATAAGAGAAAGAAGAACAAAATTACCCCAAAGATAGCAGAAGGAAAGCAATCATAAAGATCAGATCAGAAATAAATGAAAAAGAAATGAAGGAAACAATAGCAAAGATCAATAAAACTAAAAGCTGGTTCTTTGAGAAGATAAACAAAATTGATAAACCATTAGCCAGACTCATCAAGAAAAAAAGGGAGGGGTCTGGGCAAGATGGCGGAAGAGTAAGATGTGGAGATCACCTTCCTCCCCACAGATACATCAGAAATACATCTACACGTGGACCTGCTCCTATAGAACACCCACTGAACGCTGGCAGAAGACGTCAGACCTCCCAAAAGGAAAGAAACTCCCCACGTACCTGGGTAGGGCAAAAGAAAAAAGAAGTAACAGGTACAAAAGAATAAGGACGGGACCTGCACCAGTGGGAGGGAACTGTGAAGGACGAAAGGTTTCCACACACTAGGAAGCCCCTTCATGGGCGGACACTGCAGGTGGCAGAGGGTGGAAGCTTCAGAGCCACGGAGGAGATTGCAGCCACAGGGGTGCAGAGGGCAAAGAGGAGAGATTCCCACACAGAGGATTGGTGCTGAGCAGCACTTACCAGCCCGAGAGGTTTGTCTGCTGACCCGCCGGGGCGGGCAGGTGCTGGGAGCTGAGGCTCGTGCCTCAGTCAGATCCCAGGGAGAGGACTGTGGTTGGCGGTGTAAACACAGCCTGAAGGGGCCTAGTGCACCACAGCTAGCCGGGAGGGAGGCCGGGAAAAGGTCTGGAGCTGCCGAACACGCAAGAGCCTTTTTCTTGCCTCTTTGTTTACTGGTGCGCGAGGAGAGGGGATACAGAGCGCCACCTAAACGAGCTCCAGAGACGGGTGAGAGCCACGGCTATCAGTGCGGACCCCAGAGACGGGTATGAGACGCTAAGGTTGCTGCTGCCGCCACCTAGAAACCTGTGTGCGAGCACAGGTCACTATCCACACGGCCCCTCCCGGGAGCCTGTGCAACCCCCCACTGCCAGGGTCCCGTGATCCAGGGACAACTTCCCCGGGAGAACGCACGGTGCGCCTCAGCCTGCTGCAACGTCATGCCTGCCTCTGCCGCCGCAAGCTCGCCCCGAATCTGGAACCCTCCCTCCCCCTGGTCTGAGTGAGCCAGAGACACCGAGTCAGCTGCTCCTTTAACCCCGTCCTGTGTGAGCGAAGAACAGATGCCCTCAGGGTATCTACACGCAGAGGTGGGTCCAAATCCAAAGCTGAAAACCGGGAGCTGTGCGAACAAAGAAGAGAAAGGGAAATCTCTCCCAGCAGCCTCAGAAGAAGTGCATTAAAGCTCCACAAACAACTTGATGTACCTGCACCTGTTGAATACTTGAAAAGACAACGAATCATCCCAAATTGAGGAGGTGGACTTTGGGAGCAGGATATATTATTTTTTCCCCTTTTCCTCTTTTTGTGAGTGTATATGTGTATGCTTCTGTGTGAGATTTTCTCTGTATAGCATTGCTTTCACCATTTGTCCTAGGATTTGGTCCATCTGTTATTTTAGGGGTTTTTTGTTTCTTTGTTTTGACTTTAAAAAGTTTTTTTCATAACACATTTTTTCTTAATAATTTTTTTCTTATTTTTATTTTAAAAAATTAAATACGTTTTTTCTTAAGAAGATTTTTTAATTTTTTGTTTTAAAGAATTAAAAAACTATTTTTTCTACATTGTTTCATAATAAAGTTTTTCTTATTTTTTATTTTAAACAATTAAAAATCTTTTCTCTTAATAAATTTTTTAAATACTTTTTTTATTCTTTATTTTAAAAAATTTAAAAATTTATTTGAAAAAATTAATAATTTTTATTAATAAATTTTTCCTTAGTAATTTTTTCTTATTTTTTAGTATAAAAACTTTATTTTATTTTCTCTTACTTTATTTTATTTTATTTTATCCTCTTTACTTCTTTCTTTCTATTTTTCTCCCTTTTGTTCTGAGCCCTGTGGATGAAAGGCCCTCGGTGCTCCAGCCAGGCATCAGGGATGTGCCTCTGATGTGGGAGGGCCACCTTCAGGACACTGGTCCACAAGAGACCTCCCCAGCTCCACGTAATACCAAACGGCGAAAATCTCTCAGAGATCTCCGTCTCAACACCATGACCCAGCTTCACTCAACGACCAGCAAGCTACAGTGCTGGACACCCTATGCCAAACAACTAGCAAGACAGGAACACAGCCCCATCCATTAACAGAGGGGCTGCCAAAAATCATAATAAGGCCACAGACACCCCAAAACACACCACCAGACGTGGACGTGCCCACCAGAAAGACAAGATCCAGCCTCATCCACCAGAACACAGGCACTAGTGCCCTCCACCAGGAAGCCTACACAACCCAATGAAACAACCTTAGCCACTGGGGACAGATACCAAAACCAACAGGAACTACGAACCTGCAGCCTGTGAAAAGGAGACCCCAAACACAGTCAGATAAGCAAAATGAGAAGCCAGAAAAACACACAGCAGATGAAGGAGCAAGGAAAAAACACACCAGACCTAACAAATGAAGAGGAAATAGGCAGTTTACCTGAAAAAGAATTCAGAATAAAGATAGTAACGATGATCCAAAATCTTGGACATGGAATAGGCAAAATGCAAGAAACATTTAAAAGGACGTAGAAGAAGGAAAGAGGAACCAAGCAACGATGAAAAACACAATAAATGAAATTTAAAATACTCTAGAAGGGATCAATAGCAGAATAACTGAGGCAGAAGAACGGGTAAGTGACCTGGAAGGTAAAATAGTGGAAATAACGACTGCAGAAGAGAATAAAGAAAAAAGAATGAAAAGGACTGAGGACAGTCTCAGAGACCTCTGGGACAACATTAAACGCACCAACATTCGAATTACAGGGGTACCAGAAGAAGAAGAGAAAAGGAAAGGGACTGAGAAAATATTTGAAGAGATTATAGTTGAAAACGTCCCTAATATGGGAAAGGAAATAGTTAGTCAAGTCCTGGAAGCACAGAGAGTCCCATACAGGATAAATCCAAGGAGAAACACGCCAAGACACATATTAATCAAATTATCAAAAATTAAATATAAAGAAAACATAGTAAAAGCAGCAAGGGAAAAAGAACAAATAACACACAAGGGAATCCCGATAAGGTTAACAGCTGATCTTTCAGCAGAAACTCTGCCAGCCACAAGGGAGGGGCAGCATATACTGAAAGGGATGAAGGAGAAAAACCTACAACCAAGATGCCTCTACCCAGCAAGGATCTCATTCAGATTTGATGGAGAAATTAAAAACTTTACGGACAAGCAAAAGCTGAGAGAGTTCAGCACCACCAAACGATCTTTACAACAAATGCTAAAGGAACTTCTGTAGGAAAGAAACAGAAGAGAAGGAAAACACCTACAATAACAAACCCAAAACGTTTAAAAAAATGGGAATAGGAACATACATATCGATAATTACTTGAAATGTAAAGGGATTAAATGCTCCCACCAAAAGACACAGACTGGCTGAATGGATACAAAAACAAGACCTGTATATATGCTGTCTACAAGAGACCCACTTCAGACCTAGGGACACATACAGACTGAAAGTGAGGGGATGGAAAAAGATATTCCATGCAAATGGAAATCAAAAGAAAGCTGGAGTAGCAATTCTCATATCAAACAAAATTGACTTTAAAATAAAGACTATTACAAGAGACAAAGAAGGAAACTATATAATGATCAAGGTATTGATCCAAGAGGAAGGTAGAACAATTGTAACCATTTATGCACCCAACATACGAGCACCTCAATACATAAGGCAAATACTAACAGTCATAAAAGGGGAAATCGACAGTAACACAATCATAGTAGGGGCCTTTAACACCCCACTTTCAACAATGGACAGATATCCAAAATGATACACTACTTAAAACACTAGATAATAACCAAGTGATCACTGAAGAAATCAAAGGGGAAATCAAAAAATACCTAGAAACAAATGACAATGGAGACACGATGACCCAAAACCTATGGGATGAAGCAAAAGCAGTACTAAGAGGGAAGTTTATAGCAATACAAGCCTACCTCAGGAAACTGGATACATCTCGAATAAACAACCTAACCTTGCACCTAAAGCAATAAGAGAAAGAAGAACAAAATTACCCCAAAGATAGCAGAAGGAAAGCAATCATAAAGATCAGATCAGAAATAAATGAAAAAGAAATGAAGGAAACAATAGCAAAGATCAATAAAACTAAAAGCTGGTTCTTTGAGAAGATAAACAAAATTGATAAACCATTAGCCAGACTCATCAAGAAAAAAAGGGAGGGGTCTGGGCAAGATGGCGGAAGAGTAAGATGTGGAGATCACCTTCCTCCCCACAGATACATCAGAAATACATCTACACGTGGACCTGCTCCTATAGAACACCCACTGAACGCTGGCAGAAGACGTCAGACCTCCCAAAAGGAAAGAAACTCCCCACGTACCTGGGTAGGGCAAAAGAAAAAAGAAGTAACAGGTACAAAAGAATAAGGACGGGACCTGCACCAGTGGGAGGGAACTGTGAAGGACGAAAGGTTTCCACACACTAGGAAGCCCCTTCATGGGCGGACACTGCAGGTGGCAGAGGGTGGAAGCTTCAGAGCCACGGAGGAGAGCGCAGCCACAGGGGTGCAGAGGGCAAAGAGGAGAGATTCCCACACAGAGGATTGGTGCTGAGCAGCACTTACCAGCCCGAGAGGTTTGTCTGCTCACCCGCCGGGGCGGGCAGGTGCTGGGAGCTGAGGCTCGTGCCTCAGTCAGATCCCAGGGAGAGGACTGTGGTTGGCGGTGTAAACACAGCCTGAAGGGGCCTAGTGCACCACAGCTAGCCGGGAGGGAGGCCGGGAAAAGGTCTGGAGCTGCCGAACACGCAAGAGCCTTTTTCTTGCCTCTTTGTTTACTGGTGCGCGAGGAGAGGGGATACAGAGCGCCACCTAAACGAGCTCCAGAGACGGGTGAGAGCCACGGCTATCAGTGCGGACCCCAGAGACGGGTATGAGACGCTAAGGTTGCTGCTGCCGCCACCTAGAAACCTGTGTGCGAGCACAGGTCACTATCCACACGGCCCCTCCCGGGAGCCTGTGCAACCCCCCACTGCCAGGGTCCCGTGATCCAGGGACAACTTCCCCGGGAGAACGCACGGTGCGCCTCAGCCTGCTGCAACGTCACGCCTGCCTCTGCCGCCGCAAGCTCGCCCCGAATCTGGAACCCTCCCTCCCCCTGGTCTGAGTGAGCCAGAGACACCGAGTCAGCTGCTCCTTTAACCCCGTCCTGTGTGAGCGAAGAACAGATGCCCTCAGGGTATCTACACGCAGAGGTGGGTCCAAATCCAAAGCTGAAAACCGGGAGCTGTGCGAACAAAGAAGAGAAAGGGAAATCTCTCCCAGCAGCCTCAGAAGAAGTGCATTAAAGCTCCACAAACAACTTGATGTACCTGCACCTGTTGAATACTTGAAAAGACAACGAATCATCCCAAATTGAGGAGGTGGACTTTGGGAGCAGGATATATTATTTTTTCCCCTTTTCCTCTTTTTGTGAGTGTATATGTGTATGCTTCTGTGTGAGATTTTCTCTGTATAGCATTGCTTTCACCATTTGTCCTAGGATTTGGTCCATCTGTTATTTTAGGGGTTTTTTGTTTCTTTGTTTTGACTTTAAAAAGTTTTTTTCATAACACATTTTTTCTTAATAATTTTTTTCTTATTTTTATTTTAAAAAATTAAATACGTTTTTTCTTAAGAAGATTTTTTAATTTTTTGTTTTAAAGAATTAAAAAACTATTTTTTCTACATTGTTTCATAATAAAGTTTTTCTTATTTTTTATTTTAAACAATTAAAAATCTTTTCTCTTAATAAATTTTTTAAATACTTTTTTTATTCTTTATTTTAAAAAATTTAAAAATTTATTTGAAAAAATTAATAATTTTTATTAATAAATTTTTCCTTAGTAATTTTTTCTTATTTTTTAGTATAAAAACTTTATTTTATTTTCTCTTACTTTATTTTATTTTATTTTATCCTCTTTACTTCTTTCTTTCTATTTTTCTCCCTTTTGTTCTGAGCCCTGTGGATGAAAGGCCCTCGGTGCTCCAGCCAGGCATCAGGGATGTGCCTCTGATGTGGGAGGGCCACCTTCAGGACACTGGTCCACAAGAGACCTCCCCAGCTCCACGTAATACCAAACGGCGAAAATCTCTCAGAGATCTCCGTCTCAACACCATGACCCAGCTTCACTCAACGACCAGCAAGCTACAGTGCTGGACACCCTATGCCAAACAACTAGCAAGACAGGAACACAGCCCCATCCATTAACAGAGGGGCTGCCAAAAATCATAATAAGGCCACAGACACCCCAAAACACACCACCAGACGTGGACGTGCCCACCAGAAAGACAAGATCCAGCCTCATCCACCAGAACACAGGCACTAGTGCCCTCCACCAGGAAGCCTACACAACCCAATGAAACAACCTTAGCCACTGGGGACAGATACCAAAACCAACAGGAACTACGAACCTGCAGCCTGTGAAAAGGAGACCCCAAGCACAGTCAGATAAGCAAAATGAGAAGCCAGAAAAACACACAGCAGATGAAGGAGCAAGGAAAAAACACACGAGACCTAACAAATGAAGAGGAAATAGGCAGTTTACCTGAAAAAGAATTCAGAATAAAGATAGTAACGATGATCCAAAATCTTGGACATGGAATAGGCAAAATGCAAGAAACATTTAAAAAGGACGTAGAAGAAGGAAAGAGGAACCAAGCAACGATGAAAAACACAATAAATGAAATTTAAAATACTCTAGAAGGGATCAATAGCAGAATAACTGAGGCAGAAGAACGGGTAAGTGACCTGGAAGGTAAAATAGTGGAAATAACGACTGCAGAAGAGAATAAAGAAAAAAGAATGAAAAGGACTGAGGACAGTCTCAGAGACCTCTGGGACAACATTAAACGCACCAACATTCGAATTACAGGGGTACCAGAAGAAGAAGAGAAAAGGAAAGGGACTGAGAAAATATTTGAAGAGATTATAGTTGAAAACGTCCCTAATATGGGAAAGGAAATAGTTAGTCAAGTCCTGGAAGCACAGAGAGTCCCATACAGGATAAATCCAAGGAGAAACATGCCAAGACACATATTAATCAAATTATCAAAAATTAAATATAAAGAAAACATAGTAAAAGCAGCAAGGGAAAAAGAACAAATAACACACAAGGGAATCCCGATAAGGTTAACAGCTGATCTTTCAGCAGAAACTCTGCCAGCCAGAAGGGAGGGGCAGCATATACTGAAAGGGATGAAGGAGAAAAACCTACAACCAAGATGCCTCTACCCAGCAAGGATCTCATTCAGATTTGATGGAGAAATTAAAAACTTTACGGACAAGCAAAAGCTGAGAGAGTTCAGCACCACCAAACGATCTTTACAACAAATGCTAAAGGAACTTCTGTAGGAAAGAAACAGAAGAGAAGGAAAACACCTACAATAACAAACCCAAAACGTTTAAAAAAATGGGAATAGGAACATACATATCGATAATTACCTGAAATGTAAAGGGATTAAATGCTCCCACCAAAAGACACAGACTGGCTGAATGGATACAAAAACAAGACCTGTATATATGCTGTCTACAAGAGACCCACTTCAGACCTAGGGACACATACAGACTGAAAGTGAGGGGATGGAAAAAGAGATTCCATGCAAATGGAAATCAAAAGAAAGCTGGAGTAGCAATTCTCATATCAAACAAAATTGACTTTAAAATAAAGACTATTACAAGAGACAAAGAAGGAAACTATATAATGATCAAGGTATTGATCCAAGAGGAAGGTAGAACAATTGTAACCATTTATGCACCCAACATACGAGCACCTCAATACATAAGGCAAATACTAACAGTCATAAAAGGGGAAATCGACAGTAACACAATCATAGTAGGGGCCTTTAACACCCCACTTTCAACAATGGACAGATATCCAAAATGATACACTACTTAAAACACTAGATAATAACCAAGTGATCACTGAAGAAATCAAAGGGGAAATCAAAAAATACCTAGAAACAAATGACAATGGAGACACGATGACCCAAAACCTATGGGATGAAGCAAAAGCAGTACTAAGAGGGAAGTTTATAGCAATACAAGCCTACCTCAGGAAACTGGATACATCTCGAATAAACAACCTAACCTTGCACCTAAAGCAATAAGAGAAAGAAGAACAAAATTACCCCAAAGATAGCAGAAGGAAAGCAATCATAAAGATCAGATCAGAAATAAATGAAAAAGAAATGAAGGAAACAATAGCAAAGATCAATAAAACTAAAAGCTGATTCTTTGAGAAGATAAACAAAATTGATAAACCATTAGCCAGACTCATCAAGAAAAAAAGGGAGGGGTCTGGGCAAGATGGCGGAAGAGTAAGATGTGGAGATCACCTTCCTCCCCACAGATACATCAGAAATACATCTACACGTGGACCTGCTCCTATAGAACACCCACTGAACGCTGGCAGAAGACGTCCGACCTCCCAAAAGGAAAGAAACTCCCCACGTACCTGGGTAGGGCAAAAGAAAAAAGAAGTAACAGGTACAAAAGAATAAGGACGGGACCTGCACCAGTGGGAGGGAACTGTGAAGGACGAAAGGTTTCCACACACTAGGAAGCCCCTTCATGGGCGGACACTGCAGGTGGCAGAGGGTGGAAGCTTCAGAGCCACGGAGGAGATTGCAGCCACAGGGGTGCAGAGGGCAAAGAGGAGAGATTCCCACACAGAGGATTGGTGCTGAGCAGCACTTACCAGCCCGAGAGGTTTGTCTGCTCACCCGCCGGGGCGGGCAGGTGCTGGGAGCTGAGGCTCGTGCCTCAGTCAGATCCCAGGGAGAGGACTGTGGTTGGCGGCGTAAACACAGCCTGAAGGGGCCTAGTGCACCACAGCTAGCCGGGAGGGAGGCCGGGAAAAGGTCTGGAGCTGCCGAACACGCAAGAGCCTTTTTCTTGCCTCTTTGTTTACTGGTGCGCGAGGAGAGGGGATACAGAGCGCCACCTAAACGAGCTCCAGAGACGGGTGAGAGCCACGGCTATCAGTGCGGACCCCAGAGACGGGTATGAGACGCTAAGGTTGCTGCTGCCGCCACCTAGAAACCTGTGTGCGAGCACAGGTCACTATCCACACGGCCCCTCCCGGGAGCCTGTGCAACCCCCCACTGCCAGGGTCCCGTGATCCAGGGACAACTTCCCCGGGAGAACGCACGGCGCGCCTCAGCCTGCTGCAACGTCACGCCTGCCTCTGCCGCCGCAAGCTCGCCCCGAATCTGGAACCCTCCCTCCCCCTGGTCTGAGTGAGCCAGAGACACCGAGTCAGCTGCTCCTTTAACCCCGTCCTGTGTGAGCGAAGAACAGATGCCCTCAGGGTATCTACACGCAGAGGTGGGTCCAAATCCAAAGCTGAAAACCGGGAGCTGTGCAAACAAAGAAGAGAAAGGGAAATCTCTCCCAGCAGCCTCAGAAGAAGTGCATTAAAGCTCCACAAACAACTTGATGTACCTGCACCTGTTGAATACTTGAAAAGACAACGAATCATCCCAAATTGAGGAGGTGGACTTTGGGAGCAGGATATATTATTTTTTCCCCTTTTCCTCTTTTTGTGAGTGTATATGTGTATGCTTCTGTGTGAGATTTTCTCTGTATAGCATTGCTTTCACCATTTGTCCTAGGATTTGGTCCATCTGTTATTTTAGGGGTTTTTTGTTTCTTTGTTTTGACTTTAAAAAGTTTTTTTCATAACACATTTTTTCTTAATAATTTTTTTCTTATTTTTATTTTAAAAAATTAAATACGTTTTTTCTTAAGAAGATTTTTTAATTTTTTGTTTTAAAGAATTAAAAAACTATTTTTTCTACATTGTTTCATAATAAAGTTTTTCTTATTTTTTATTTTAAACAATTAAAAATCTTTTCTCTTAATAAATTTTTTAAATACTTTTTTTATTCTTTATTTTAAAAAATTTAAAAATTTATTTTAAAAAATTAATAATTTTTATTAATAAATTTTTCCTTAGTAATTTTTTCTTATTTTTTAGTATAAAAACTTTATTTTATTTTCTCTTACTTTATTTTATTTTATTTTATTTTATTTTGTCCTCTTTACTTCTTTCTTTCTATTTTTCTCCCTTTTGTTCTGAGCCCTGTGGATGAAAGGCCCTCGGTGCTCCAGCCAGGCATCAGGGATGTGCCTCTGATGTGGGAGGGCCACCTTCAGGACACTGGTCCACAAGAGACCTCCCCAGCTCCACGTAATACCAAACGGCGAAAATCTCTCAGAGATCTCCGTCTCAACACCATGACCCAGCTTCACTCAACGACCAGCAAGCTACAGTGCTGGACACCCTATGCCAAACAACTAGCAAGACAGGAACACAGCCCCATCCATTAACAGAGGGGCTGCCAAAAATCATAATAAGGCCACAGACACCCCAAAACACACCACCAGACGTGGACGTGCCCACCAGAAAGACAAGATCCAGCCTCATCCACCAGAACACAGGCACTAGTGCCCTCCACCAGGAAGCCTACACAACCCAATGAAACAACCTTAGCCACTGGGGACAGATACCAAAACCAACAGGAACTACGAACCTGCAGCCTGTGAAAAGGAGACCCCAAACACAGTCAGATAAGCAAAATGAGAAGCCAGAAAAACACACAGCAGATGAAGGAGCAAGGAAAAAACACACCAGACCTAACAAATGAAGAGGAAATAGGCAGTTTACCTGAAAAAGAATTCAGAATAAAGATAGTAACGATGATCCAAAATCTTGGACATGGAATAGGCAAAATGCAAGAAACATTTAAAAAGGACGTAGAAGAAGGAAAGAGGAACCAAGCAACGATGAAAAACACAATAAATGAAATTTAAAATACTCTAGAAGGGATCAATAGCAGAATAACTGAGGCAGAAGAACGGGTAAGTGACCTGGAAGGTAAAATAGTGGAAATAACGACTGCAGAAGAGAATAAAGAAAAAAGAATGAAAAGGACTGAGGACAGTCTCAGAGACCTCTGGGACAACATTAAACGCACCAACATTCGAATTACAGGGGTACCAGAAGAAGAAGAGAAAAGGAAAGGGACTGAGAAAATATTTGAAGAGATTATAGTTGAAAACGTCCCTAATATGGGAAAGGAAATAGTTAGTCAAGTCCTGGAAGCACAGAGAGTCCCATACAGGATAAATCCAAGGAGAAACACGCCAAGACACATATTAATCAAATTATCAAAAATTAAATATAAAGAAAACATAGTAAAAGCAGCAAGGGAAAAAGAACAAATAACACACAAGGGAATCCCGATAAGGTTAACAGCTGATCTTTCAGCAGAAACTCTGCCAGCCACAAGGGAGGGGCAGCATATACTGAAAGGGATGAAGGAGAAAAACCTACAACCAAGATGCCTCTACCCAGCAAGGATCTCATTCAGATTTGATGGAGAAATTAAAAACTTTACGGACAAGCAAAAGCTGAGAGAGTTCAGCACCACCAAACGATCTTTACAACAAATGCTAAAGGAACTTCTGTAGGAAAGAAACAGAAGAGAAGGAAAACACCTACAATAACAAACCCAAAACGTTTAAAAAAATGGGAATAGGAACATACATATCGATAATTACCTGAAATGTAAAGGGATTAAATGCTCCCACCAAAAGACACAGACTGGCTGAATGGATACAAAAACAAGACCTGTATATATGCTGTCTACAAGAGACCCACTTCAGACCTAGGGACACATACAGACTGAAAGTGAGGGGATGGAAAAAGATATCCCATGCAAATGGAAATCAAAAGAAAGCTGGAGTAGCAATTCTCATATCAAACAAAATTGACTTTAAAATAAAGACTATTACAAGAGACAAAGAAGGAAACTATATAATGATCAAGGTATTGATCCAAGAGGAAGGTAGAACAATTGTAACCATTTATGCACCCAACATACGAGCACCTCAATACATAAGGCAAATACTAACAGTCATAAAAGGGGAAATCGACAGTAACACAATCATAGTAGGGGCCTTTAACACCCCACTTTCAACAATGGACAGATATCCAAAATGATACACTACTTAAAACACTAGATAATAACCAAGTGATCACTGAAGAAATCAAAGGGGAAATCAAAAAATACCTAGAAACAAATGACAATGGAGACACGATGACCCAAAACCTATGGGATGAAGCAAAAGCAGTACTAAGAGGGAAGTTTATAGCAATACAAGCCTACCTCAGGAAACTGGATACATCTCGAATAAACAACCTAACCTTGCACCTAAAGCAATAAGAGAAAGAAGAACAAAATTACCCCAAAGATAGCAGAAGGAAAGCAATCATAAAGATCAGATCAGAAATAAATGAAAAAGAAATGAAGGAAACAATAGCAAAGATCAATAAAACTAAAAGCTGGTTCTTTGAGAAGATAAACAAAATTGATAAACCATTAGCCAGACTCATCAAGAAAAAAAGGGAGGGGTCTGGGCAAGATGGCGGAAGAGTAAGATGTGGAGATCACCTTCCTCCCCACAGATACATCAGAAATACATCTACACGTGGACCTGCTCCTATAGAACACCCACTGAACGCTGGCAGAAGACGTCAGACCTCCCAAAAGGAAAGAAACTCCCCACGTACCTGGGTAGGGCAAAAGAAAAAAGAAGTAACAGGTACAAAAGAATAAGGACGGGACCTGCACCAGTGGGAGGGAACTGTGAAGGACGAAAGGTTTCCACACACTAGGAAGCCCCTTCATGGGCGGACACTGCAGGTGGCAGAGGGTGGAAGCTTCAGAGCCACGGAGGAGAGCGCAGCCACAGGGGTGCAGAGGGCAAAGAGGAGAGATTCCCACACAGAGGATTGGTGCTGAGCAGCACTTACCAGCCCGAGAGGTTTGTCTGCTGACCCGCCGGGGCGGGCAGGTGCTGGGAGCTGAGGCTCGTGCCTCAGTCAGATCCCAGGGAGAGGACTGTGGTTGGCGGCGTAAACACAGCCTGAAGGGGCCTAGTGCACCACAGCTAGCCGGGAGGGAGGCCGGGAAAAGGTCTGGAGCTGCCGAACACGCAAGAGCCTTTTTCTTGCCTCTTTGTTTACTGGTGCGCGAGGAGAGGGGATACAGAGCGCCACCTAAACGAGCTCCAGAGACGGGTGAGAGCCACGGCTATCAGTGCGGACCCCAGAGACGGGTATGAGACGCTAAGGTTGCTGCTGCCGCCACCTAGAAACCTGTGTGCGAGCACAGGTCACTATCCACACGGCCCCTCCCGGGAGCCTGTGCAACCCCCCACTGCCAGGGTCCCGTGATCCAGGGACAACTTCCCCGGGAGAACGCACTGCGCGCCTCAGCCTGCTGCAACGTCACGCCTGCCTCTGCCGCCGCAAGCTCGCCCCGAATCTGGAACCCTCCCTCCCCCTGGTCTGAGTGAGCCAGAGACACCGAGTCAGCTGCTCCTTTAACCCCGTCCTGTGTGAGCGAAGAACAGATGCCCTCAGGGTATCTACACGCAGAGGTGGGTCCAAATCCAAAGCTGAAAACCGGGAGCTGTGCGAACAAAGAAGAGAAAGGGAAATCTCTCCCAGCAGCCTCAGAAGAAGTGCATTAAAGCTCCACAAACAACTTGATGTACCTGCACCTGTTGAATACTTGAAAAGACAACGAATCATCCCAAATTGAGGAGGTGGACTTTGGGAGCAGGATATATTATTTTTTCCCCTTTTCCTCTTTTTGTGAGTGTATATGTGTATGCTTCTGTGTGAGATTTTCTCTGTATAGCATTGCTTTCACCATTTGTCCTAGGATTTGGTCCATCTGTTATTTTAGGGGTTTTTTGTTTCTTTGTATTGACTTTAAAAATTTTTTTTCATAACACATTTTTTCTTAATAATTTTTTTCTTATTTTTATTTTAAAAAATTAAATACGTTTTTTCTTAAGAAGATTTTTTAATTTTTTGTTTTAAAGAATTAAAAAACTATTTTTTCTACATTGTTTCATAATAAAGTTTTTCTTATTTTTTATTTTAAACAATTAAAAATCTTTTCTCTTAATAAATTTTTTAAATACTTTTTTTATTCTTTATTTTAAAAAATTTAAAAATTTATTTGAAAAAATTAATAATTTTTATTAATAAATTTTTCCTTAGTAATTTTTTCTTATTTTTTAGTATAATAACTTTATTTTATTTTCTCTTACTTTATTTTATTTTATTTTATTTTATCCTCTTTACTTCTTTCTTTCTATTTTTCTCCCTTTTGTTCTGAGCCCTGTGGATGAAAGGCCCTCGGTGCTCCAGCCAGGCATCAGGGATGTGCCTCTGATGTGGGAGGGCCACCTTCAGGACACTGGTCCACAAGAGACCTCCCCAGCTCCACGTAATACCAAACGGCGAAAATCTCTCAGAGATCTCCGTCTCAACACCATGACCCAGCTTCACTCAACGACCAGCAAGCTACAGTGCTGGACACCCTATGCCAAACAACTAGCAAGACAGGAACACAGCCCCATCCATTAACAGAGGGGCTGCCAAAAATCATAATAAGGCCACAGACACCCCAAAACACACCACCAGACGTGGACGTGCCCACCAGAAAGACAAGATCCAGCCTCATCCACCAGAACACAGGCACTAGTGCCCTCCACCAGGAAGCCTACACAACCCAATGAAACAACCTTAGCCACTGGGGACAGATACCAAAACCAACAGGAACTACGAACCTGCAGCCTGTGAAAAGGAGACCCCAAACACAGTCAGATAAGCAAAATGAGAAGCCAGAAAAACACACAGCAGATGAAGGAGCAAGGAAAAAACACACCAGACCTAACAAATGAAGAGGAAATAGGCAGTTTACCTGAAAAAGAATTCAGAATAAAGATAGTAACGATGATCCAAAATCTTGGACATGGAATAGGCAAAATGCAAGAAACATTTAACAAGGACGTAGAAGAAGGAAAGAGGAACCAAGCAACGATGAAAAACACAATAAATGAAATTTAAAATACTCTAGAAGGGATCAATAGCAGAATAACTGAGGCAGAAGAACGGGTAAGTGACCTGGAAGGTAAAATAGTGGAAATAACGACTGCAGAAGAGAATAAAGAAAAAAGAATGAAAAGGACTGAGGACAGTCTCAGAGACCTCTGGGACAACATTAAACGCACCAACATTCGAATTACAGGGGTACCAGAAGAAGAAGAGAAAAGGAAAGGGACTGAGAAAATATTTGAAGAGATTATAGTTGAAAACGTCCCTAATATGGGAAAGGAAATAGTTAGTCAAGTCCTGGAAGCACAGAGAGTCCCATACAGGATAAATCCAAGGAGAAACACGCCAAGACACATATTAATCAAATTATCAAAAATTAAATATAAAGAAAACATAGTAAAAGCAGCAAGGGAAAAAGAACAAATAACACAGAAGGGAATCCCGATAAGGTTAACAGCTGATCTTTCAGCAGAAACTCTGCAAGCCAGAAGGGAGGGGCAGCATATACTGAAAGGGATGAAGGAGAAAAACCTACAACCAAGATGCCTCTACCCAGCAAGGATCTCATTCAGATTTGATGGAGAAATTAAAAACTTTACGGACAAGCAAAAGCTGAGAGAGTTCAGCACCACCAAACCAGCTTTACAACAAATGCTAAAGGAACTTCTGTAGGAAAGAAACAGAAGAGAAGGAAAACACCTACAATAACAAACCCAAAACGTTTAAAAAAATGGGAATAGGAACATACATATCGATAATTACCTGAAATGTAAAGGGATTAAATGCTCCCACCAAAAGACACAGACTGGCTGAATGGATACAAAAACAAGACCTGTATATATGCTGTCTACAAGAGACCCACTTCAGACCTAGGGACACATACAGACTGAAAGTGAGGGGATGGAAAAAGATATCCCATGCAAATGGAAATCAAAAGAAAGCTGGAGTAGCAATTCTCATATCAAACAAAATTGACTTTAAAATAAAGACTATTACAAGAGACAAAGAAGGAAACTATATAATGATCAAGGTATTGATCCAAGAGGAAGGTAGAACAATTGTAACCATTTATGCACCCAACATACGAGCACCTCAATACATAAGGCAAATACTAACAGTCATAAAAGGGGAAATCGACAGTAACACAATCATAGTAGGGGCCTTTAACACCCCACTTTCAACAATGGACAGATATCCAAAATGATACACTACTTAAAACACTAGATAATAACCAAGTGATCACTGAAGAAATCAAAGGGGAAATCAAAAAATACCTAGAAACAAATGACAATGGAGACACGATGACCCAAAACCTATGGGATGAAGCAAAAGCAGTACTAAGAGGGAAGTTTATAGCAATACAAGCCTACCTCAGGAAACTGGATACATCTCGAATAAACAACCTAACCTTGCACCTAAAGCAATAAGAGAAAGAAGAACAAAATTACCCCAAAGATAGCAGAAGGAAAGCAATCATAAAGATCAGATCAGAAATAAATGAAAAAGAAATGAAGGAAACAATAGCAAAGATCAATAAAACTAAAAGCTGGTTCTTTGAGAAGATAAACAAAATTGATAAACCATTAGCCAGACTCATCAAGAAAAAAAGGGAGGGGTCTGGGCAAGATGGCGGAAGAGTAAGATGTGGAGATCACCTTCCTCCCCACAGATACATCAGAAATACATCTACACGTGGACCTGCTCCTATAGAACACCCACTGAACGCTGGCAGAAGACGTCAGACCTCCCAAAAGGAAAGAAACTCCCCACGTACCTGGGTAGGGCAAAAGAAAAAAGAAGTAACAGGTACAAAAGAATAAGGACGGGACCTGCACCAGTGGGAGGGAACTGTGAAGGACGAAAGGTTTCCACACACTAGGAAGCCCCTTCATGGGCGGACACTGCAGGTGGCAGAGGGTGGAAGCTTCAGAGCCACGGAGGAGAGCGCAGCCACAGGGGTGCAGAGGGCAAAGAGGAGAGATTCCCACACAGAGGATTGGTGCTGAGCAGCACTTACCAGCCCGAGAGGTTTGTCTGCTCACCCGCCGGGGCGGGCAGGTGCTGGGAGCTGAGGCTCGTGCCTCAGTCAGATCCCAGGGAGAGGACTGTGGTTGGCGGCGTAAACACAGCCTGAAGGGGCCTAGTGCACCACAGCTAGCCGGGAGGGAGGCCGGGAAAAGGTCTGGAGCTGCCGAACACGCAAGAGCCTTTTTCTTGCCTCTTTGTTTACTGGTGCGCGAGGAGAGGGGATACAGAGCGCCACCTAAACGAGCTCCAGAGACGGGTGAGAGCCACGGCTATCAGTGCGGACCCCAGAGACGGGTATGAGACGCTAAGGTTGCTGCTGCCGCCACCTAGAAACCTGTGTGCGAGCACAGGTCACTATCCACACGGCCCCTCCCGGGAGCCTGTGCAACCCCCCACTGCCAGGGTCCCGTGATCCAGGGACAACTTCCCCGGGAGAACGCACGGCGCGCCTCAGCCTGCTGCAACGTCATGCCTGCCTCTGCCGCCGCAAGCTCGCCCCGAATCTGGAACCCTCCCTCCCCCTGGTCTGAGTGAGCCAGAGACACCGAGTCAGCTTCTCCTTTAACCCCGTCCTGTGTGAGCGAAGAACAGATGCCCTCAGGGTATCTACATGCAGAGGTGGGTCCAAATCCAAAGCTGAAAACCGGGAGCTGTGCGAACAAAGAAGAGAAAGGGAAATCTCTCCCAGCAGCCTCAGAAGAAGTGCATTAAAGCTCCACAAACAACTTGATGTACCTGCACCTGTTGAATACTTGAAAAGACAACGAATCATCCCAAATTGAGGAGGTGGACTTTGGGAGCAGGATATATTATTTTTTCCCCTTTTCCTCTTTTTGTGAGTGTATATGTGTATGCTTCTGTGTGAGATTTTCTCTGTATAGCATTGCTTTCACCATTTGTCCTAGGATTTGGTCCATCTGTTATTTTAGGGGTTTTTTGTTTCTTTGTTTTGACTTTAAAAAGTTTTTTTCATAACACATTTTTTCTTAATAATTTTTTTCTTATTTTTATTTTAAAAAATTAAATACGTTTCTTCTTAAGAAGATTTTTTAATTTTTTGTTTTAAAGAATTAAAAAACTATTTTTTCTACATTGTTTCATAATAAAGTTTTTCTTATTTTTTATTTTAAACAATTAAAAATCTTTTCTCTTAATAAATTTTTTAAATACTTTTTTTATTCTTTATTTTAAAAAATTTAAAAATTTATTTTAAAAAATTAATAATTTTTATTAATAAATTTTTCCTTAGTAATTTTTTCTTATTTTTTAGTATAAAAACTTTATTTTATTTTCTCTTACTTTATTTTATTTTATTTTATCCTCTTTACTTCTTTCTTTCTATTTTTCTCCCTTTTGTTCTGAGCCCTGTGGATGAAAGGCCCTCGGTGCTCCAGCCAGGCATCAGGGATGTGCCTCTGATGTGGGAGGGCCACCTTCAGGACACTGGTCCACAAGAGACCTCCCCAGCTCCACGTAATACCAAACGGCGAAAATCTCTCAGAGATCTCCGTCTCAACACCATGACCCAGCTTCACTCAACGACCAGCAAGCTACAGTGCTGGACACCCTATGCCAAACAACTAGCAAGACAGGAACACAGCCCCATCCATTAACAGAGGGGCTGCCAAAAATCATAATAAGGCCACAGACACCCCAAAACACACCACCAGACGTGGACGTGCCCACCAGAAAGACAAGATCCAGCCTCATCCACCAGAACACAGGCACTAGTGCCCTCCACCAGGAAGCCTACACAACCCAATGAAACAACCTTAGCCACTGGGGACAGATACCAAAACCAACAGGAACTACGAACCTGCAGCCTGTGAAAAGGAGACCCCAAACACAGTCAGATAAGCAAAATGAGAAGCCAGAAAAACACACAGCAGATGAAGGAGCAAGGAAAAAACACACCAGACCTAACAAATGAAGAGGAAATAGGCAGTTTACCTGAAAAAGAATTCAGAATAAAGATAGTAACGATGATCCAAAATCTTGGACATGGAATAGGCAAAATGCAAGAAACATTTAAAAGGACGTAGAAGAAGGAAAGAGGAACCAAGCAACGATGAAAAACACAATAAATGAAATTTAAAATACTCTAGAAGGGATCAATAGCAGAATAACTGAGGCAGAAGAACGGGTAAGTGACCTGGAAGGTAAAATAGTGGAAATAACGACTGCAGAAGAGAATAAAGAAAAAAGAATGAAAAGGACTGAGGACAGTCTCAGAGACCTCTGGGACAACATTAAACGCACCAACATTCGAATTACAGGGGTACCAGAAGAAGAAGAGAAAAGGAAAGGGACTGAGAAAATATTTGAAGAGATTATAGTTGAAAACGTCCCTAATATGGGAAAGGAAATAGTTAGTCAAGTCCTGGAAGCACAGAGAGTCCCATACAGGATAAATCCAAGGAGAAACACGCCAAGACACATATTAATCAAATTATCAAAAATTAAATATAAAGAAAACATAGTAAAAGCAGCAAGGGAAAAAGAACAAATAACACACAAGGGAATCCCGATAAGGTTAACAGCTGATCTTTCAGCAGAAACTCTGCCAGCCACAAGGGAGGGGCAGCATATACTGAAAGGGATGAAGGAGAAAAACCTACAACCAAGATGCCTCTACCCAGCAAGGATCTCATTCAGATTTGATGGAGAAATTAAAAACTTTACGGACAAGCAAAAGCTGAGAGAGTTCAGCACCACCAAACGATCTTTACAACAAATGCTAAAGGAACTTCTGTAGGAAAGAAACAGAAGAGAAGGAAAACACCTACAATAACAAACCCAAAACGTTTAAAAAAATGGGAATAGGAACATACATATCGATAATTACTTGAAATGTAAAGGGATTAAATGCTCCCACCAAAAGACACAGACTGGCTGAATGGATACAAAAACAAGACCTGTATATATGCTGTCTACAAGAGACCCACTTCAGACCTAGGGACACATACAGACTGAAAGTGAGGGGATGGAAAAAGATATTCCATGCAAATGGAAATCAAAAGAAAGCTGGAGTAGCAATTCTCATATCAAACAAAATTGACTTTAAAATAAAGACTATTACAAGAGACAAAGAAGGAAACTATATAATGATCAAGGTATTGATCCAAGAGGAAGGTAGAACAATTGTAACCATTTATGCACCCAACATACGAGCACCTCAATACATAAGGCAAATACTAACAGTCATAAAAGGGGAAATCGACAGTAACACAATCATAGTAGGGGCCTTTAACACCCCACTTTCAACAATGGACAGATATCCAAAATGATACACTACTTAAAACACTAGATAATAACCAAGTGATCACTGAAGAAATCAAAGGGGAAATCAAAAAATACCTAGAAACAAATGACAATGGAGACACGATGACCCAAAACCTATGGGATGAAGCAAAAGCAGTACTAAGAGGGAAGTTTATAGCAATACAAGCCTACCTCAGGAAACTGGATACATCTCGAATAAACAACCTAACCTTGCACCTAAAGCAATAAGAGAAAGAAGAACAAAATTACCCCAAAGATAGCAGAAGGAAAGCAATCATAAAGATCAGATCAGAAATAAATGAAAAAGAAATGAAGGAAACAATAGCAAAGATCAATAAAACTAAAAGCTGGTTCTTTGAGAAGATAAACAAAATTGATAAACCATTAGCCAGACTCATCAAGAAAAAAAGGGAGGGGTCTGGGCAAGATGGCGGAAGAGTAAGATGTGGAGATCACCTTCCTCCCCACAGATACATCAGAAATACATCTACACGTGGACCTGCTCCTATAGAACACCCACTGAACGCTGGCAGAAGACGTCAGACCTCCCAAAAGGAAAGAAACTCCCCACGTACCTGGGTAGGGCAAAAGAAAAAAGAAGTAACAGGTACAAAAGAATAAGGACGGGACCTGCACCAGTGGGAGGGAACTGTGAAGGACGAAAGGTTTCCACACACTAGGAAGCCCCTTCATGGGCGGACACTGCAGGTGGCAGAGGGTGGAAGCTTCAGAGCCACGGAGGAGAGCGCAGCCACAGGGGTGCAGAGGGCAAAGAGGAGACATTCCCACACAGAGGATTGGTGCTGAGCAGCACTTACCAGCCCGAGAGGTTTGTCTGCTGACCCGCCGGGGCGGGCAGGTGCTGGGAGCTGAGGCTCGTGCCTCAGTCAGATCCCAGGGAGAGGACTGTGGTTGGCGGCGTAAACACAGCCTGAAGGGGCCTAGTGCACCACAGCTAGCCGGGAGGGAGGCCGGGAAAAGGTCTGGAGCTGCCGAACACGCAAGAGCCTTTTTCTTGCCTCTTTGTTTACTGGTGCGCGAGGAGAGGGGATACAGAGCGCCACCTAAACGAGCTCCAGAGACGGGTGAGAGCCACGGCTATCAGTGCGGACCCCAGAGACGGGTATGAGACGCTAAGGTTGCTGCTGCCGCCACCTAGAAACCTGTGTGCGAGCACAGGTCACTATCCACACGGCCCCTCCCGGGAGCCTGTGCAACCCCCCACTGCCAGGGTCCCGTGATCCAGGGACAACTTCCCCGGGAGAACGCACGGCGCGCCTCAGCCTGCTGCAACGTCACGCCTGCCTCTGCCGCCGCAAGCTCGCCCCGAATCTGGAACCCTCCCTCCCCCTGGTCTGAGTGAGCCAGAGACACCGAGTCAGCTGCTCCTTTAACCCCGTCCTGTGTGAGCGAAGAACAGATGCCCTCAGGGTATCTACACGCAGAGGTGGGTCCAAATCCAAAGCTGAAAACCGGGAGCTGTGCGAACAAAGAAGAGAAAGGGAAATCTCTCCCAGCAGCCTCAGAAGAAGTGCATTAAAGCTCCACAAACAACTTGATGTACCTGCACCTGTTGAATACTTGAAAAGACAACGAATCATCCCAAATTGAGGAGGTGGACTTTGGGAGCAGGATATATTATTTTTTCCCCTTTTCCTCTTTTTGTGAGTGTATATGTGTATGCTTCTGTGTGAGATTTTTCTCTGTATAGCATTGCTTTCACCATTTGTCCTAGGATTTGGTCCATCTGTTATTTTAGGGGTTTTTTGTTTCTTTGTTTTGACTTTAAAAATTTTTTTTCATAACACATTTTTTCTTAATAATTTTTTTCTTATTTTTATTTTAAAAAATTAAATACGTTTTTTCTTAAGAAGATTTTTTAATTTTTTGTTTTAAAGAATTAAAAAACTATTTTTTCTACATTGTTTCATAATAAAGTTTTTCTTATTTTTTATTTTAAACAATTAAAAATCTTTTCTCTTAATAAATTTTTTAAATACTTTTTTTATTCTTTATTTTAAAAAATTTAAAAATTTATTTGAAAAAATTAATAATTTTTATTAATAAATTTTTCCTTAGTAATTTTTTCTTATTTTTTAGTATAATAACTTTATTTTATTTTCTCTTACTTTATTTTATTTTATTTTATTTTATTTTATCCTCTTTACTTCTTTCTTTCTATTTTTCTCCCTTTTGTTCTGAGCCCTGTGGATGAAAGGCCCTCGGTGCTCCAGCCAGGCATCAGGGATGTGCCTCTGATGTGGGAGGGCCACCTTCAGGACACTGGTCCACAAGAGACCTCCCCAGCTCCACGTAATACCAAACGGCGAAAATCTCTCAGAGATCTCCGTCTCAACACCGTGACCCAGCTTCACTCAACGACCAGCAAGCTACAGTGCTGGACACCCTATGCCAAACAACTAGCAAGACAGGAACACAGCCCCATCCATTAACAGAGGGGCTGCCAAAAATCATAATAAGGCCACAGACACCCCAAAACACACCACCAGACGTGGACGTGCCCACCAGAAAGACAAGATCCAGCCTCATCCACCAGAACACAGGCACTAGTGCCCTCCACCAGGAAGCCTACACAACCCAATGAAACAACCTTAGCCACTGGGGACAGATACCAAAACCAACAGGAACTACGAACCTGCAGCCTGTGAAAAGGAGACCCCAAACACAGTCAGATAAGCAAAATGAGAAGCCAGAAAAACACACAGCAGATGAAGGAGCAAGGAAAAAACACACCAGACCTAACAAATGAAGAGGAAATAGGCAGTTTACCTGAAAAAGAATTCAGAATAAAGATAGTAACGATGATCCAAAATCTTGGACATGGAATAGGCAAAATGCAAGAAACATTTAAAAAGGACGTAGAAGAAGGAAAGAGGAACCAAGCAACGATGAAAAACACAATAATTGAAATTTAAAATACTCTAGAAGGGATCAATAGCAGAATAACTGAGGCAGAAGAACGGGTAAGTGACCTGGAAGGTAAAATCGTGGAAATAACGACTGCAGAAGAGAATAAAGAAAAAAGAATGAAAAGGACTGAGGACAGTCTCAGAGACCTCTGGGACAACATTAAACGCACCAACATTCGAATTACAGGGGTACCAGAAGAAGAAGAGAAAAGGAAAGGGACTGAGAAAATATTTGAAGAGATTATAGTTGAAAACGTCCCTAATATGGGAAAGGAAATAGTTAGTCAAGTCCTGGAAGCAGAGGGAGTCCCATACAGGATAAATCCAAGGAGAAACACGCCAAGACACATATTAATCAAATTATCAAAAATTAAATATAAAGAAAACATAGTAAAAGCAGCAAGGGAAAAAGAACAAATAACACACAAGGGAATCCCGATAAGGTTAACAGCTGATCTTTCAGCAGAAACTCTGCAAGCCAGAAGGGAGGGGCAGCATATACTGAAAGGGATGAAGGAGAAAAACCTACAACCAAGATGCCTCTACCCAGCAAGGATCTCATTCAGATTTGATGGAGAAATTAAAAACTTTACGGACAAGCAAAAGCTGAGAGAGTTCAGCACCACCAAACCAGCTTTACAACAAATGCTAAAGGAACTTCTGTAGGAAAGAAACAGAAGAGAAGGAAAACACCTACAATAACAAACCCAAAACGTTTAAAAAAATGGGAATAGGAACATACATATCGATAATTACCTGAAATGTAAAGGGATTAAATGCTCCCACCAAAAGACACAGACTGGCTGAATGGATACAAAAACAAGACCTGTATATATGCTGTCTACAAGAGACCCACTTCAGACCTAGGGACACATACAGACTGAAAGTGAGGGGATGGAAAAAGAGATTCCATGCAAATGGAAATCAAAAGAAAGCTGGAGTAGCAATTCTCATATCAAACAAAATTGACTTTAAAATAAAGACTATTACAAGAGACAAAGAAGGAAACTATATAATGATCAAGGTATTGATCCAAGAGGAAGGTAGAACAATTGTAACCATTTATGCACCCAACATACGAGCACCTCAATACATAAGGCAAATACTAACAGTCATAAAAGGGGAAATCGACAGTAACACAATCATAGTAGGGGCCTTTAACACCCCACTTTCAACAATGGACAGATATCCAAAATGATACACTACTTAAAACACTAGATAATAACCAAGTGATCACTGAAGAAATCAAAGGGGAAATCAAAAAATACCTAGAAACAAATGACAATGGAGACACGATGACCCAAAACCTATGGGATGAAGCAAAAGCAGTACTAAGAGGGAAGTTTATAGCAATACAAGCCTACCTCAGGAAACTGGATACATCTCGAATAAACAACCTAACCTTGCACCTAAAGCAATAAGAGAAAGAAGAACAAAATTACCCCAAAGATAGCAGAAGGAAAGCAATCATAAAGATCAGATCAGAAATAAATGAAAAAGAAATGAAGGAAACAATAGCAAAGATCAATAAAACTAAAAGCTGGTTCTTTGAGAAGATAAACAAAATTGATAAACCATTAGCCAGACTCATCAAGAAAAAAAGGGAGGGGTCTGGGCAAGATGGCGGAAGAGTAAGATGTGGAGATCACCTTCCTCCCCACAGATACATCAGAAATACATCTACACGTGGACCTGCTCCTATAGAACACCCACTGAACGCTGGCAGAAGACGTCAGACCTCCCAAAAGGAAAGAAACTCCCCACGTACCTGGGTAGGGCAAAAGAAAAAAGAAGTAACAGGTACAAAAGAATAAGGACGGGACCTGCACCAGTGGGAGGGAACTGTGAAGGACGAAAGGTTTCCACACACTAGGAAGCCCCTTCATGGGCGGACACTGCAGGTGGCAGAGGGTGGAAGCTTCAGAGCCACGGAGGAGAGCGCAGCCACAGGGGTGCAGAGGGCAAAGAGGAGAGATTCCCACACAGAGGATTGGTGCTGAGCAGCACTTACCAGCCCGAGAGGTTTGTCTGCTCACCCGCCGGGGCGGGCAGGTGCTGGGAGCTGAGGCTCGTGCCTCAGTCAGATCCCAGGGAGAGGACTGTGGTTGGCGGCGTAAACACAGCCTGAAGGGGCCTAGTGCACCACAGCTAGCCGGGAGGGAGGCCGGGAAAAGGTCTGGAGCTGCCGAACACGCAAGAGCCTTTTTCTTGCCTCTTTGTTTACTGGTGCGCGAGGAGAGGGGATACAGAGCGCCACCTAAACGAGCTCCAGAGACGGGTGAGAGCCACGGCTATCAGTGCGGACCCCAGAGACGGGTATGAGACGCTAAGGTTGCTGCTGCCGCCACCTAGAAACCTGTGTGCGAGCACAGGTCACTATCCACACGGCCCCTCCCGGGAGCCTGTGCAACCCCCCACTGCCAGGGTCCCGTGATCCAGGGACAACTTCCCCGGGAGAACGCACGGCGCGCCTCAGCCTGCTGCAACGTCACGCCTGCCTCTGCCGCCGCAAGCTCGCCCCGAATCTGGAACCCTCCCTCCCCCTGGTCTGAGTGAGCCAGAGACACCGAGTCAGCTGCTCCTTTAACCCCGTCCTGTGTGAGCGAAGAACAGATGCCCTCAGGGTATCTACACGCAGAGGTGGGTCCAAATCCAAAGCTGAAAACCGGGAGCTGTGCGAACAAAGAAGAGAAAGGGAAATCTCTCCCAGCAGCCTCAGAAGAAGTGCATTAAAGCTCCACAAACAACTTGATGTACCTGCACCTGTTGAATACTTGAAAAGACAACGAATCATCCCAAATTGAGGAGGTGGACTTTGGGAGCAGGATATATTATTTTTTCCCCTTTTCCTCTTTTTGTGAGTGTATATGTGTATGCTTCTGTGTGAGATTTTTCTCTGTATAGCATTGCTTTCACCATTTGTCCTAGGATTTGGTCCATCTGTTATTTTAGGGGTTTTTTGTTTCTTTGTTTTGACTTTAAAAATTTTTTTTCATAACACATTTTTTCTTAATAATTTTTTTCTTATTTTTATTTTAAAAAATTAAATACGTTTTTTCTTAAGAAGATTTTTTAATTTTTTGTTTTAAAGAATTAAAAAACTATTTTTTCTACATTGTTTCATAATAAAGTTTTTCTTATTTTTTATTTTAAACAATTAAAAATCTTTTCTCTTAATAAATTTTTTAAATACTTTTTTTATTCTTTATTTTAAAAAATTTAAAAATTTATTTGAAAAAATTAATAATTTTTATTAATAAATTTTTCCTTAGTAATTTTTTCTTATTTTTTAGTATAATAACTTTATTTTATTTTCTCTTACTTTATTTTATTTTATTTTATTTTATTTTATCCTCTTTACTTCTTTCTTTCTATTTTTCTCCCTTTTGTTCTGAGCCCTGTGGATGAAAGGCCCTCGGTGCTCCAGCCAGGCATCAGGGATGTGCCTCTGATGTGGGAGGGCCACCTTCAGGACACTGGTCCACAAGAGACCTCCCCAGCTCCACGTAATACCAAACGGCGAAAATCTCTCAGAGATCTCCGTCTCAACACCGTGACCCAGCTTCACTCAACGACCAGCAAGCTACAGTGCTGGACACCCTATGCCAAACAACTAGCAAGACAGGAACACAGCCCCATCCATTAACAGAGGGGCTGCCAAAAATCATAATAAGGCCACAGACACCCCAAAACACACCACCAGACGTGGACGTGCCCACCAGAAAGACAAGATCCAGCCTCATCCACCAGAACACAGGCACTAGTGCCCTCCACCAGGAAGCCTACACAACCCAATGAAACAACCTTAGCCACTGGGGACAGATACCAAAACCAACAGGAACTACGAACCTGCAGCCTGTGAAAAGGAGACCCCAAACACAGTCAGATAAGCAAAATGAGAAGCCAGAAAAACACACAGCAGATGAAGGAGCAAGGAAAAAACACACCAGACCTAACAAATGAAGAGGAAATAGGCAGTTTACCTGAAAAAGAATTCAGAATAAAGATAGTAACGATGATCCAAAATCTTGGACATGGAATAGGCAAAATGCAAGAAACATTTAAAAAGGACGTAGAAGAAGGAAAGAGGAACCAAGCAACGATGAAAAACACAATAATTGAAATTTAAAATACTCTAGAAGGGATCAATAGCAGAATAACTGAGGCAGAAGAACGGGTAAGTGACCTGGAAGGTAAAATCGTGGAAATAACGACTGCAGAAGAGAATAAAGAAAAAAGAATGAAAAGGACTGAGGACAGTCTCAGAGACCTCTGGGACAACATTAAACGCACCAACATTCGAATTACAGGGGTACCAGAAGAAGAAGAGAAAAGGAAAGGGACTGAGAAAATATTTGAAGAGATTATAGTTGAAAACGTCCCTAATATGGGAAAGGAAATAGTTAGTCAAGTCCTGGAAGCAGAGGGAGTCCCATACAGGATAAATCCAAGGAGAAACACGCCAAGACACATATTAATCAAATTATCAAAAATTAAATATAAAGAAAACATAGTAAAAGCAGCAAGGGAAAAAGAACAAATAACACACAAGGGAATCCCGATAAGGTTAACAGCTGATCTTTCAGCAGAAACTCTGCAAGCCAGAAGGGAGGGGCAGCATATACTGAAAGGGATGAAGGAGAAAAACCTACAACCAAGATGCCTCTACCCAGCAAGGATCTCATTCAGATTTGATGGAGAAATTAAAAACTTTACGGACAAGCAAAAGCTGAGAGAGTTCAGCACCACCAAACCAGCTTTACAACAAATGCTAAAGGAACTTCTGTAGGAAAGAAACAGAAGAGAAGGAAAACACCTACAATAACAAACCCAAAACGTTTAAAAAAATGGGAATAGGAACATACATATCGATAATTACCTGAAATGTAAAGGGATTAAATGCTCCCACCAAAAGACACAGACTGGCTGAATGGATACAAAAACAAGACCTGTATATATGCTGTCTACAAGAGACCCACTTCAGACCTAGGGACACATACAGACTGAAAGTGAGGGGATGGAAAAAGAGATTCCATGCAAATGGAAATCAAAAGAAAGCTGGAGTAGCAATTCTCATATCAAACAAAATTGACTTTAAAATAAAGACTATTACAAGAGACAAAGAAGGAAACTATATAATGATCAAGGTATTGATCCAAGAGGAAGGTAGAACAATTGTAACCATTTATGCACCCAACATACGAGCACCTCAATACATAAGGCAAATACTAACAGTCATAAAAGGGGAAATCGACAGTAACACAATCATAGTAGGGGCCTTTAACACCCCACTTTCAACAATGGACAGATATCCAAAATGATACACTACTTAAAACACTAGATAATAACCAAGTGATCACTGAAGAAATCAAAGGGGAAATCAAAAAATACCTAGAAACAAATGACAATGGAGACACGATGACCCAAAACCTATGGGATGAAGCAAAAGCAGTACTAAGAGGGAAGTTTATAGCAATACAAGCCTACCTCAGGAAACTGGATACATCTCGAATAAACAACCTAACCTTGCACCTAAAGCAATAAGAGAAAGAAGAACAAAATTACCCCAAAGATAGCAGAAGGAAAGCAATCATAAAGATCAGATCAGAAATAAATGAAAAAGAAATGAAGGAAACAATAGCAAAGATCAATAAAACTAAAAGCTGGTTCTTTGAGAAGATAAACAAAATTGATAAACCATTAGCCAGACTCATCAAGAAAAAAAGGGAGGGGTCTGGGCAAGATGGCGGAAGAGTAAGATGTGGAGATCACCTTCCTCCCCACAGATACATCAGAAATACATCTACACGTGGACCTGCTCCTATAGAACACCCACTGAACGCTGGCAGAAGACGTCAGACCTCCCAAAAGGAAAGAAACTCCCCACGTACCTGGGTAGGGCAAAAGAAAAAAGAAGTAACAGGTACAAAAGAATAAGGACGGGACCTGCACCAGTGGGAGGGAACTGTGAAGGACGAAAGGTTTCCACACACTAGGAAGCCCCTTCATGGGCGGACACTGCAGGTGGCAGAGGGTGGAAGCTTCAGAGCCACGGAGGAGAGCGCAGCCACAGGGGTGCAGAGGGCAAAGAGGAGAGATTCCCACACAGAGGATTGGTGCTGAGCAGCACTTACCAGCCCGAGAGGTTTGTCTGCTCACCCGCCGGGGCGGGCAGGTGCTGGGAGCTGAGGCTCGTGCCTCAGTCAGATCCCAGGGAGAGGACTGTGGTTGGCGGCGTAAACACAGCCTGAAGGGGCCTAGTGCACCACAGCTAGCCGGGAGGGAGGCCGGGAAAAGGTCTGGAGCTGCCGAACACGCAAGAGCCTTTTTCTTGCCTCTTTGTTTACTGGTGCGCGAGGAGAGGGGATACAGAGCGCCACCTAAACGAGCTCCAGAGACGGGTGAGAGCCACGGCTATCAGTGCGGACCCCAGAGACGGGTATGAGACGCTAAGGTTGCTGCTGCCGCCACCTAGAAACCTGTGTGCGAGCACAGGTCACTATCCACACGGCCCCTCCCGGGAGCCTGTGCAACCCCCCACTGCCAGGGTCCCGTGATCCAGGGACAACTTCCCCGGGAGAACGCACGGCGCGCCTCAGCCTGCTGCAACGTCACGCCTGCCTCTGCCGCCGCAAGCTCGCCCCGAATCTGGAACCCTCCCTCCCCCTGGTCTGAGTGAGCCAGAGACACCGAGTCAGCTGCTCCTTTAACCCCGTCCTGTGTGAGCGAAGAACAGATGCCCTCAGGGTATCTACACGCAGAGGTGGGTCCAAATCCAAAGCTGAAAACCGGGAGCTGTGCGAACAAAGAAGAGAAAGGGAAATCTCTCCCAGCAGCCTCAGAAGAAGTGCATTAAAGCTCCACAAACAACTTGATGTACCTGCACCTGTTGAATACTTGAAAAGACAACGAATCATCCCAAATTGAGGAGGTGGACTTTGGGAGCAGGATATATTATTTTTTCCCCTTTTCCTCTTTTTGTGAGTGTATATGTGTATGCTTCTGTGTGAGATTTTCTCTGTATAGCATTGCTTTCACCATTTGTCCTAGGATTTGGTCCATCTGTTATTTTAGGGGTTTTTTGTTTCTTTGTATTGACTTTAAAATTTTTTTTTCATAACACATTTTTTCTTAATAATTTTTTTCTTATTTTTATTTTAAAAAATTAAATACGTTTTTTCTTAAGAAGATTTTTTAATTTTTTGTTTTAAAGAATTAAAAAACTATTTTTTCTACATTGTTTCATAATAAAGTTTTTCTTATTTTTTATTTTAAACAATTAAAAATCTTTTCTCTTAATAAATTTTTTAAATACTTTTTTTATTCTTTATTTTAAAAAATTTAAAAATTTATTTGAAAAAATTAATAATTTTTATTAATAAATTTTTCCTTAGTAATTTTTTCTTATTTTTTAGTATAATAACTTTATTTTATTTTCTCTTACTTTATTTTATTTTATTTTATTTTATTTTATTTTATCCTCTTTACTTCTTTCTTTCTATTTTTCTCCCTTTTGTTCTGAGCCCTGTGGATGAAAGGCCCTCGGTGCTCCAGCCAGGCATCAGGGATGTGCCTCTGATGTGGGAGGGCCACCTTCAGGACACTGGTCCACAAGAGACCTCCCCAGCTCCACGTAATACCAAACGGCGAAAATCTCTCAGAGATCTCCGTCTCAACACCATGACCCAGCTTCACTCAACGACCAGCAAGCTACAGTGCTGGACACCCTATGCCAAACAACTAGCAAGACAGGAACACAGCCCCATCCATTAACAGAGGGGCTGCCAAAAATCATAATAAGGCCACAGACACCCCAAAACACACCACCAGACGTGGACGTGCCCACCAGAAAGACAAGATCCAGCCTCATCCACCAGAACACAGGCACTAGTGCCCTCCACCAGGAAGCCTACACAACCCAATGAAACAACCTTAGCCACTGGGGACAGATACCAAAACCAACAGGAACTACGAACCTGCAGCCTGTGAAAAGGAGACCCCAAGCACAGTCAGATAAGCAAAATGAGAAGCCAGAAAAACACACAGCAGATGAAGGAGCAAGGAAAAAACACACCAGACCTAACAAATGAAGAGGAAATAGGCAGTTTACCTGAAAAAGAATTCAGAATAAAGATAGTAACGATGATCCAAAATCTTGGACATGGAATAGGCAAAATGCAAGAAACATTTAAAAAGGACGTAGAAGAAGGAAAGAGGAACCAAGCAACGATGAAAAACACAATAAATGAAATTTAAAATACTCTAGAAGGGATCAATAGCAGAATAACTGAGGCAGAAGAACGGGTAAGTGACCTGGAAGGTAAAATAGTGGAAATAACGACTGCAGAAGAGAATAAAGAAAAAAGAATGAAAAGGACTGAGGACAGTCTCAGAGACCTCTGGGACAACATTAAACGCACCAACATTCGAATTACAGGGGTACCAGAAGAAGAAGAGAAAAGGAAAGGGACTGAGAAAATATTTGAAGAGATTATAGTTGAAAACGTCCCTAATATGGGAAAGGAAATAGTTAGTCAAGTCCTGGAAGCACAGAGAGTCCCATACAGGATAAATCCAAGGAGAAACATGCCAAGACACATATTAATCAAATTATCAAAAATTAAATATAAAGAAAACATAGTAAAAGCAGCAAGGGAAAAAGAACAAATAACACACAAGGGAATCCCGATAAGGTTAACAGCTGATCTTTCAGCAGAAACTCTGCCAGCCAGAAGGGAGGGGCAGCATATACTGAAAGGGATGAAGGAGAAAAACCTACAACCAAGATGCCTCTACCCAGCAAGGATCTCATTCAGATTTGATGGAGAAATTAAAAACTTTACGGACAAGCAAAAGCTGAGAGAGTTCAGCACCACCAAACCAGCTTTACAACAAATGCTAAAGGAACTTCTGTAGGAAAGAAACAGAAGAGAAGGAAAACACCTACAATAACAAACCCAAAACGTTTAAAAAAATGGGAATAGGAACATACATATCGATAATTACCTGAAATGTAAAGGGATTAAATGCTCCCACCAAAAGACACAGACTGGCTGAATGGATACAAAAACAAGACCTGTATATATGCTGTCTACAAGAGACCCACTTCAGACCTAGGGACACATACAGACTGAAAGTGAGGGGATGGAAAAAGAGATTCCATGCAAATGGAAATCAAAAGAAAGCTGGAGTAGCAATTCTCATATCAAACAAAATTGACTTTAAAATAAAGACTATTACAAGAGACAAAGAAGGAAACTATATAATGATCAAGGTATTGATCCAAGAGGAAGGTAGAACAATTGTAACCATTTATGCACCCAACATACGAGCACCTCAATACATAAGGCAAATACTAACAGTCATAAAAGGGGAAATCGACAGTAACACAATCATAGTAGGGGCCTTTAACACCCCACTTTCAACAATGGACAGATATCCAAAATGATACACTACTTAAAACACTAGATAATAACCAAGTGATCACTGAAGAAATCAAAGGGGAAATCAAAAAATACCTAGAAACAAATGACAATGGAGACACGATGACCCAAAACCTATGGGATGAAGCAAAAGCAGTACTAAGAGGGAAGTTTATAGCAATACAAGCCTACCTCAGGAAACTGGATACATCTCGAATAAACAACCTAACCTTGCACCTAAAGCAATAAGAGAAAGAAGAACAAAATTACCCCAAAGATAGCAGAAGGAAAGCAATCATAAAGATCAGATCAGAAATAAATGAAAAAGAAATGAAGGAAACAATAGCAAAGATCAATAAAACTAAAAGCTGATTCTTTGAGAAGATAAACAAAATTGATAAACCATTAGCCAGACTCATCAAGAAAAAAAGGGAGGGGTCTGGGCAAGATGGCGGAAGAGTAAGATGTGGAGATCACCTTCCTCCCCACAGATACATCAGAAATACATCTACACGTGGACCTGCTCCTATAGAACACCCACTGAACGCTGGCAGAAGACGTCCGACCTCCCAAAAGGAAAGAAACTCCCCACGTACCTGGGTAGGGCAAAAGAAAAAAGAAGTAACAGGTACAAAAGAATAAGGACGGGACCTGCACCAGTGGGAGGGAACTGTGAAGGACGAAAGGTTTCCACACACTAGGAAGCCCCTTCATGGGCGGACACTGCAGGTGGCAGAGGGTGGAAGCTTCAGAGCCACGGAGGAGAGTGCAGCCACAGGGGTGCAGAGGGCAAAGAGGAGAGATTCCCACACAGAGGATTGGTGCTGAGCAGCACTTACCAGCCCGAGAGGTTTGTCTGCTCACCCGCCGGGGCGGGCAGGTGCTGGGAGCTGAGGCTCGTGCCTCAGTCAGATCCCAGGGAGAGGACTGTGGTTGGCGGCGTAAACACAGCCTGAAGGGGCCTAGTGCACCACAGCTAGCCGGGAGGGAGGCCGGGAAAAGGTCTGGAGCTGCCGAACACGCAAGAGCCTTTTTCTTGCCTCTTTGTTTACTGGTGCGCGAGGAGAGGGGATACAGAGCGCCACCTAAACGAGCTCCAGAGACGGGTGAGAGCCACGGCTATCAGTGCGGACCCCAGAGACGGGTATGAGACGCTAAGGTTGCTGCTGCCGCCACCTAGAAACCTGTGTGCGAGCACAGGTCACTATCCACACGGCCCCTCCCGGGAGCCTGTGCAACCCCCCACTGCCAGGGTCCCGTGATCCAGGGACAACTTCCCCGGGAGAACGCACGGCGCGCCTCAGCCTGCTGCAACGTCACGCCTGCCTCTGCCGCCGCAAGCTCGCCCCGAATCTGGAACCCTCCCTCCCCCTGGTCTGAGTGAGCCAGAGACACCGAGTCAGCTGCTCCTTTAACCCCGTCCTGTGTGAGCAAAGAACAGATGCCCTCAGGGTATCTACACGCAGAGGTGGGTCCAAATCCAAAGCTGAAAACCGGGAGCTGTGCGAACAAAGAAGAGAAAGGGAAATCTCTCCCAGCAGCCTCAGAAGAAGTGCATTAAAGCTCCACAAACAACTTGATGTACCTGCACCTGTTGAATACTTGAAAAGACAACGAATCATCCCAAATTGAGGAGGTGGACTTTGGGAGCAGGATATATTATTTTTTCCCCTTTTCCTCTTTTTGTGAGTGTATATGTGTATGCTTCTGTGTGAGATTTTCTCTGTATAGCATTGCTTTCACCATTTGTCCTAGGATTTGGTCCATCTGTTATTTTAGGGGTTTTTTGTTTCTTTGTTTTGACTTTAAAAAGTTTTTTTCATAACACATTTTTTCTTAATAATTTTTTTCTTATTTTTATTTTAAAAAATTAAATACGTTTTTTCTTAAGAAGATTTTTTAATTTTTTGTTTTAAAGAATTAAAAAACTATTTTTTCTACATTGTTTCATAATAAAGTTTTTCTTATTTTTTATTTTAAACAATTAAAAATCTTTTCTCTTAATAAATTTTTTAAATACTTTTTTTATTCTTTATTTTAAAAAATTTAAAAATTTATTTTAAAAAATTAATAATTTTTATTAATAAATTTTTCCTTAGTAATTTTTTCTTATTTTTTAGTATAAAAACTTTATTTTATTTTCTCTTACTTTATTTTATTTTATTTTATTTTATTTTATCCTCTTTACTTCTTTCTTTCTATTTTTCTCCCTTTTGTTCTGAGCCCTGTGGATGAAAGGCCCTCGGTGCTCCAGCCAGGCATCAGGGATGTGCCTCTGATGTGGGAGGGCCACCTTCAGGACACTGGTCCACAAGAGACCTCCCCAGCTCCACGTAATACCAAACGGCGAAAATCTCTCAGAGATCTCCGTCTCAACACCATGACCCAGCTTCACTCAACGACCAGCAAGCTACAGTGCTGGACACCCTATGCCAAACAACTAGCAAGACAGGAACACAGCCCCATCCATTAACAGAGGGGCTGCCAAAAATCATAATAAGGCCACAGACACCCCAAAACACACCACCAGACGTGGACGTGCCCACCAGAAAGACAAGATCCAGCCTCATCCACCAGAACACAGGCACTAGTGCCCTCCACCAGGAAGCCTACACAACCCAATGAAACAACCTTAGCCACTGGGGACAGATACCAAAACCAACAGGAACTACGAACCTGCAGCCTGTGAAAAGGAGACCCCAAACACAGTCAGATAAGCAAAATGAGAAGCCAGAAAAACACACAGCAGATGAAGGAGCAAGGAAAAAACACACCAGACCTAACAAATGAAGAGGAAATAGGCAGTTTACCTGAAAAAGAATTCAGAATAAAGATAGTAACGATGATCCAAAATCTTGGACATGGAATAGGCAAAATGCAAGAAACATTTAAAAAGGACGTAGAAGAAGGAAAGAGGAACCAAGCAACGATGAAAAACACAATAAATGAAATTTAAAATACTCTAGAAGGGATCAATAGCAGAATAACTGAGGCAGAAGAACGGGTAAGTGACCTGGAAGGTAAAATCGTGGAAATAACGACTGCAGAAGAGAATAAAGAAAAAAGAATGAAAAGGACTGAGGACAGTCTCAGAGACCTCTGGGACAACATTAAACGCACCAACATTCGAATTACAGGGGTACCAGAAGAAGAAGAGAAAAGGAAAGGGACTGAGAAAATATTTGAAGAGATTATAGTTGAAAACGTCCCTAATATGGGAAAGGAAATAGTTAGTCAAGTCCTGGAAGCACAGAGAGTCCCATACAGGATAAATCCAAGGAGAAACACGCCAAGACACATATTAATCAAATTATCAAAAATTAAATATAAAGAAAACATAGTAAAAGCAGCAAGGGAAAAAGAACAAATAACACACAAGGGAATCCCGATAAGGTTAACAGCTGATCTTTCAGCAGAAACTCTGCCAGCCACAAGGGAGGGGCAGCATATACTGAAAGGGATGAAGGAGAAAAACCTACAACCAAGATGCCTCTACCCAGCAAGGATCTCATTCAGATTTGATGGAGAAATTAAAAACTTTACGGACAAGCAAAAGCTGAGAGAGTTCAGCACCACCAAACGATCTTTACAACAAATGCTAAAGGAACTTCTGTAGGAAAGAAACAGAAGAGAAGGAAAACACCTACAATAACAAACCCAAAACGTTTAAAAAAATGGGAATAGGAACATACATATCGATAATTACCTGAAATGTAAAGGGATTAAATGCTCCCACCAAAAGACACAGACTGGCTGAATGGATACAAAAACAAGACCTGTATATATGCTGTCTACAAGAGACCCACTTCAGACCTAGGGACACATACAGACTGAAAGTGAGGGGATGGAAAAAGAGATTCCATGCAAATGGAAATCAAAAGAAAGCTGGAGTAGCAATTCTCATATCAAACAAAATTGACTTTAAAATAAAGACTATTACAAGAGACAAAGAAGGAAACTATATAATGATCAAGGTATTGATCCAAGAGGAAGGTAGAACAATTGTAACCATTTATGCACCCAACATACGAGCACCTCAATACATAAGGCAAATACTAACAGTCATAAAAGGGGAAATCGACAGTAACACAATCATAGTAGGGGCCTTTAACACCCCACTTTCAACAATGGACAGATATCCAAAATGATACACTACTTAAAACACTAGATAATAACCAAGTGATCACTGAAGAAATCCAAGGGGAAATCAAAAAATACCTAGAAACAAATGACAATGGAGACACGATGACCCAAAACCTATGGGATGAAGCAAAAGCAGTACTAAGAGGGAAGTTTATAGCAATACAAGCCTACCTCAGGAAACTGGATACATCTCGAATAAACAACCTAACCTTGCACCTAAAGCAATAAGAGAAAGAAGAACAAAATTACCCCAAAGATAGCAGAAGGAAAGCAATCATAAAGATCAGATCAGAAATAAATGAAAAAGAAATGAAGGAAACAATAGCAAAGATCAATAAAACTAAAAGCTGGTTCTTTGAGAAGATAAACAAAATTGATAAACCATTAGCCAGACTCATCAAGAAAAAAAGGGAGGGGTCTGGGCAAGATGGCGGAAGAGTAAGATGTGGAGATCACCTTCCTCCCCACAGATACATCAGAAATACATCTACACGTGGACCTGCTCCTATAGAACACCCACTGAACGCTGGCAGAAGACGTCAGACCTCCCAAAAGGAAAGAAACTCCCCACGTACCTGGGTAGGGCAAAAGAAAAAAGAAGTAACAGGTACAAAAGAATAAGGACGGGACCTGCACCAGTGGGAGGGAACTGTGAAGGACGAAAGGTTTCCACACACTAGGAAGCCCCTTCATGGGCGGACACTGCAGGTGGCAGAGGGTGGAAGCTTCAGAGCCACGGAGGAGAGCGCAGCCACAGGGGTGCAGAGGGCAAAGAGGAGAGATTCCCACACAGAGGATTGGTGCTGAGCAGCACTTACCAGCCCGAGAGGTTTGTCTGCTCACCCGCCGGGGCGGGCAGGTGCTGGGAGCTGAGGCTCGTGCCTCAGTCAGATCCCAGGGAGAGGACTGTGGTTGGCGGCGTAAACACAGCCTGAAGGGGCCTAGTGCACCACAGCTAGCCGGGAGGGAGGCCGGGAAAAGGTCTGGAGCTGCCGAACACGCAAGAGCCTTTTTCTTGCCTCTTTGTTTACTGGTGCGCGAGGAGAGGGGATACAGAGCGCCACCTAAACGAGCTCCAGAGACGGGTGAGAGCCACGGCTATCAGTGCGGACCCCAGAGACGGGTATGAGACGCTAAGGTTGCTGCTGCCGCCACCTAGAAACCTGTGTGCGAGCACAGGTCACTATCCACACGGCCCCTCCCGGGAGCCTGTGCAACCCCCCACTGCCAGGGTCCCGTGATCCAGGGACAACTTCCCCGGGAGAACGCACGGCGCGCCTCAGCCTGCTGCAACGTCACGCCTGCCTCTGCCGCCGCAAGCTCGCCCCGAATCTGGAACCCTCCCTCCCCCTGGTCTGAGTGAGCCAGAGACACCGAGTCAGCTGCTCCTTTAACCCCGTCCTGTGTGAGCGAAGAACAGATGCCCTCAGGGTATCTACACGCAGAGGTGGGTCCAAATCCAAAGCTGAAAACCGGGAGCTGTGCGAACAAAGAAGAGAAAGGGAAATCTCTCCCAGCAGCCTCAGAAGAAGTGCATTAAAGCTCCACAAACAACTTGATGTACCTGCACCTGTTGAATACTTGAAAAGACAACGAATCATCCCAAATTGAGGAGGTGGACTTTGGGAGCAGGATATATTATTTTTTCCCCTTTTCCTCTTTTTGTGAGTGTATATGTGTATGCTTCTGTGTGAGATTTTCTCTGTATAGCATTGCTTTCACCATTTGTCCTAGGATTTGGTCCATCTGTTATTTTAGGGGTTTTTTGTTTCTTTGTTTTGACTTTAAAAATTTTTTTTCATAACACATTTTTTCTTAATAATTTTTTTCTTATTTTTATTTTAAAAAATTAAATACGTTTTTTCTTAAGAAGATTTTTTAATTTTTTGTTTTAAAGAATTAAAAAACTATTTTTTCTACATTGTTTCATAATAAAGTTTTTCTTATTTTTTATTTTAAACAATTAAAAATCTTTTCTCTTAATAAATTTTTTAAATACTTTTTTTATTCTTTATTTTAAAAAATTTAAAAATTTATTTGAAAAAATTAATAATTTTTATTAATAAATTTTTCCTTAGTAATTTTTTCTTATTTTTTAGTATAATAACTTTATTTTATTTTCTCTTACTTTATTTTATTTTATTTTATTTTATCCTCTTTACTTCTTTCTTTCTATTTTTCTCCCTTTTGTTCTGAGCCCTGTGGATGAAAGGCCCTCGGTGCTCCAGCCAGGCATCAGGGATGTGCCTCTGATGTGGGAGGGCCACCTTCAGGACACTGGTCCACAAGAGACCTCCCCAGCTCCACGTAATACCAAACGGCGAAAATCTCTCAGAGATCTCCGTCTCAACACCATGACCCAGCTTCACTCAACGACCAGCAAGCTACAGTGCTGGACACCCTATGCCAAACAACTAGCAAGACAGGAACACAGCCCCATCCATTAACAGAGGGGCTGCCAAAAATCATAATAAGGCCACAGACACCCCAAAACACACCACCAGACGTGGACGTGCCCACCAGAAAGACAAGATCCAGCCTCATCCACCAGAACACAGGCACTAGTGCCCTCCACCAGGAAGCCTACACAACCCAATGAAACAACCTTAGCCACTGGGGACAGATACCAAAACCAACAGGAACTACGAACCTGCAGCCTGTGAAAAGGAGACCCCAAACACAGTCAGATAAGCAAAATGAGAAGCCAGAAAAACACACAGCAGATGAAGGAGCAAGGAAAAAACACACCAGACCTAACAAATGAAGAGGAAATAGGCAGTTTACCTGAAAAAGAATTCAGAATAAAGATAGTAACGATGATCCAAAATCTTGGACATGGAATAGGCAAAATGCAAGAAACATTTAACAAGGACGTAGAAGAAGGAAAGAGGAACCAAGCAACGATGAAAAACACAATAAATGAAATTTAAAATACTCTAGAAGGGATCAATAGCAGAATAACTGAGGCAGAAGAACGGGTAAGTGACCTGGAAGGTAAAATAGTGGAAATAACGACTGCAGAAGAGAATAAAGAAAAAAGAATGAAAAGGACTGAGGACAGTCTCAGAGACCTCTGGGACAACATTAAACGCACCAACATTCGAATTACAGGGGTACCAGAAGAAGAAGAGAAAAGGAAAGGGACTGAGAAAATATTTGAAGAGATTATAGTTGAAAACGTCCCTAATATGGGAAAGGAAATAGTTAGTCAAGTCCTGGAAGCACAGAGAGTCCCATACAGGATAAATCCAAGGAGAAACACGCCAAGACACATATTAATCAAATTATCAAAAATTAAATATAAAGAAAACATAGTAAAAGCAGCAAGGGAAAAAGAACAAATAACACACAAGGGAATCCCGATAAGGTTAACAGCTGATCTTTCAGCAGAAACTCTGCCAGCCAGAAGGGAGGGGCAGCATATACTGAAAGGGATGAAGGAGAAAAACCTACAACCAAGATGCCTCTACCCAGCAAGGATCTCATTCAGATTTGATGGAGAAATTAAAAACTTTACGGACAAGCAAAAGCTGAGAGAGTTCAGCACCACCAAACGATCTTTACAACAAATGCTAAAGGAACTTCTGTAGGAAAGAAACAGAAGAGAAGGAAAACACCTACAATAACAAACCCAAAACGTTTAAAAAAATGGGAATAGGAACATACATATCGATAATTACCTGAAATGTAAAGGGATTAAATGCTCCCACCAAAAGACACAGACTGGCTGAATGGATACAAAAACAAGACCTGTATATATGCTGTCTACAAGAGACCCACTTCAGACCTAGGGACACATACAGACTGAAAGTGAGGGGATGGAAAAAGAGATTCCATGCAAATGGAAATCAAAAGAAAGCTGGAGTAGCAATTCTCATATCAAACAAAATTGACTTTAAAATAAAGACTATTACAAGAGACAAAGAAGGAAACTATATAATGATCAAGGTATTGATCCAAGAGGAAGGTAGAACAATTGTAACCATTTATGCACCCAACATACGAGCACCTCAATACATAAGGCAAATACTAACAGTCATAAAAGGGGAAATCGACAGTAACACAATCATAGTAGGGGCCTTTAACACCCCACTTTCAACAATGGACAGATATCCAAAATGATACACTACTTAAAACACTAGATAATAACCAAGTGATCACTGAAGAAATCAAAGGGGAAATCAAAAAATACCTAGAAACAAATGACAATGGAGACACGATGACCCAAAACCTATGGGATGAAGCAAAAGCAGTACTAAGAGGGAAGTTTATAGCAATACAAGCCTACCTCAGGAAACTGGATACATCTCGAATAAACAACCTAACCTTGCACCTAAAGCAATAAGAGAAAGAAGAACAAAATTACCCCAAAGATAGCAGAAGGAAAGCAATCATAAAGATCAGATCAGAAATAAATGAAAAAGAAATGAAGGAAACAATAGCAAAGATCAATAAAACTAAAAGCTGGTTCTTTGAGAAGATAAACAAAATTGATAAACCATTAGCCAGACTCATCAAGAAAAAAAGGGAGGGGTCTGGGCAAGATGGCGGAAGAGTAAGATGTGGAGATCACCTTCCTCCCCACAGATACATCAGAAATACATCTACACGTGGACCTGCTCCTATAGAACACCCACTGAACGCTGGCAGAAGACGTCAGACCTCCCAAAAGGAAAGAAACTCCCCACGTACCTGGGTAGGGCAAAAGAAAAAAGAAGTAACAGGTACAAAAGAATAAGGACGGGACCTGCACCAGTGGGAGGGAACTGTGAAGGACGAAAGGTTTCCACACACTAGGAAGCCCCTTCATGGGCGGACACTGCAGGTGGCAGAGGGTGGAAGCTTCAGAGCCACGGAGGAGAGCGCAGCCACAGGGGTGCAGAGGGCAAAGAGGAGAGATTCCCACACAGAGGATTGGTGCTGAGCAGCACTTACCAGCCCGAGAGGTTTGTCTGCTCACCCGCCGGGGCGGGCAGGTGCTGGGAGCTGAGGCTCGTGCCTCAGTCAGATCCCAGGGAGAGGACTGTGGTTGGCGGCGTAAACACAGCCTGAAGGGGCCTAGTGCACCACAGCTAGCCGGGAGGGAGGCCGGGAAAAGGTCTGGAGCTGCCGAACACGCAAGAGCCTTTTTCTTGCCTCTTTGTTTACTGGTGCGCGAGGAGAGGGGATACAGAGTGCCACCTAAACGAGCTCCAGAGACGGGTGAGAGCCACGGCTATCAGTGCGGACCCCAGAGACGGGTATGAGACGCTAAGGTTGCTGCTGCCGCCACCTAGAAACCTGTGTGCGAGCACAGGTCACTATCCACACGGCCCCTCCCGGGAGCCTGTGCAACCCCCCACTGCCAGGGTCCCGTGATCCAGGGACAACTTCCCCGGGAGAACGCACGGCGCGCCTCAGCCTGCTGCAACGTCACGCCTGCCTCTGCCGCCGCAAGCTCGCCCCGAATCTGGAACCCTCCCTCCCCCTGGTCTGAGTGAGCCAGAGACACCGAGTCAGCTGCTCCTTTAACCCCGTCCTGTGTGAGCGAAGAACAGATGCCCTCAGGGTATCTACACGCAGAGGTGGGTCCAAATCCAAAGCTGAAAACCGGGAGCTGTGCGAACAAAGAAGAGAAAGGGAAATCTCTCCCAGCAGCCTCAGAAGAAGTGCATTAAAGCTCCACAAACAACTTGATGTACCTGCACCTGTTGAATACTTGAAAAGACAACGAATCATCCCAAATTGAGGAGGTGGACTTTGGGAGCAGGATATATTATTTTTTCCCCTTTTCCTCTTTTTGTGAGTGTATATGTGTATGCTTCTGTGTGAGATTTTCTCTGTATAGCATTGCTTTCACCATTTGTCCTAGGATTTGGTCCATCTGTTATTTTAGGGGTTTTTTGTTTCTTTGTTTTGACTTTAAAAATTTTTTTTCATAACACATTTTTTCTTAATAATTTTTTTCTTATTTTTATTTTAAAAAATTAAATACGTTTTTTCTTAAGAAGATTTTTTAATTTTTTGTTTTAAAGAATTAAAAAACTATTTTTTCTACATTGTTTCATAATAAAGTTTTTCTTATTTTTTATTTTAAACAATTAAAAATCTTTTCTCTTAATAAATTTTTTAAATACTTTTTTTATTCTTTATTTTAAAAAATTTAAAAATTTATTTGAAAAAATTAATAATTTTTATTAATAAATTTTTCCTTAGTAATTTTTTCTTATTTTTTAGTATAATAACTTTATTTTATTTTCTCTTACTTTATTTTATTTTATTTTATTTTATCCTCTTTACTTCTTTCTTTCTATTTTTCTCCCTTTTGTTCTGAGCCCTGTGGATGAAAGGCCCTCGGTGCTCCAGCCAGGCATCAGGGATGTGCCTCTGATGTGGGAGGGCCACCTTCAGGACACTGGTCCACAAGAGACCTCCCCAGCTCCACGTAATACCAAACGGCGAAAATCTCTCAGAGATCTCCGTCTCAACACCATGACCCAGCTTCACTCAACGACCAGCAAGCTACAGTGCTGGACACCCTATGCCAAACAACTAGCAAGACAGGAACACAGCCCCATCCATTAACAGAGGGGCTGCCAAAAATCATAATAAGGCCACAGACACCCCAAAACACACCACCAGACGTGGACGTGCCCACCAGAAAGACAAGATCCAGCCTCATCCACCAGAACACAGGCACTAGTGCCCTCCACCAGGAAGCCTACACAACCCAATGAAACAACCTTAGCCACTGGGGACAGATACCAAAACCAACAGGAACTACGAACCTGCAGCCTGTGAAAAGGAGACCCCAAACACAGTCAGATAAGCAAAATGAGAAGCCAGAAAAACACACAGCAGATGAAGGAGCAAGGAAAAAACACACCAGACCTAACAAATGAAGAGGAAATAGGCAGTTTACCTGAAAAAGAATTCAGAATAAAGATAGTAACGATGATCCAAAATCTTGGACATGGAATAGGCAAAATGCAAGAAACATTTAAAAAGGACGTAGAAGAAGGAAAGAGGAACCAAGCAACGATGAAAAACACAATAAATGAAATTTAAAATACTCTAGAAGGGATCAATAGCAGAATAACTGAGGCAGAAGAACGGGTAAGTGACCTGGAAGGTAAAATAGTGGAAATAACGACTGCAGAAGAGAATAAAGAAAAAAGAATGAAAAAGACTGAGGACAGTCTCAGAGACCTCTGGGACAACATTAAACGCACCAACATTCGAATTACAGGGGTACCAGAAGAAGAAGAGAAAAGGAAAGGGACTGAGAAAATATTTGAAGAGATTATAGTTGAAAACGTCCCTAATATGGGAAAGGAAATAGTTAGTCAAGTCCTGGAAGCACAGAGAGTCCCATACAGGATAAATCCAAGGAGAAACACGCCAAGACACATATTAATCAAATTATCAAAAATTAAATATAAAGAAAACATAGTAAAAGCAGCAAGGGAAAAAGAACAAATAACACACAAGGGAATCCCGATAAGGTTAACAGCTGATCTTTCAGCAGAAACTCTGCCAGCCACAAGGGAGGGGCAGCATATACTGAAAGGGATGAAGGAGAAAAACCTACAACCAAGATGCCTCTACCCAGCAAGGATCTCATTCAGATTTGATGGAGAAATTAAAAACTTTACGGACAAGCAAAAGCTGAGAGAGTTCAGCACCACCAAACGATCTTTACAACAAATGCTAAAGGAACTTCTGTAGGAAAGAAACAGAAGAGAAGGAAAACACCTACAATAACAAACCCAAAACGTTTAAAAAAATGGGAATAGGAACATACATATCGATAATTACCTGAAATGTAAAGGGATTAAATGCTCCCACCAAAAGACACAGACTGGCTGAATGGATACAAAAACAAGACCTGTATATATGCTGTCTACAAGAGACCCACTTCAGACCTAGGGACACATACAGACTGAAAGTGAGGGGATGGAAAAAGAGATTCCATGCAAATGGAAATCAAAAGAAAGCTGGAGTAGCAATTCTCATATCAAACAAAATTGACTTTAAAATAAAGACTATTACAAGAGACAAAGAAGGAAACTATATAATGATCAAGGTATTGATCCAAGAGGAAGGTAGAACAATTGTAACCATTTATGCACCCAACATACGAGCACCTCAATACATAAGGCAAATACTAACAGTCATAAAAGGGGAAATCGACAGTAACACAATCATAGTAGGGGCCTTTAACACCCCACTTTCAACAATGGACAGATATCCAAAATGATACACTACTTAAAACACTAGATAATAACCAAGTGATCACTGAAGAAATCAAAGGGGAAATCAAAAAATACCTAGAAACAAATGACAATGGAGACACGATGACCCAAAACCTATGGGATGAAGCAAAAGCAGTACTAAGAGGGAAGTTTATAGCAATACAAGCCTACCTCAGGAAACTGGATACATCTCGAATAAACAACCTAACCTTGCACCTAAAGCAATAAGAGAAAGAAGAACAAAATTACCCCAAAGATAGCAGAAGGAAAGCAATCATAAAGATCAGATCAGAAATAAATGAAAAAGAAATGAAGGAAACAATAGCAAAGATCAATAAAACTAAAAGCTGGTTCTTTGAGAAGATAAACAAAATTGATAAACCATTAGCCAGACTCATCAAGAAAAAAAGGGAGGGGTCTGGGCAAGATGGCGGAAGAGTAAGATGTGGAGATCACCTTCCTCCCCACAGATACATCAGAAATACATCTACACGTGGACCTGCTCCTATAGAACACCCACTGAACGCTGGCAGAAGACGTCAGACCTCCCAAAAGGAAAGAAACTCCCCACGTACCTGGGTAGGGCAAAAGAAAAAAGAAGTAACAGGTACAAAAGAATAAGGACGGGACCTGCACCAGTGGGAGGGAACTGTGAAGGACGAAAGGTTTCCACACACTAGGAAGCCCCTTCATGGGCGGACACTGCAGGTGGCAGAGGGTGGAAGCTTCAGAGCCACGGAGGAGAGCGCAGCCACAGGGGTGCAGAGGGCAAAGAGGAGAGATTCCCACACAGAGGATTGGTGCTGAGCAGCACTTACCAGCCCGAGAGGTTTGTCTGCTCACCCGCCGGGGCGGGCAGGTGCTGGGAGCTGAGGCTCGTGCCTCAGTCAGATCCCAGGGAGAGGACTGTGGTTGGCGGCGTAAACACAGCCTGAAGGGGCCTAGTGCACCACAGCTAGCCGGGAGGGAGGCCGGGAAAAGGTCTGGAGCTGCCGAACACGCAAGAGCCTTTTTCTTGCCTCTTTGTTTACTGGTGCGCGAGGAGAGGGGATACAGAGCGCCACCTAAACGAGCTCCAGAGACGGGTGAGAGCCACGGCTATCAGTGCGGACCCCAGAGACGGGTATGAGACGCTAAGGTTGCTGCTGCCGCCACCTAGAAACCTGTGTGCGAGCACAGGTCACTATCCACACGGCCCCTCCCGGGAGCCTGTGCAACCCCCCACTGCCAGGGTCCCGTGATCCAGGGACAACTTCCCCGGGAGAACGCACGGCGCGCCTCAGCCTGCTGCAACGTCACGCCTGCCTCTGCCGCCGCAAGCTCGCCCCGAATCTGGAACCCTCCCTCCCCCTGGTCTGAGTGAGCCAGAGACACCGAGTCAGCTGCTCCTTTAACCCCGTCCTGTGTGAGCGAAGAACAGATGCCCTCAGGGTATCTACACGCAGAGGTGGGTCCAAATCCAAAGCTGAAAACCGGGAGCTGTGCGAACAAAGAAGAGAAAGGGAAATCTCTCCCAGCAGCCTCAGAAGAAGTGCATTAAAGCTCCACAAACAACTTGATGTACCTGCACCTGTTGAATACTTGAAAAGACAACGAATCATCCCAAATTGAGGAGGTGGACTTTGGGAGCAGGATATATTATTTTTTCCCCTTTTCCTCTTTTTGTGAGTGTATATGTGTATGCTTCTGTGTGAGATTTTCTCTGTATAGCATTGCTTTCACCATTTGTCCTAGGATTTGGTCCATCTGTTATTTTAGGGGTTTTTTGTTTCTTTGTTTTGACTTTAAAAATTTTTTTTCATAACACATTTTTTCTTAATAATTTTTTTCTTATTTTTATTTTAAAAAATTAAATACGTTTTTTCTTAAGAAGATTTTTTAATTTTTTGTTTTAAAGAATTAAAAAACTATTTTTTCTACATTGTTTCATAATAAAGTTTTTCTTATTTTTTATTTTAAACAATTAAAAATCTTTTCTCTTAATAAATTTTTTAAATACTTTTTTTATTCTTTATTTTAAAAAGTTTAAAAATTTATTTGAAAAAATTAATAATTTTTATTAATAAATTTTTCCTTAGTAATTTTTTCTTATTTTTTAGTATAATAACTTTATTTTATTTTCTCTTACTTTATTTTATTTTATTTTATTTTATTTTATCCTCTTTACTTCTTTCTTTCTATTTTTCTCCCTTTTGTTCTGAGCCCTGTGGATGAAAGGCCCTCGGTGCTCCAGCCAGGCATCAGGGATGTGCCTCTGATGTGGGAGGGCCACCTTCAGGACACTGGTCCACAAGAGACCTCCCCAGCTCCACGTAATACCAAACGGCGAAAATCTCTCAGAGATCTCCGTCTCAACACCGTGACCCAGCTTCACTCAACGACCAGCAAGCTACAGTGCTGGACACCCTATGCCAAACAACTAGCAAGACAGGAACACAGCCCCATCCATTAACAGAGGGGCTGCCAAAAATCATAATAAGGCCACAGACACCCCAAAACACACCACCAGACGTGGACGTGCCCACCAGAAAGACAAGATCCAGCCTCATCCACCAGAACACAGGCACTAGTGCCCTCCACCAGGAAGCCTACACAACCCAATGAAACAACCTTAGCCACTGGGGACAGATACCAAAACCAACAGGAACTACGAACCTGCAGCCTGTGAAAAGGAGACCCCAAGCACAGTCAGATAAGCAAAATGAGAAGCCAGAAAAACACACAGCAGATGAAGGAGCAAGGAAAAAACACACCAGACCTAACAAATGAAGAGGAAATAGGCAGTTTACCTGAAAAAGAATTCAGAATAAAGATAGTAACGATGATCCAAAATCTTGGACATGGAATAGGCAAAATGCAAGAAACATTTAAAAAGGACGTAGAAGAAGGAAAGAGGAACCAAGCAACGATGAAAAACACAATAAATGAAATTTAAAATACTCTAGAAGGGATCAATAGCAGAATAACTGAGGCAGAAGAACGGGTAAGTGACCTGGAAGGTAAAATAGTGGAAATAACGACTGCAGAAGAGAATAAAGAAAAAAGAATGAAAAGGACTGAGGACAGTCTCAGAGACCTCTGGGACAACATTAAACGCACCAACATTCGAATTACAGGGGTACCAGAAGAAGAAGAGAAAAGGAAAGGGACTGAGAAAATATTTGAAGAGATTATAGTTGAAAACGTCCCTAATATGGGAAAGGAAATAGTTAGTCAAGTCCTGGAAGCACAGAGAGTCCCATACAGGATAAATCCAAGGAGAAACACGCCAAGACACATATTAATCAAATTATCAAAAATTAAATATAAAGAAAACATAGTAAAAGCAGCAAGGGAAAAAGAACAAATAACACACAAGGGAATCCCGATAAGGTTAACAGCTGATCTTTCAGCAGAAACTCTGCAAGCCAGAAGGGAGGGGCAGCATATACTGAAAGGGATGAAGGAGAAAAACCTACAACCAAGATGCCTCTACCCAGCAAGGATCTCATTCAGATTTGATGGAGAAATTAAAAACTTTACGGACAAGCAAAAGCTGAGAGAGTTCAGCACCACCAAACCAGCTTTACAACAAATGCTAAAGGAACTTCTGTAGGAAAGAAACAGAAGAGAAGGAAAACACCTACAATAACAAACCCAAAACGTTTAAAAAAATGGGAATAGGAACATACATATCGATAATTACCTGAAATGTAAAGGGATTAAATGCTCCCACCAAAAGACACAGACTGGCTGAATGGATACAAAAACAAGACCTGTATATATGCTGTCTACAAGAGACCCACTTCAGACCTAGGGACACATACAGACTGAAAGTGAGGGGATGGAAAAAGAGATTCCATGCAAATGGAAATCAAAAGAAAGCTGGAGTAGCAATTCTCATATCAAACAAAATTGACTTTAAAATAAAGACTATTACAAGAGACAAAGAAGGAAACTATATAATGATCAAGGTATTGATCCAAGAGGAAGGTAGAACAATTGTAACCATTTATGCACCCAACATACGAGCACCTCAATACATAAGGCAAATACTAACAGTCATAAAAGGGGAAATCGACAGTAACACAATCATAGTAGGGGCCTTTAACACCCCACTTTCAACAATGGACAGATATCCAAAATGATACACTACTTAAAACACTAGATAATAACCAAGTGATCACTGAAGAAATCAAAGGGGAAATCAAAAAATACCTAGAAACAAATGACAATGGAGACACGATGACCCAAAACCTATGGGATGAAGCAAAAGCAGTACTAAGAGGGAAGTTTATAGCAATACAAGCCTACCTCAGGAAACTGGATACATCTCGAATAAACAACCTAACCTTGCACCTAAAGCAATAAGAGAAAGAAGAACAAAATTACCCCAAAGATAGCAGAAGGAAAGCAATCATAAAGATCAGATCAGAAATAAATGAAAAAGAAATGAAGGAAACAATAGCAAAGATCAATAAAACTAAAAGCTGGTTCTTTGAGAAGATAAACAAAATTGATAAACCATTAGCCAGACTCATCAAGAAAAAAAGGGAGGGGTCTGGGCAAGATGGCGGAAGAGTAAGATGTGGAGATCACCTTCCTCCCCACAGATACATCAGAAATACATCTACACGTGGACCTGCTCCTATAGAACACCCACTGAACGCTGGCAGAAGACGTCAGACCTCCCAAAAGGAAAGAAACTCCCCACGTACCTGGGTAGGGCAAAAGAAAAAAGAAGTAACAGGTACAAAAGAATAAGGACGGGACCTGCACCAGTGGGAGGGAACTGTGAAGGACGAAAGGTTTCCACACACTAGGAAGCCCCTTCATGGGCGGACACTGCAGGTGGCAGAGGGTGGAAGCTTCAGAGCCACGGAGGAGAGCGCAGCCACAGGGGTGCAGAGGGCAAAGAGGAGAGATTCCCACACAGAGGATTGGTGCTGAGCAGCACTTACCAGCCCGAGAGGTTTGTCTGCTCACCCGCCGGGGCGGGCAGGTGCTGGGAGCTGAGGCTCGTGCCTCAGTCAGATCCCAGGGAGAGGACTGTGGTTGGCGGCGTAAACACAGCCTGAAGGGGCCTAGTGCACCACAGCTAGCCGGGAGGGAGGCCGGGAAAAGGTCTGGAGCTGCCGAACACGCAAGAGCCTTTTTCTTGCCTCTTTGTTTACTGGTGCGCGAGGAGAGGGGATACAGAGCGCCACCTAAACGAGCTCCAGAGACGGGTGAGAGCCACGGCTATCAGTGCGGACCCCAGAGACGGGTATGAGACGCTAAGGTTGCTGCTGCCGCCACCTAGAAACCTGTGTGCGAGCACAGGTCACTATCCACACGGCCCCTCCCGGGAGCCTGTGCAACCCCCCACTGCCAGGGTCCCGTGATCCAGGGACAACTTCCCCGGGAGAACGCACGGCGCGCCTCAGCCTGCTGCAACGTCACGCCTGCCTCTGCCGCCGCAAGCTCGCCCCGAATCTGGAACCCTCCCTCCCCCTGGTCTGAGTGAGCCAGAGACACCGAGTCAGCTGCTCCTTTAACCCCGTCCTGTGTGAGCGAAGAACAGATGCCCTCAGGGTATCTACACGCAGAGGTGGGTCCAAATCCAAAGCTGAAAACCGGGAGCTGTGCGAACAAAGAAGAGAAAGGGAAATCTCTCCCAGCAGCCTCAGAAGAAGTGCATTAAAGCTCCACAAACAACTTGATGTACCTGCACCTGTTGAATACTTGAAAAGACAACGAATCATCCCAAATTGAGGAGGTGGACTTTGGGAGCAGGATATATTATTTTTTCCCCTTTTCCTCTTTTTGTGAGTGTATATGTGTATGCTTCTGTGTGAGATTTTCTCTGTATAGCATTGCTTTCACCATTTGTCCTAGGATTTGGTCCATCTGTTATTTTAGGGGTTTTTTGTTTCTTTGTTTTGACTTTAAAAATTTTTTTTCATAACACATTTTTTCTTAATAATTTTTTTCTTATTTTTATTTTAAAAAATTAAATACGTTTTTTCTTAAGAAGATTTTTTAATTTTTTGTTTTAAAGAATTAAAAAACTATTTTTTCTACATTGTTTCATAATAAAGTTTTTCTTATTTTTTATTTTAAACAATTAAAAATCTTTTCTCTTAATAAATTTTTAAATACTTTTTTTATTCTTTATTTTAAAAAATTTAAAAATTTATTTGAAAAAATTAATAATTTTTATTAATAAATTTTTCCTTAGTAATTTTTTCTTATTTTTTAGTATAATAACTTTATTTTATTTTCTCTTACTTTATTTTATTTTATTTTATTTTATTTTATCCTCTTTACTTCTTTCTTTCTATTTTTCTCCCTTTTGTTCTGAGCCCTGTGGATGAAAGGCCCTCGGTGCTCCAGCCAGGCATCAGGGATGTGCCTCTGATGTGGGAGGGCCACCTTCAGGACACTGGTCCACAAGAGACCTCCCCAGCTCCACGTAATACCAAACGGCGAAAATCTCTCAGAGATCTCCGTCTCAACACCATGACCCAGCTTCACTCAACGACCAGCAAGCTACAGTGCTGGACACCCTATGCCAAACAACTAGCAAGACAGGAACACAGCCCCATCCATTAACAGAGGGGCTGCCAAAAATCATAATAAGGCCACAGACACCCCAAAACACACCACCAGACGTGGACGTGCCCACCAGAAAGACAAGATCCAGCCTCATCCACCAGAACACAGGCACTAGTGCCCTCCACCAGGAAGCCTACACAACCCAATGAAACAACCTTAGCCACTGGGGACAGATACCAAAACCAACAGGAACTACGAACCTGCAGCCTGTGAAAAGGAGACCCCAAACACAGTCAGATAAGCAAAATGAGAAGCCAGAAAAACACACAGCAGATGAAGGAGCAAGGAAAAAACACACCAGACCTAACAAATGAAGAGGAAATAGGCAGTTTACCTGAAAAAGAATTCAGAATAAAGATAGTAACGATGATCCAAAATCTTGGACATGGAATAGGCAAAATGCAAGAAACATTTAAAAAGGACGTAGAAGAAGGAAAGAGGAACCAAGCAACGATGAAAAACACAATAAATGAAATTTAAAATACTCTAGAAGGGATCAATAGCAGAATAACTGAGGCAGAAGAACGGGTAAGTGACCTGGAAGGTAAAATAGTGGAAATAACGACTGCAGAAGAGAATAAAGAAAAAAGAATGAAAAGGACTGAGGACAGTCTCAGAGACCTCTGGGACAACATTAAACGCACCAACATTCGAATTACAGGGGTACCAGAAGAAGAAGAGAAAAGGAAAGGGACTGAGAAAATATTTGAAGAGATTATAGTTGAAAACGTCCCTAATATGGGAAAGGAAATAGTTAGTCAAGTCCTGGAAGCACAGAGAGTCCCATACAGGATAAATCCAAGGAGAAACACGCCAAGACACATATTAATCAAATTATCAAAAATTAAATATAAAGAAAACATAGTAAAAGCAGCAAGGGAAAAAGAACAAATAACACACAAGGGAATCCCGATAAGGTTAACAGCTGATCTTTCAGCAGAAACTCTGCAAGCCAGAAGGGAGGGGCAGCATATACTGAAAGGGATGAAGGAGAAAAACCTACAACCAAGATGCCTCTACCCAGCAAGGATCTCATTCAGATTTGATGGAGAAATTAAAAACTTTACGGACAAGCAAAAGCTGAGAGAGTTCAGCACCACCAAACGATCTTTACAACAAATGCTAAAGGAACTTCTGTAGGAAAGAAACAGAAGAGAAGGAAAACACCTACAATAACAAACCCAAAACGTTTAAAAAAATGGGAATAGGAACATACATATCGATAATTACCTGAAATGTAAAGGGATTAAATGCTCCCACCAAAAGACACAGACTGGCTGAATGGATACAAAAACAAGACCTGTATATATGCTGTCTACAAGAGACCCACTTCAGACCTAGGGACACATACAGACTGAAAGTGAGGGGATGGAAAAAGAGATTCCATGCAAATGGAAATCAAAAGAAAGCTGGAGTAGCAATTCTCATATCAAACAAAATTGACTTTAAAATAAAGACTATTACAAGAGACAAAGAAGGAAACTATATAATGATCAAGGTATTGATCCAAGAGGAAGGTAGAACAATTGTAACCATTTATGCACCCAACATACGAGCACCTCAATACATAAGGCAAATACTAACAGTCATAAAAGGGGAAATCGACAGTAACACAATCATAGTAGGGGCCTTTAACACCCCACTTTCAACAATGGACAGATATCCAAAATGATACACTACTTAAAACACTAGATAATAACCAAGTGATCACTGAAGAAATCAAAGGGGAAATCAAAAAATACCTAGAAACAAATGACAATGGAGACACGATGACCCAAAACCTATGGGATGAAGCAAAAGCAGTACTAAGAGGGAAGTTTATAGCAATACAAGCCTACCTCAGGAAACTGGATACATCTCGAATAAACAACCTAACCTTGCACCTAAAGCAATAAGAGAAAGAAGAACAAAATTACCCCAAAGATAGCAGAAGGAAAGCAATCATAAAGATCAGATCAGAAATAAATGAAAAAGAAATGAAGGAAACAATAGCAAAGATCAATAAAACTAAAAGCTGGTTCTTTGAGAAGATAAACAAAATTGATAAACCATTAGCCAGACTCATCAAGAAAAAAAGGGAGGGGTCTGGGCAAGATGGCGGAAGAGTAAGATGTGGAGATCACCTTCCTCCCCACAGATACATCAGAAATACATCTACACGTGGACCTGCTCCTATAGAACACCCACTGAACGCTGGCAGAAGACGTCAGACCTCCCAAAAGGAAAGAAACTCCCCACGTACCTGGGTAGGGCAAAAGAAAAAAGAAGTAACAGGTACAAAAGAATAAGGACGGGACCTGCACCAGTGGGAGGGAACTGTGAAGGACGAAAGGTTTCCACACACTAGGAAGCCCCTTCATGGGCGGACACTGCAGGTGGCAGAGGGTGGAAGCTTCAGAGCCACGGAGGAGAGTGCAGCCACAGGGGTGCAGAGGGCAAAGAGGAGAGATTCCCACACAGAGGATTGGTGCTGAGCAGCACTTACCAGCCCGAGAGGTTTGTCTGCTGACCCGCCGGGGCGGGCAGGTGCTGGGAGCTGAGGCTCGTGCCTCAGTCAGATCCCAGGGAGAGGACTGTGGTTGGCGGCGTAAACACAGCCTGAAGGGGCCTAGTGCACCACAGCTAGCCGGGAGGGAGGCCGGGAAAAGGTCTGGAGCTGCCGAACACGCAAGAGCCTTTTTCTTGCCTCTTTGTTTACTGGTGCGCGAGGAGAGGGGATACAGAGCGCCACCTAAACGAGCTCCAGAGACGGGTGAGAGCCACGGCTATCAGTGCGGACCCCAGAGACGGGTATGAGACGCTAAGGTTGCTGCTGCCGCCACCTAGAAACCTGTGTGCGAGCACAGGTCACTATCCACACGGCCCCTCCCGGGAGCCTGTGCAACCCCCCACTGCCAGGGTCCCGTGATCCAGGGACAACTTCCCCGGGAGAACGCACGGCGCGCCTCAGCCTGCTGCAACGTCACGCCTGCCTCTGCCGCCGCAAGCTCGCCCCGAATCTGGAACCCTCCCTCCCCCTGGTCTGAGTGAGCCAGAGACACCGAGTCAGCTGCTCCTTTAACCCCGTCCTGTGTGAGCGAAGAACAGATGCCCTCAGGGTATCTACACGCAGAGGTGGGTCCAAATCCAAAGCTGAAAACCGGGAGCTGTGCGAACAAAGAAGAGAAAGGGAAATCTCTCCCAGCAGCCTCAGAAGAAGTGCATTAAAGCTCCACAAACAACTTGATGTACCTGCACCTGTTGAATACTTGAAAAGACAACGAATCATCCCAAATTGAGGAGGTGGACTTTGGGAGCAGGATATATTATTTTTTCCCCTTTTCCTCTTTTTGTGAGTGTATATGTGTATGCTTCTGTGTGAGATTTTCTCTGTATAGCATTGCTTTCACCATTTGTCCTAGGATTTGGTCCATCTGTTATTTTAGGGGTTTTTTGTTTCTTTGTTTTGACTTTAAAAATTTTTTTTCATAACACATTTTTTCTTAATAATTTTTTTCTTATTTTTATTTTAAAAAATTAAATACGTTTTTTCTTAAGAAGATTTTTTAATTTTTTGTTTTAAAGAATTAAAAAACTATTTTTTCTACATTGTTTCATAATAAAGTTTTTCTTATTTTTTATTTTAAACAATTAAAAATCTTTTCTCTTAATAAATTTTTAAATACTTTTTTTATTCTTTATTTTAAAAAATTTAAAAATTTATTTTAAAAAATTAATAATTTTTATTAATAAATTTTTCCTTAGAAATTTTTTCTTATTTTTTAGTATAATAACTTTATTTTATTTTCTCTTACTTTATTTTATTTTATTTTATTTTATTTTATCCTCTTTACTTCTTTCTTTCTATTTTTCTCCCTTTTGTTCTGAGCCCTGTGGATGAAAGGCCCTCGGTGCTCCAGCCAGGCATCAGGGATGTGCCTCTGATGTGGGAGGGCCACCTTCAGGACACTGGTCCACAAGAGACCTCCCCAGCTCCACGTAATACCAAACGGCGAAAATCTCTCAGAGATCTCCGTCTCAACACCGTGACCCAGCTTCACTCAACGACCAGCAAGCTACAGTGCTGGACACCCTATGCCAAACAACTAGCAAGACAGGAACACAGCCCCATCCATTAACAGAGGGGCTGCCAAAAATCATAATAAGGCCACAGACACCCCAAAACACACCACCAGACGTGGACGTGCCCACCAGAAAGACAAGATCCAGCCTCATCCACCAGAACACAGGCACTAGTGCCCTCCACCAGGAAGCCTACACAACCCAATGAAACAACCTTAGCCACTGGGGACAGATACCAAAACCAACAGGAACTACGAACCTGCAGCCTGTGAAAAGGAGACCCCAAACACAGTCAGATAAGCAAAATGAGAAGCCAGAAAAACACACAGCAGATGAAGGAGCAAGGAAAAAACACACCAGACCTAACAAATGAAGAGGAAATAGGCAGTTTACCTGAAAAAGAATTCAGAATAAAGATAGTAACGATGATCCAAAATCTTGGACATGGAATAGGCAAAATGCAAGAAACATTTAAAAAGGACGTAGAAGAAGGAAAGAGGAACCAAGCAACGATGAAAAACACAATAAATGAAATTTAAAATACTCTAGAAGGGATCAATAGCAGAATAACTGAGGCAGAAGAACGGGTAAGTGACCTGGAAGGTAAAATAGTGGAAATAACGACTGCAGAAGAGAATAAAGAAAAAAGAATGAAAAGGACTGAGGACAGTCTCAGAGACCTCTGGGACAACATTAAACGCACCAACATTCGAATTACAGGGGTACCAGAAGAAGAAGAGAAAAGGAAAGGGACTGAGAAAATATTTGAAGAGATTATAGTTGAAAACGTCCCTAATATGGGAAAGGAAATAGTTAGTCAAGTCCTGGAAGCACAGAGAGTCCCATACAGGATAAATCCAAGGAGAAACACGCCAAGACACATATTAATCAAATTATCAAAAATTAAATATAAAGAAAACATAGTAAAAGCAGCAAGGGAAAAAGAACAAATAACACACAAGGGAATCCCGATAAGGTTAACAGCTGATCTTTCAGCAGAAACTCTGCCAGCCACAAGGGAGGGGCAGCATATACTGAAAGGGATGAAGGAGAAAAACCTACAACCAAGATGCCTCTACCCAGCAAGGATCTCATTCAGATTTGATGGAGAAATTAAAAACTTTACGGACAAGCAAAAGCTGAGAGACTTCAGCACCACCAAACGATCTTTACAACAAATGCTAAAGGAACTTCTGTAGGAAAGAAACAGAAGAGAAGGAAAACACCTACAATAACAAACCCAAAACGTTTAAAAAAATGGGAATAGGAACATACATATCGATAATTACCTGAAATGTAAAGGGATTAAATGCTCCCACCAAAAGACACAGACTGGCTGAATGGATACAAAAACAAGACCTGTATATATGCTGTCTACAAGAGACCCACTTCAGACCTAGGGACACATACAGACTGAAAGTGAGGGGATGGAAAAAGAGATTCCATGCAAATGGAAATCAAAAGAAAGCTGGAGTAGCAATTCTCATATCAAACAAAATTGACTTTAAAATAAAGACTATTACAAGAGACAAAGAAGGAAACTATATAATGATCAAGGTATTGATCCAAGAGGAAGGTAGAACAATTGTAACCATTTATGCACCCAACATACGAGCACCTCAATACATAAGGCAAATACTAACAGTCATAAAAGGGGAAATCGACAGTAACACAATCATAGTAGGGGCCTTTAACACCCCACTTTCAACAATGGACAGATATCCAAAATGATACACTACTTAAAACACTAGATAATAACCAAGTGATCACTGAAGAAATCAAAGGGGAAATCAAAAAATACCTAGAAACAAATGACAATGGAGACACGATGACCCAAAACCTATGGGATGAAGCAAAAGCAGTACTAAGAGGGAAGTTTATAGCAATACAAGCCTACCTCAGGAAACTGGATACATCTCGAATAAACAACCTAACCTTGCACCTAAAGCAATAAGAGAAAGAAGAACAAAATTACCCCAAAGATAGCAGAAGGAAAGCAATCATAAAGATCAGATCAGAAATAAATGAAAAAGAAATGAAGGAAACAATAGCAAAGATCAATAAAACTAAAAGCTGGTTCTTTGAGAAGATAAACAAAATTGATAAACCATTAGCCAGACTCATCAAGAAAAAAAGGGAGGGGTCTGGGCAAGATGGCGGAAGAGTAAGATGTGGAGATCACCTTCCTCCCCACAGATACATCAGAAATACATCTACACGTGGACCTGCTCCTATAGAACACCCACTGAACGCTGGCAGAAGACGTCAGACCTCCCAAAAGGAAAGAAACTCCCCACGTACCTGGGTAGGGCAAAAGAAAAAAGAAGTAACAGGTACAAAAGAATAAGGACGGGACCTGCACCAGTGGGAGGGAACTGTGAAGGACGAAAGGTTTCCACACACTAGGAAGCCCCTTCATGGGCGGACACTGCAGGTGGCAGAGGGTGGAAGCTTCAGAGCCACGGAGGAGAGTGCAGCCACAGGGGTGCAGAGGGCAAAGAGGAGAGATTCCCACACAGAGGATTGGTGCTGAGCAGCACTTACCAGCCCGAGAGGTTTGTCTGCTCACCCGCCGGGGCGGGCAGGTGCTGGGAGCTGAGGCTCGTGCCTCAGTCAGATCCCAGGGAGAGGACTGTGGTTGGCGGCGTAAACACAGCCTGAAGGGGCCTAGTGCACCACAGCTAGCCAGGAGGGAGGCCGGGAAAAGGTCTGGAGCTGCCGAACACGCAAGAGCCTTTTTCTTGCCTCTTTGTTTACTGGTGCGCGAGGAGAGGGGATACAGAGCGCCACCTAAACGAGCTCCAGAGACGGGTGAGAGCCACGGCTATCAGTGCGGACCCCAGAGACGGGTATGAGACGCTAAGGTTGCTGCTGCCGCCACCTAGAAACCTGTGTGCGAGCACAGGTCACTATCCACACGGCCCCTCCCGGGAGCCTGTGCAACCCCCCACTGCCAGGGTCCCGTGATCCAGGGACAACTTCCCCGGGAGAACGCACGGCGCGCCTCAGCCTGCTGCAACGTCACGCCTGCCTCTGCCGCCGCAAGCTCGCCCCGAATCTGGAACCCTCCCTCCCCCTGGTCTGAGTGAGCCAGAGACACCGAGTCAGCTGCTCCTTTAACCCCGTCCTGTGTGAGCGAAGAACAGATGCCCTCAGGGTATCTACACGCAGAGGTGGGTCCAAATCCAAAGCTGAAAACCGGGAGCTGTGCGAACAAAGAAGAGAAAGGGAAATCTCTCCCAGCAGCCTCAGAAGAAGTGCATTAAAGCTCCACAAACAACTTGATGTACCTGCACCTGTTGAATACTTGAAAAGACAACGAATCATCCCAAATTGAGGAGGTGGACTTTGGGAGCAGGATATATTATTTTTTCCCCTTTTCCTCTTTTTGTGAGTGTATATGTGTATGCTTCTGTGTGAGATTTTCTCTGTATAGCATTGCTTTCACCATTTGTCCTAGGATTTGGTCCATCTGTTATTTTAGGGGTTTTTTGTTTCTTTGTTTTGACTTTAAAAATTTTTTTTCATAACACATTTTTTCTTAATAATTTTTTTCTTATTTTTATTTTAAAAAATTAAATACGTTTTTTCTTAAGAAGATTTTTTAATTTTTTGTTTTAAAGAATTAAAAAACTATTTTTTCTACATTGTTTCATAATAAAGTTTTTCTTATTTTTTATTTTAAACAATTAAAAATCTTTTCTCTTAATAAATTTTTTAAATACTTTTTTTATTCTTTATTTTAAAAAATTTAAAAATTTATTTGAAAAAATTAATAATTTTTATTAATAAATTTTTCCTTAGTAATTTTTTCTTATTTTTTAGTATAATAACTTTATTTTATTTTCTCTTACTTTATTTTATTTTATTTTATTTTATCCTCTTTACTTCTTTCTTTCTATTTTTCTCCCTTTTGTTCTGAGCCCTGTGGATGAAAGGCCCTCGGTGCTCCAGCCAGGCATCAGGGATGTGCCTCTGATGTGGGAGGGCCACCTTCAGGACACTGGTCCACAAGAGACCTCCCCAGCTCCACGTAATACCAAACGGCGAAAATCTCTCAGAGATCTCCGTCTCAACACCATGACCCAGCTTCACTCAACGACCAGCAAGCTACAGTGCTGGACACCCTATGCCAAACAACTAGCAAGACAGGAACACAGCCCCATCCATTAACAGAGGGGCTGCCAAAAATCATAATAAGGCCACAGACACCCCAAAACACACCACCAGACGTGGACGTGCCCACCAGAAAGACAAGATCCAGCCTCATCCACCAGAACACAGGCACTAGTGCCCTCCACCAGGAAGCCTACACAACCCAATGAAACAACCTTAGCCACTGGGGACAGATACCAAAACCAACAGGAACTACGAACCTGCAGCCTGTGAAAAGGAGACCCCAAGCACAGTCAGATAAGCAAAATGAGAAGCCAGAAAAACACACAGCAGATGAAGGAGCAAGGAAAAAACACACCAGACCTAACAAATGAAGAGGAAATAGGCAGTTTACCTGAAAAAGAATTCAGAATAAAGATAGTAACGATGATCCAAAATCTTGGACATGGAATAGGCAAAATGCAAGAAACATTTAAAAAGGACGTAGAAGAAGGAAAGAGGAACCAAGCAACGATGAAAAACACAATAAATGAAATTTAAAATACTCTAGAAGGGATCAATAGCAGAATAACTGAGGCAGAAGAACGGGTAAGTGACCTGGAAGGTAAAATCGTGGAAATAACGACTGCAGAAGAGAATAAAGAAAAAAGAATGAAAAGGACTGAGGACAGTCTCAGAGACCTCTGGGACAACATTAAACGCACCAACATTCGAATTACAGGGGTACCAGAAGAAGAAGAGAAAAGGAAAGGGACTGAGAAAATATTTGAAGAGATTATAGTTGAAAACGTCCCTAATATGGGAAAGGAAATAGTTAGTCAAGTCCTGGAAGCACAGAGAGTCCCATACAGGATAAATCCAAGGAGAAACACGCCAAGACACATATTAATCAAATTATCAAAAATTAAATATAAAGAAAACATAGTAAAAGCAGCAAGGGAAAAAGAACAAATAACACACAAGGGAATCCCGATAAGGTTAACAGCTGATCTTTCAGCAGAAACTCTGCCAGCCAGAAGGGAGGGGCAGCATATACTGAAAGGGATGAAGGAGAAAAACCTACAACCAAGATGCCTCTACCCAGCAAGGATCTCATTCAGATTTGATGGAGAAATTAAAAACTTTACGGACAAGCAAAAGCTGAGAGACTTCAGCACCACCAAACGATCTTTACAACAAATGCTAAAGGAACTTCTGTAGGAAAGAAACAGAAGAGAAGGAAAACACCTACAATAACAAACCCAAAACGTTTAAAAAAATGGGAATAGGAACATACATATCGATAATTACCTGAAATGTAAAGGGATTAAATGCTCCCACCAAAAGACACAGACTGGCTGAATGGATACAAAAACAAGACCTGTATATATGCTGTCTACAAGAGACCCACTTCAGACCTAGGGACACATACAGACTGAAAGTGAGGGGATGGAAAAAGAGATTCCATGCAAATGGAAATCAAAAGAAAGCTGGAGTAGCAATTCTCATATCAAACAAAATTGACTTTAAAATAAAGACTATTACAAGAGACAAAGAAGGAAACTATATAATGATCAAGGTATTGATCCAAGTGGAAGGTAGAACAATTGTAACCATTTATGCACCCAACATACGAGCACCTCAATACATAAGGCAAATACTAACAGTCATAAAAGGGGAAATCGACAGTAACACAATCATAGTAGGGGCCTTTAACACCCCACTTTCAACAATGGACAGATATCCAAAATGATACACTACTTAAAACACTAGATAATAACCAAGTGATCACTGAAGAAATCAAAGGGGAAATCAAAAAATACCTAGAAACAAATGACAATGGAGACACGATGACCCAAAACCTATGGGATGAAGCAAAAGCAGTACTAAGAGGGAAGTTTATAGCAATACAAGCCTACCTCAGGAAACTGGATACATCTCGAATAAACAACCTAACCTTGCACCTAAAGCAATAAGAGAAAGAAGAACAAAATTACCCCAAAGATAGCAGAAGGAAAGCAATCATAAAGATCAGATCAGAAATAAATGAAAAAGAAATGAAGGAAACAATAGCAAAGATCAATAAAACTAAAAGCTGGTTCTTTGAGAAGATAAACAAAATTGATAAACCATTAGCCAGACTCATCAAGAAAAAAAGGGAGGGGTCTGGGCAAGATGGCGGAAGAGTAAGATGTGGAGATCACCTTCCTCCCCACAGATACATCAGAAATACATCTACACGTGGACCTGCTCCTATAGAACACCCACTGAATGCTGGCAGAAGACGTCAGACCTCCCAAAAGGAAAGAAACTCCCCACGTACCTGGGTAGGGCAAAAGAAAGAAGAAGTAACAGGTACAAAAGAATAAGGACGGGACCTGCACCAGTGGGAGGGAACTGTGAAGGACGAAAGGTTTCCACACACTAGGAAGCCCCTTCATGGGCGGACACTGCAGGTGGCAGAGGGTGGAAGCTTCAGAGCCACGGAGGAGAGTGCAGCCACAGGGGTGCAGAGGGCAAAGAGGAGAGATTCCCACACAGAGGATTGGTGCTGAGCAGCACTTACCAGCCCGAGAGGTTTGTCTGCTCACCCGCCGGGGCGGGCAGGTGCTGGGAGCTGAGGCTCGTGCCTCAGTCAGATCCCAGGGAGAGGACTGTGGTTGGCGGCGTAAACACAGCCTGAAGGGGCCTAGTGCACCACAGCTAGCCGGGAGGGAGGCCGGGAAAAGGTCTGGAGCTGCCGAACACGCAAGAGCCTTTTTCTTGCCTCTTTGTTTACTGGTGCGCGAGGAGAGGGGATACAGAGCGCCACCTAAACGAGCTCCAGAGACGGGTGAGAGCCACGGCTATCAGTGCGGAACCCAGAGACGGGTATGAGACGCTAAGGTTGCTGCTGCCGCCACCTAGAAAAATGTGTGCGAGCACAGGTCACTATCCACACGGCCCCTCCTGGGAGCCTGTGCAACCCCCCACTGCCAGGGTCCCGTGATCCAGGGACAACTTCCCCGGGAGAACGCACGGCGCGCCTCAGCCTGCTGCAACGTCATGCCTGCCTCTGCCGCCGCAAGCTCGCCCCGAATCTGGAACCCTCCCTCCCCCTGGTCTGAGTGAGCCAGAGACACCGAGTCAGCTGCTCCTTTAACCCCGTCCTGTGTGAGCGAAGAACAGATGCCCTCAGGGTATCTACATGCAGAGGTGGGTCCAAATCCAAAGCTGAAAACCGGGAGCTGTGCGAACAAAGAAGAGAAAGGGAAATCTCTCCCAGCAGCCTCAGAAGAAGTGCATTAAAGCTCCACAAACAACTTGATGTACCTGCACCTGTTGAATACTTGAAAAGACAACGAATCATCCCAAATTGAGGAGGTGGACTTTGGGAGCAGGATATATTATTTTTTCCCCTTTTCCTCTTTTTGTGAGTGTATATGTGTATGCTTCTGTGTGAGATTTTCTCTGTATAGGATTGCTTTCACCATTTGTCCTAGGATTTGGTCCATCTGTTATTTTAGGGGTTGTTTGTTTCTTTGCTTTGACTTTAAAAATTTTTTTTCATAACACATTTTTTCTTAATAATTTTTTTCTTATTTTTATTTTAAAAAATTAAATACGTTTTTTCTTAAGAAGATTTTTTAATTTTTTGTTTTAAAGAATTAAAAAAACTATTTTTTCTACATTGTTTCATAATAAAGTTTTTCTTATTTTTTATTTTAAACAATTAAAAATCTTTTCTCTTAATAAATTTTTTAAATACTTTTTTTATTCTTTATTTTAAAAAATTTAAAAATTTATTTTAAAAAATTAATAATTTTTATTAATAAATTTTTCCTTAGTAATTTTTTCTTATTTTTTAGTATAATAACTTTATTTTATTTTCTCTTACTTTATTTTATTTTATTTTATTTTATTTTATCCTCTTTACTTCTTTCTTTCTATTTTTCTCCCTTTTGTTCTGAGCCCTGTGGATGAAAGGCCCTCGGTGCTCCAGCCAGGCATCAGGGATGTGCCTCTGATGTGGGAGGGCCACCTTCAGGACACTGGTCCACAAGAGACCTCCCCAGCTCCACGTAATACCAAACGGCGAAAATCTCTCAGAGATCTCCGTCTCAACACCGTGACCCAGCTTCACTCAACAACCAGCAAGCTACAGTGCTGGACACCCTATGCCAAACAACTAGCAAGACAGGAACACAGCCCCATCCATTAACAGAGGGGCTGCCAAAAATCATAATAAGGCCACAGACACCCCAAAACACACCACCAGACGTGGACGTGCCCACCAGAAAGACAAGATCCAGCCTCATCCACCAGAACACAGGCACTAGTGCCCTCCACCAGGAAGCCTACACAACCCAATGAAACAACCTTAGCCACTGGGGACAGATACCAAAACCAACAGGAACTACGAACCTGCAGCCTGTGAAAAGGAGACCCCAAACACAGTCAGATAAGCAAAATGAGAAGCCAGAAAAACACACAGCAGATGAAGGAGCAAGGAAAAAACACACCAGACCTAACAAATGAAGAGGAAATAGGCAGTTTACCTGAAAAAGAATTCAGAATAAAGATAGTAACGATGATCCAAAATCTTGGACATGGAATAGGCAAAATGCAAGAAACATTTAAAAAGGACGTAGAAGAAGGAAAGAGGAACCAAGCAACGATGAAAAACACAATAAATGAAATTTAAAATACTCTAGAAGGGATCAATAGCAGAATAACTGAGGCAGAAGAACGGGTAAGTGACCTGGAAGGTAAAATCGTGGAAATAACGACTGCAGAAGAGAATAAAGAAAAAAGAATGAAAAGGACTGAGGACAGTCTCAGAGACCTCTGGGACAACATTAAACGCACCAACATTCGAATTACAGGGGTACCAGAAGAAGAAGAGAAAAGGAAAGGGACTGAGAAAATATTTGAAGAGATTATAGTTGAAAACGTCCCTAATATGGGAAAGGAAATAGTTAGTCAAGTCCTGGAAGCACAGAGAGTCCCATACAGGATAAATCCAAGGAGAAACACGCCAAGACACATATTAATCAAATTATCAAAAATTAAATATAAAGAAAACATAGTAAAAGCAGCAAGGGAAAAAGAACAAATAACACACAAGGGAATCCCGATAAGGTTAACAGCTGATCTTTCAGCAGAAACTCTGCCAGCCACAAGGGAGGGGCAGCATATACTGAAAGGGATGAAGGAGAAAAACCTACAACCAAGATGCCTCTACCCAGCAAGGATCTCATTCAGATTTGATGGAGAAATTAAAAACTTTACGGACAAGCAAAAGCTGAGAGACTTCAGCACCACCAAACGATCTTTACAACAAATGCTAAAGGAACTTCTGTAGGAAAGAAACAGAAGAGAAGGAAAACACCTACAATAACAAACCCAAAACGTTTAAAAAAATGGGAATAGGAACATACATATCGATAATTACCTGAAATGTAAAGGGATTAAATGCTCCCACCAAAAGACACAGACTGGCTGAATGGATACAAAAACAAGACCTGTATATATGCTGTCTACAAGAGACCCACTTCAGACCTAGGGACACATACAGACTGAAAGTGAGGGGATGGAAAAAGAGATTCCATGCAAATGGAAATCAAAAGAAAGCTGGAGTAGCAATTCTCATATCAAACAAAATTGACTTTAAAATAAAGACTATTACAAGAGACAAAGAAGGAAACTATATAATGATCAAGGTATTGATCCAAGAGGAAGGTAGAACAATTGTAACCATTTATGCACCCAACATACGAGCACCTCAATACATAAGGCAAATACTAACAGTCATAAAAGGGGAAATCGACAGTAACACAATCATAGTAGGGGCCTTTAACACCCCACTTTCAACAATGGACAGATATCCAAAATGATACACTACTTAAAACACTAGATAATAACCAAGTGATCACTGAAGAAATCAAAGGGGAAATCAAAAAATACCTAGAAACAAATGACAATGGAGACACGATGACCCAAAACCTATGGGATGAAGCAAAAGCAGTACTAAGAGGGAAGTTTATAGCAATACAAGCCTACCTCAGGAAACTGGATACATCTCGAATAAACAACCTAACCTTGCACCTAAAGCAATAAGAGAAAGAAGAACAAAATTACCCCAAAGATAGCAGAAGGAAAGCAATCATAAAGATCAGATCAGAAATAAATGAAAAAGAAATGAAGGAAACAATAGCAAAGATCAATAAAACTAAAAGCTGGTTCTTTGAGAAGATAAACAAAATTGATAAACCATTAGCCAGACTCATCAAGAAAAAAAGGGAGGGGTCTGGGCAAGATGGCGGAAGAGTAAGATGTGGAGATCACCTTCCTCCCCACAGATACATCAGAAATACATCTACACGTGGACCTGCTCCTATAGAACACCCACTGAATGCTGGCAGAAGACGTCAGACCTCCCAAAAGGAAAGAAACTCCCCACGTACCTGGGTAGGGCAAAAGAAAGAAGAAGTAACAGGTACAAAAGAATAAGGACGGGACCTGCACCAGTGGGAGGGAACTGTGAAGGACGAAAGGTTTCCACACACTAGGAAGCCCCTTCATGGGCGGACACTGCAGGTGGCAGAGGGTGGAAGCTTCAGAGCCACGGAGGAGAGTGCAGCCACAGGGGTGCAGAGGGCAAAGAGGAGAGATTCCCACACAGAGGATTGGTGCTGAGCAGCACTTACCAGCCCGAGAGGTTTGTCTGCTCACCCGCCGGGGCGGGCAGGTGCTGGGAGCTGAGGCTCGTGCCTCAGTCAGATCCCAGGGAGAGGACTGTGGTTGGCGGCGTAAACACAGCCTGAAGGGGCCTAGTGCACCACAGCTAGCCGGGAGGGAGGCCGGGAAAAGGTCTGGAGCTGCCGAACACGCAAGAGCCTTTTTCTTGCCTCTTTGTTTACTGGTGCGCGAGGAGAGGGGATACAGAGCGCCACCTAAACGAGCTCCAGAGACGGGTGAGAGCCACGGCTATCAGTGCGGAACCCAGAGACGGGTATGAGACGCTAAGGTTGCTGCTGCCGCCACCTAGAAAAATGTGTGCGAGCACAGGTCACTATCCACACGGCCCCTCCTGGGAGCCTGTGCAACCCCCCACTGCCAGGGTCCCGTGATCCAGGGACAACTTCCCCGGGAGAACGCACGGCGCGCCTCAGCCTGCTGCAACGTCATGCCTGCCTCTGCCGCCGCAAGCTCGCCCCGAATCTGGAACCCTCCCTCCCCCTGGTCTGAGTGAGCCAGAGACACCGAGTCAGCTGCTCCTTTAACCCCGTCCTGTGTGAGCGAAGAACAGATGCCCTCAGGGTATCTACATGCAGAGGTGGGTCCAAATCCAAAGCTGAAAACCGGGAGCTGTGCGAACAAAGAAGAGAAAGGGAAATCTCTCCCAGCAGCCTCAGAAGAAGTGCATTAAAGCTCCACAAACAACTTGATGTACCTGCACCTGTTGAATACTTGAAAAGACAACGAATCATCCCAAATTGAGGAGGTGGACTTTGGGAGCAGGATATATTATTTTTTCCCCTTTTCCTCTTTTTGTGAGTGTATATGTGTATGCTTCTGTGTGAGATTTTCTCTGTATAGGATTGCTTTCACCATTTGTCCTAGGATTTGGTCCATCTGTTATTTTAGGGGTTGTTTGTTTCTTTGCTTTGACTTTAAAAATTTTTTTTCATAACACATTTTTTCTTAATAATTTTTTTCTTATTTTTATTTTAAAAAATTAAATACGTTTTTTCTTAAGAAGATTTTTTAATTTTTTGTTTTAAAGAATTAAAAAAACTATTTTTTCTACATTGTTTCATAATAAAGTTTTTCTTATTTTTTATTTTAAACAATTAAAAATCTTTTCTCTTAATAAATTTTTTAAATACTTTTTTTATTCTTTATTTTAAAAAATTTAAAAATTTATTTTAAAAAATTAATAATTTTTATTAATAAATTTTTCCTTAGTAATTTTTTCTTATTTTTTAGTATAATAACTTTATTTTATTTTCTCTTACTTTATTTTATTTTATTTTATTTTATTTTATCCTCTTTACTTCTTTCTTTCTATTTTTCTCCCTTTTGTTCTGAGCCCTGTGGATGAAAGGCCCTCGGTGCTCCAGCCAGGCATCAGGGATGTGCCTCTGATGTGGGAGGGCCACCTTCAGGACACTGGTCCACAAGAGACCTCCCCAGCTCCACGTAATACCAAACGGCGAAAATCTCTCAGAGATCTCCGTCTCAACACCGTGACCCAGCTTCACTCAACAACCAGCAAGCTACAGTGCTGGACACCCTATGCCAAACAACTAGCAAGACAGGAACACAGCCCCATCCATTAACAGAGGGGCTGCCAAAAATCATAATAAGGCCACAGACACCCCAAAACACACCACCAGACGTGGACGTGCCCACCAGAAAGACAAGATCCAGCCTCATCCACCAGAACACAGGCACTAGTGCCCTCCACCAGGAAGCCTACACAACCCAATGAAACAACCTTAGCCACTGGGGACAGATACCAAAACCAACAGGAACTACGAACCTGCAGCCTGTGAAAAGGAGACCCCAAACACAGTCAGATAAGCAAAATGAGAAGCCAGAAAAACACACAGCAGATGAAGGAGCAAGGAAAAAACACACCAGACCTAACAAATGAAGAGGAAATAGGCAGTTTACCTGAAAAAGAATTCAGAATAAAGATAGTAACGATGATCCAAAATCTTGGACATGGAATAGGCAAAATGCAAGAAACATTTAAAAAGGACGTAGAAGAAGGAAAGAGGAACCAAGCAACGATGAAAAACACAATAAATGAAATTTAAAATACTCTAGAAGGGATCAATAGCAGAATAACTGAGGCAGAAGAACGGGTAAGTGACCTGGAAGGTAAAATCGTGGAAATAACGACTGCAGAAGAGAATAAAGAAAAAAGAATGAAAAGGACTGAGGACAGTCTCAGAGACCTCTGGGACAACATTAAACGCACCAACATTCGAATTACAGGGGTACCAGAAGAAGAAGAGAAAAGGAAAGGGACTGAGAAAATATTTGAAGAGATTATAGTTGAAAACGTCCCTAATATGGGAAAGGAAATAGTTAGTCAAGTCCTGGAAGCACAGAGAGTCCCATACAGGATAAATCCAAGGAGAAACACGCCAAGACACATATTAATCAAATTATCAAAAATTAAATATAAAGAAAACATAGTAAAAGCAGCAAGGGAAAAAGAACAAATAACACACAAGGGAATCCCGATAAGGTTAACAGCTGATCTTTCAGCAGAAACTCTGCCAGCCACAAGGGAGGGGCAGCATATACTGAAAGGGATGAAGGAGAAAAACCTACAACCAAGATGCCTCTACCCAGCAAGGATCTCATTCAGATTTGATGGAGAAATTAAAAACTTTACGGACAAGCAAAAGCTGAGAGACTTCAGCACCACCAAACGATCTTTACAACAAATGCTAAAGGAACTTCTGTAGGAAAGAAACAGAAGAGAAGGAAAACACCTACAATAACAAACCCAAAACGTTTAAAAAAATGGGAATAGGAACATACATATCGATAATTACCTGAAATGTAAAGGGATTAAATGCTCCCACCAAAAGACACAGACTGGCTGAATGGATACAAAAACAAGACCTGTATATATGCTGTCTACAAGAGACCCACTTCAGACCTAGGGACACATACAGACTGAAAGTGAGGGGATGGAAAAAGAGATTCCATGCAAATGGAAATCAAAAGAAAGCTGGAGTAGCAATTCTCATATCAAACAAAATTGACTTTAAAATAAAGACTATTACAAGAGACAAAGAAGGAAACTATATAATGATCAAGGTATTGATCCAAGAGGAAGGTAGAACAATTGTAACCATTTATGCACCCAACATACGAGCACCTCAATACATAAGGCAAATACTAACAGTCATAAAAGGGGAAATCGACAGTAACACAATCATAGTAGGGGCCTTTAACACCCCACTTTCAACAATGGACAGATATCCAAAATGATACACTACTTAAAACACTAGATAATAACCAAGTGATCACTGAAGAAATCAAAGGGGAAATCAAAAAATACCTAGAAACAAATGACAATGGAGACACGATGACCCAAAACCTATGGGATGAAGCAAAAGCAGTACTAAGAGGGAAGTTTATAGCAATACAAGCCTACCTCAGGAAACTGGATACATCTCGAATAAACAACCTAACCTTGCACCTAAAGCAATAAGAGAAAGAAGAACAAAATTACCCCAAAGATAGCAGAAGGAAAGCAATCATAAAGATCAGATCAGAAATAAATGAAAAAGAAATGAAGGAAACAATAGCAAAGATCAATAAAACTAAAAGCTGGTTCTTTGAGAAGATAAACAAAATTGATAAACCATTAGCCAGACTCATCAAGAAAAAAAGGGAGGGGTCTGGGCAAGATGGCGGAAGAGTAAGATGTGGAGATCACCTTCCTCCCCACAGATACATCAGAAATACATCTACACGTGGACCTGCTCCTATAGAACACCCACTGAACGCTGGCAGAAGACGTCAGACCTCCCAAAAGGAAAGAAACTCCCCACGTACCTGGGTAGGGCAAAAGAAAAAAGAAGTAACAGGTACAAAAGAATAAGGACGGGACCTGCACCAGTGGGAGGGAACTGTGAAGGACGAAAGGTTTCCACACACTAGGAAGCCCCTTCATGGGCGGACACTGCAGGTGGCAGAGGGTGGAAGCTTCAGAGCCACGGAGGAGAGTGCAGCCACAGGGGTGCAGAGGGCAAAGAGGAGAGATTCCCACACAGAGGATTGGTGCTGAGCAGCACTTACCAGCCCGAGAGGTTTGTCTGCTCACCCGCCGGGGCGGGCAGGTGCTGGGAGCTGAGGCTCGTGCCTCAGTCAGATCCCAGGGAGAGGACTGTGGTTGGCGGCGTAAACACAGCCTGAAGGGGCCTAGTGCACCACAGCTAGCCAGGAGGGAGGCCGGGAAAAGGTCTGGAGCTGCCGAACACGCAAGAGCCTTTTTCTTGCCTCTTTGTTTACTGGTGCGCGAGGAGAGGGGATACAGAGCGCCACCTAAACGAGCTCCAGAGACGGGTGAGAGCCACGGCTATCAGTGCGGACCCCAGAGACGGGTATGAGACGCTAAGGTTGCTGCTGCCGCCACCTAGAAACCTGTGTGCGAGCACAGGTCACTATCCACACGGCCCCTCCCGGGAGCCTGTGCAACCCCCCACTGCCAGGGTCCCGTGATCCAGGGACAACTTCCCCGGGAGAACGCACGGCGCGCCTCAGCCTGCTGCAACGTCACGCCTGCCTCTGCCGCCGCAAGCTCGCCCCGAATCTGGAACCCTCCCTCCCCCTGGTCTGAGTGAGCCAGAGACACCGAGTCAGCTGCTCCTTTAACCCCGTCCTGTGTGAGCGAAGAACAGATGCCCTCAGGGTATCTACACGCAGAGGTGGGTCCAAATCCAAAGCTGAAAACCGGGAGCTGTGCGAACAAAGAAGAGAAAGGGAAATCTCTCCCAGCAGCCTCAGAAGAAGTGCATTAAAGCTCCACAAACAACTTGATGTACCTGCACCTGTTGAATACTTGAAAAGACAACGAATCATCCCAAATTGAGGAGGTGGACTTTGGGAGCAGGATATATTATTTTTTCCCCTTTTCCTCTTTTTGTGAGTGTATATGTGTATGCTTCTGTGTGAGATTTTCTCTGTATAGCATTGCTTTCACCATTTGTCCTAGGATTTGGTCCATCTGTTATTTTAGGGGTTTTTTGTTTCTTTGTTTTGACTTTAAAAAGTTTTTTTCATAACACATTTTTTCTTAATAATTTTTTTCTTATTTTTATTTTAAAAAATTAAATACGTTTTTTCTTAAGAAGATTTTTTAATTTTTTGTTTTAAAGAATTAAAAAACTATTTTTTCTACATTGTTTCATAATAAAGTTTTTCTTATTTTTTATTTTAAACAATTAAAAATCTTTTCTCTTAATAAATTTTTTAAATACTTTTTTTATTCTTTATTTTAAAAAATTTAAAAATTTATTTGAAAAAATTAATAATTTTTATTAATAAATTTTTCCTTAGTAATTTTTTCTTATTTTTTAGTATAATAACTTTATTTTATTTTCTCTTACTTTATTTTATTTTATTTTATTTTATTTTATCCTCTTTACTTCTTTCTTTCTATTTTTCTCCCTTTTGTTCTGAGCCCTGTGGATGAAAGGCCCTCGGTGCTCCAGCCAGGCATCAGGGATGTGCCTCTGATGTGGGAGGGCCACCTTCAGGACACTGGTCCACAAGAGACCTCCCCAGCTCCACGTAATACCAAACGGCGAAAATCTCTCAGAGATCTCCGTCTCAACACCATGACCCAGCTTCACTCAACGACCAGCAAGCTACAGTGCTGGACACCCTATGCCAAACAACTAGCAAGACAGGAACACAGCCCCATCCATTAACAGAGGGGCTGCCAAAAATCATAATAAGGCCACAGACACCCCAAAACACACCACCAGACGTGGACGTGCCCACCAGAAAGACAAGATCCAGCCTCATCCACCAGAACACAGGCACTAGTGCCCTCCACCAGGAAGCCTACACAACCCAATGAAACAACCTTAGCCACTGGGGACAGATACCAAAACCAACAGGAACTACGAACCTGCAGCCTGTGAAAAGGAGACCCCAAGCACAGTCAGATAAGCAAAATGAGAAGCCAGAAAAACACACAGCAGATGAAGGAGCAAGGAAAAAACACACCAGACCTAACAAATGAAGAGGAAATAGGCAGTTTACCTGAAAAAGAATTCAGAATAAAGATAGTAACGATGATCCAAAATCTTGGACATGGAATAGGCAAAATGCAAGAAACATTTAAAAAGGACGTAGAAGAAGGAAAGAGGAACCAAGCAACGATGAAAAACACAATAAATGAAATTTAAAATACTCTAGAAGGGATCAATAGCAGAATAACTGAGGCAGAAGAACGGGTAAGTGACCTGGAAGGTAAAATCGTGGAAATAACGACTGCAGAAGAGAATAAAGAAAAAAGAATGAAAAGGACTGAGGACAGTCTCAGAGACCTCTGGGACAACATTAAACGCACCAACATTCGAATTACAGGGGTACCAGAAGAAGAAGAGAAAAGGAAAGGGACTGAGAAAATATTTGAAGAGATTATAGTTGAAAACGTCCCTAATATGGGAAAGGAAATAGTTAGTCAAGTCCTGGAAGCACAGAGAGTCCCATACAGGATAAATCCAAGGAGAAACACGCCAAGACACATATTAATCAAATTATCAAAAATTAAATATAAAGAAAACATAGTAAAAGCAGCAAGGGAAAAAGAACAAATAACACACAAGGGAATCCCGATAAGGTTAACAGCTGATCTTTCAGCAGAAACTCTGCAAGCCAGAAGGGAGGGGCAGCATATACTGAAAGGGATGAAGGAGAAAAACCTACAACCAAGATGCCTCTACCCAGCAAGGATCTCATTCAGATTTGATGGAGAAATTAAAAACTTTACGGACAAGCAAAAGCTGAGAGAGTTCAGCACCACCAAACCAGCTTTACAACAAATGCTAAAGGAACTTCTGTAGGAAAGAAACAGAAGAGAAGGAAAACACCTACAATAACAAACCCAAAACGTTTAAAAAAATGGGAATAGGAACATACATATCGATAATTACCTGAAATGTAAAGGGATTAAATGCTCCCACCAAAAGACACAGACTGGCTGAATGGATACAAAAACAAGACCTGTATATATGCTGTCTACAAGAGACCCACTTCAGACCTAGGGACACATACAGACTGAAAGTGAGGGGATGGAAAAAGAGATTCCATGCAAATGGAAATCAAAAGAAAGCTGGAGTAGCAATTCTCATATCAAACAAAATTGACTTTAAAATAAAGACTATTACAAGAGACAAAGAAGGAAACTATATAATGATCAAGGTATTGATCCAAGAGGAAGGTAGAACAATTGTAACCATTTATGCACCCAACATACGAGCACCTCAATACATAAGGCAAATACTAACAGTCATAAAAGGGGAAATCGACAGTAACACAATCATAGTAGGGGCCTTTAACACCCCACTTTCAACAATGGACAGATATCCAAAATGATACACTACTTAAAACACTAGATAATAACCAAGTGATCACTGAAGAAATCAAAGGGGAAATCAAAAAATACCTAGAAACAAATGACAATGGAGACACGATGACCCAAAACCTATGGGATGAAGCAAAAGCAGTACTAAGAGGGAAGTTTATAGCAATACAAGCCTACCTCAGGAAACTGGATACATCTCGAATAAACAACCTAACCTTGCACCTAAAGCAATAAGAGAAAGAAGAACAAAATTACCCCAAAGATAGCAGAAGGAAAGCAATCATAAAGATCAGATCAGAAATAAATGAAAAAGAAATGAAGGAAACAATAGCAAAGATCAATAAAACTAAAAGCTGGTTCTTTGAGAAGATAAACAAAATTGATAAACCATTAGCCAGACTCATCAAGAAAAAAAGGGAGGGGTCTGGGCAAGATGGCGGAAGAGTAAGATGTGGAGATCACCTTCCTCCCCACAGATACATCAGAAATACATCTACACGTGGACCTGCTCCTATAGAACACCCACTGAACGCTGGCAGAAGACGTCAGACCTCCCAAAAGGAAAGAAACTCCCCACGTACCTGGGTAGGGCAAAAGAAAAAAGAAGTAACAGGTACAAAAGAATAAGGACGGGACCTGCACCAGTGGGAGGGAACTGTGAAGGACGAAAGGTTTCCACACACTAGGAAGCCCCTTCATGGGCGGACACTGCAGGTGGCAGAGGGTGGAAGCTTCAGAGCCACGGAGGAGAGCGCAGCCACAGGGGTGCAGAGGGCAAAGAGGAGAGATTCCCACACAGAGGATTGGTGCTGAGCAGCACTTACCAGCCCGAGAGGTTTGTCTGCTGACCCGCCGGGGCGGGCAGGTGCTGGGAGCTGAGGCTCGTGCCTCAGTCAGATCCCAGGGAGAGGACTGTGGTTGGCGGCGTAAACACAGCCTGAAGGGGCCTAGTGCACCACAGCTAGCCGGGAGGGAGGCCGGGAAAAGGTCTGGAGCTGCCGAACACGCAAGAGCCTTTTTCTTGCCTCTTTGTTTACTGGTGCGCGAGGAGAGGGGATACAGAGCGCCACCTAAACGAGCTCCAGAGACGGGTGAGAGCCACGGCTATCAGTGCGGACCCCAGAGACGGGTATGAGACGCTAAGGTTGCTGCTGCCGCCACCTAGAAACCTGTGTGCGAGCACAGGTCACTATCCACACGGCCCCTCCCGGGAGCCTGTGCAACCCCCCACTGCCAGGGTCCCGTGATCCAGGGACAACTTCCCCGGGAGAACGCACGGCGCGCCTCAGCCTGCTGCAACGTCACGCCTGCCTCTGCCGCCGCAAGCTCGCCCCGAATCTGGAACCCTCCCTCCCCCTGGTCTGAGTGAGCCAGAGACACCGAGTCAGCTGCTCCTTTAACCCCGTCCTGTGTGAGCGAAGAACAGATGCCCTCAGGGTATCTACACGCAGAGGTGGGTCCAAATCCAAAGCTGAAAACCGGGAGCTGTGCGAACAAAGAAGAGAAAGGGAAATCTCTCCCAGCAGCCTCAGAAGAAGTGCATTAAAGCTCCACAAACAACTTGATGTACCTGCACCTGTTGAATACTTGAAAAGACAACGAATCATCCCAAATTGAGGAGGTGGACTTTGGGAGCAGGATATATTATTTTTTCCCCTTTTCCTCTTTTTGTGAGTGTATATGTGTATGCTTCTGTGTGAGATTTTCTCTGTATAGCATTGCTTTCACCATTTGTCCTAGGATTTGGTCCATCTGTTATTTTAGGGGTTTTTTTGTTTCTTTGTTTTGACTTTAAAAAGTTTTTTTCATAACACATTTTTTCTTAATAATTTTTTTCTTATTTTTATTTTAAAAAATTAAATACGTTTTTTCTTAAGAAGATTTTTTAATTTTTTGTTTTAAAGAATTAAAAAACTATTTTTTCTACATTGTTTCATAATAAAGTTTTTCTTATTTTTTATTTTAAACAATTAAAAATCTTTTCTCTTAATAAATTTTTTAAATACTTTTTTTATTCTTTATTTTAAAAAATTTAAAAATTTATTTGAAAAAATTAATAATTTTTATTAATAAATTTTTCCTTAGTAATTTTTTCTTATTTTTTAGTATAATAACTTTATTTTATTTTCTCTTACTTTATTTTATTTTATTTTATTTTATTTTATCCTCTTTACTTCTTTCTTTCTATTTTTCTCCCTTTTGTTCTGAGCCCTGTGGATGAAAGGCCCTCGGTGCTCCAGCCAGGCATCAGGGATGTGCCTCTGATGTGGGAGGGCCACCTTCAGGACACTGGTCCACAAGAGACCTCCCCAGCTCCACGTAATACCAAATGGCGAAAATCTCTCAGAGATCTCCGTCTCAACACCGTGACCCAGCTTCACTCAACAACCAGCAAGCTACAGTGCTGGACACCCTATGCCAAACAACTAGCAAGACAGGAACACAGCCCCATCCATTAACAGAGGGGCTGCCAAAAATCATAATAAGGCCACAGACACCCCAAAACACACCACCAGACGTGGACGTGCCCACCAGAAAGACAAGATCCAGCCTCATCCACCAGAACACAGGCACTAGTGCCCTCCACCAGGAAGCCTACACAACCCAATGAAACAACCTTAGCCACTGGGGACAGATACCAAAACCAACAGGAACTACGAACCTGCAGCCTGTGAAAAGGAGACCCCAAACACAGTCAGATAAGCAAAATGAGAAGCCAGAAAAACACACAGCAGATGAAGGAGCAAGGAAAAAACACACCAGACCTAACAAATGAAGAGGAAATAGGCAGTTTACCTGAAAAAGAATTCAGAATAAAGATAGTAACGATGATCCAAAATCTTGGACATGGAATAGGCAAAATGCAAGAAACATTTAAAAAGGACGTAGAAGAAGGAAAGAGGAACCAAGCAACGATGAAAAACACAATAAATGAAATTTAAAATACTCTAGAAGGGATCAATAGCAGAATAACTGAGGCAGAAGAACGGGTAAGTGACCTGGAAGGTAAAATCGTGGAAATAACGACTGCAGAAGAGAATAAAGAAAAAAGAATGAAAAGGACTGAGGACAGTCTCAGAGACCTCTGGGACAACATTAAACGCACCAACATTCGAATTACAGGGGTACCAGAAGAAGAAGAGAAAAGGAAAGGGACTGAGAAAATATTTGAAGAGATTATAGTTGAAAACGTCCCTAATATGGGAAAGGAAATAGTTAGTCAAGTCCTGGAAGCACAGAGAGTCCCATACAGGATAAATCCAAGGAGAAACACGCCAAGACACATATTAATCAAATTATCAAAAATTAAATATAAAGAAAACATAGTAAAAGCAGCAAGGGAAAAAGAACAAATAACACACAAGGGAATCCCGATAAGGTTAACAGCTGATCTTTCAGCAGAAACTCTGCCAGCCAGAAGGGAGGGGCAGCATATACTGAAAGGGATGAAGGAGAAAAACCTACAACCAAGATGCCTCTACCCAGCAAGGATCTCATTCAGATTTGATGGAGAAATTAAAAACTTTACGGACAAGCAAAAGCTGAGAGACTTCAGCACCACCAAACGATCTTTACAACAAATGCTAAAGGAACTTCTGTAGGAAAGAAACAGAAGAGAAGGAAAACACCTACAATAACAAACCCAAAACGTTTAAAAAAATGGGAATAGGAACATACATATCGATAATTACCTGAAATGTAAAGGGATTAAATGCTCCCACCAAAAGACACAGACTGGCTGAATGGATACAAAAACAAGACCTGTATATATGCTGTCTACAAGAGACCCACTTCAGACCTAGGGACACATACAGACTGAAAGTGAGGGGATGGAAAAAGAGATTCCATGCAAATGGAAATCAAAAGAAAGCTGGAGTAGCAATTCTCATATCAAACAAAATTGACTTTAAAATAAAGACTATTACAAGAGACAAAGAAGGAAACTATATAATGATCAAGGTATTGATCCAAGAGGAAGGTAGAACAATTGTAACCATTTATGCACCCAACATACGAGCACCTCAATACATAAGGCAAATACTAACAGTCATAAAAGGGGAAATCGACAGTAACACAATCATAGTAGGGGCCTTTAACACCCCACTTTCAACAATGGACAGATATCCAAAATGATACACTACTTAAAACACTAGATAATAACCAAGTGATCACTGAAGAAATCAAAGGGGAAATCAAAAAATACCTAGAAACAAATGACAATGGAGACACGATGACCCAAAACCTATGGGATGAAGCAAAAGCAGTACTAAGAGGGAAGTTTATAGCAATACAAGCCTACCTCAGGAAACTGGATACATCTCGAATAAACAACCTAACCTTGCACCTAAAGCAATAAGAGAAAGAAGAACAAAATTACCCCAAAGATAGCAGAAGGAAAGCAATCATAAAGATCAGATCAGAAATAAATGAAAAAGAAATGAAGGAAACAATAGCAAAGATCAATAAAACTAAAAGCTGGTTCTTTGAGAAGATAAACAAAATTGATAAACCATTAGCCAGACTCATCAAGAAAAAAAGGGAGGGGTCTGGGCAAGATGGCGGAAGAGTAAGATGTGGAGATCACCTTCCTCCCCACAGATACATCAGAAATACATCTACACGTGGACCTGCTCCTATAGAACACCCACTGAACGCTGGCAGAAGACGTCCGACCTCCCAAAAGGAAAGAAACTCCCCACGTACCTGGGTAGGGCAAAAGAAAGAAGAAGTAACAGGTACAAAAGAATAAGGACGGGACCTGCACCAGTGGGAGGGAACTGTGAAGGACGAAAGGTTTCCACACACTAGGAAGCCCCTTCATGGGCGGACACTGCAGGTGGCAGAGGGTGGAAGCTTCAGAGCCACGGAGGAGAGCGCAGCCACAGGGGTGCAGAGGGCAAAGAGGAGAGATTCCCACACAGAGGATTGGTGCTGAGCAGCACTTACCAGCCCGAGAGGTTTGTCTGCTCACCCGCCGGGGCGGGCAGGTGCTGGGAGCTGAGGCTCGTGCCTCAGTCAGATCCCAGGGAGAGGACTGTGGTTGGCGGCGTAAACACAGCCTGAAGGGGCCTAGTGCACCACAGCTAGCCAGGAGGGAGGCCGGGAAAAGGTCTGGAGCTGCCGAACACGCAAGAGCCTTTTTCTTGCCTCTTTGTTTACTGGTGCGCGAGGAGAGGGGATACAGAGCGCCACCTAAACGAGCTCCAGAGACGGGTGAGAGCCACGGCTATCAGTGCGGACCCCAGAGACGGGTATGAGACGCTAAGGTTGCTGCTGCCGCCACCTAGAAACCTGTGTGCGAGCACAGGTCACTATCCACACGGCCCCTCCCGGGAGCCTGTGCAACCCCCCACTGCCAGGGTCCCGTGATCCAGGGACAACTTCCCCGGGAGAACGCACGGCGCGCCTCAGCCTGCTGCAACGTCACGCCTGCCTCTGCCGCCGCAAGCTCGCCCCGAATCTGGAACCCTCCCTCCCCCTGGTCTGAGTGAGCCAGAGACACCGAGTCAGCTGCTCCTTTAACCCCGTCCTGTGTGAGCGAAGAACAGATGCCCTCAGGGTATCTACACGCAGAGGTGGGTCCAAATCCAAAGCTGAAAACCGGGAGCTGTGCGAACAAAGAAGAGAAAGGGAAATCTCTCCCAGCAGCCTCAGAAGAAGTGCATTAAAGCTCCACAAACAACTTGATGTACCTGCACCTGTTGAATACTTGAAAAGACAACGAATCATCCCAAATTGAGGAGGTGGACTTTGGGAGCAGGATATATTATTTTTTCCCCTTTTCCTCTTTTTGTGAGTGTATATGTGTATGCTTCTGTGTGAGATTTTCTCTGTATAGCATTGCTTTCACCATTTGTCCTAGGATTTGGTCCATCTGTTATTTTAGGGGTTTTTTGTTTCTTTGTTTTGACTTTAAAAAGTTTTTTTCATAACACATTTTTTCTTAATAATTTTTTTCTTATTTTTATTTTAAAAAATTAAATACGTTTTTTCTTAAGAAGATTTTTTAATTTTTTGTTTTAAAGAATTAAAAAACTATTTTTTTTATATTGTTTCATAATAAAGTTTTTCTTATTTTTTATTTTAAACAATTAAAAATCTTTTCTCTTAATAAATTTTTTAAATACTTTTTTTATTCTTTATTTTAAAAAATTTAAAAATTTATTTGAAAAAATTAATAATTTTTATTAATAAATTTTTCCTTAGTAATTTTTTCTTATTTTTTAGTATAATAACTTTATTTTATTTTCTCTTACTTTATTTTATTTTATTTTATTTTATTTTATCCTCTTTACTTCTTTCTTTCTATTTTTCTCCCTTTTGTTCTGAGCCCTGTGGATGAAAGGCCCTCGGTGCTCCAGCCAGGCATCAGGGATGTGCCTCTGATGTGGGAGGGCCACCTTCAGGACACTGGTCCACAAGAGACCTCCCCAGCTCCACGTAATACCAAATGGCGAAAATCTCTCAGAGATCTCCGTCTCAACACCGTGACCCAGCTTCACTCAACAACCAGCAAGCTACAGTGCTGGACACCCTATGCCAAACAACTAGCAAGACAGGAACACAGCCCCATCCATTAACAGAGGGGCTGCCAAAAATCATAATAAGGCCACAGACACCCCAAAACACACCACCAGACGTGGACGTGCCCACCAGAAAGACAAGATCCAGCCTCATCCACCAGAACACAGGCACTAGTGCCCTCCACCAGGAAGCCTACACAACCCAATGAAACAACCTTAGCCACTGGGGACAGATACCAAAACCAACAGGAACTACGAACCTGCAGCCTGTGAAAAGGAGACCCCAAACACAGTCAGATAAGCAAAATGAGAAGCCAGAAAAACACACAGCAGATGAAGGAGCAAGGAAAAAACACACCAGACCTAACAAATGAAGAGGAAATAGGCAGTTTACCTGAAAAAGAATTCAGAATAAAGATAGTAACGATGATCCAAAATCTTGGACATGGAATAGGCAAAATGCAAGAAACATTTAAAAAGGACGTAGAAGAAGGAAAGAGGAACCAAGCAACGATGAAAAACACAATAAATGAAATTTAAAATACTCTAGAAGGGATCAATAGCAGAATAACTGAGGCAGAAGAACGGGTAAGTGACCTGGAAGGTAAAATAGTGGAAATAACGACTGCAGAAGAGAATAAAGAAAAAAGAATGAAAAGGACTGAGGACAGTCTCAGAGACCTCTGGGACAACATTAAACGCACCAACATTCGAATTACAGGGGTACCAGAAGAAGAAGAGAAAAGGAAAGGGACTGAGAAAATATTTGAAGAGATTATAGTTGAAAACGTCCCTAATATGGGAAAGGAAATAGTTAGTCAAGTCCTGGAAGCACAGAGAGTCCCATACAGGATAAATCCAAGGAGAAACACGCCAAGACACATATTAATCAAATTATCAAAAATTAAATATAAAGAAAACATAGTAAAAGCAGCAAGGGAAAAAGAACAAATAACACACAAGGGAATCCCGATAAGGTTAACAGCTGATCTTTCAGCAGAAACTCTGCCAGCCAGAAGGGAGGGGCAGCATATACTGAAAGGGATGAAGGAGAAAAACCTACAACCAAGATGCCTCTACCCAGCAAGGATCTCATTCAGATTTGATGGAGAAATTAAAAACTTTACGGACAAGCAAAAGCTGAGAGACTTCAGCACCACCAAACGATCTTTACAACAAATGCTAAAGGAACTTCTGTAGGAAAGAAACAGAAGAGAAGGAAAACACCTACAATAACAAACCCAAAACGTTTAAAAAAATGGGAATAGGAACATACATATCGATAATTACCTGAAATGTAAAGGGATTAAATGCTCCCACCAAAAGACACAGACTGGCTGAATGGATACAAAAACAAGACCTGTATATATGCTGTCTACAAGAGACCCACTTCAGACCTAGGGACACATACAGACTGAAAGTGAGGGGATGGAAAAAGAGATTCCATGCAAATGGAAATCAAAAGAAAGCTGGAGTAGCAATTCTCATATCAAACAAAATTGACTTTAAAATAAAGACTATTACAAGAGACAAAGAAGGAAACTATATAATGATCAAGGTATTGATCCAAGAGGAAGGTAGAACAATTGTAACCATTTATGCACCCAACATACGAGCACCTCAATACATAAGGCAAATACTAACAGTCATAAAAGGGGAAATCGACAGTAACACAATCATAGTAGGGGCCTTTAACACCCCACTTTCAACAATGGACAGATATCCAAAATGATACACTACTTAAAACACTAGATAATAACCAAGTGATCACTGAAGAAATCAAAGGGGAAATCAAAAAATACCTAGAAACAAATGACAATGGAGACACGATGACCCAAAACCTATGGGATGAAGCAAAAGCAGTACTAAGAGGGAAGTTTATAGCAATACAAGCCTACCTCAGGAAACTGGATACATCTCGAATAAACAACCTAACCTTGCACCTAAAGCAATAAGAGAAAGAAGAACAAAATTACCCCAAAGATAGCAGAAGGAAAGCAATCATAAAGATCAGATCAGAAATAAATGAAAAAGAAATGAAGGAAACAATAGCAAAGATCAATAAAACTAAAAGCTGGTTCTTTGAGAAGATAAACAAAATTGATAAACCATTAGCCAGACTCATCAAGAAAAAAAGGGAGGGGTCTGGGCAAGATGGCGGAAGAGTAAGATGTGGAGATCACCTTCCTCCCCACAGATACATCAGAAATACATCTACACGTGGACCTGCTCCTATAGAACACCCACTGAATGCTGGCAGAAGACGTCAGACCTCCCAAAAGGAAAGAAACTCCCCACGTACCTGGGTAGGGCAAAAGAAAGAAGAAGTAACAGGTACAAAAGAATAAGGACGGGACCTGCACCAGTGGGAGGGAACTGTGAAGGACGAAAGGTTTCCACACACTAGGAAGCCCCTTCATGGGCGGACACTGCAGGTGGCAGAGGGTGGAAGCTTCAGAGCCACGGAGGAGAGTGCAGCCACAGGGGTGCAGAGGGCAAAGAGGAGAGATTCCCACACAGAGGATTGGTGCTGAGCAGCACTTACCAGCCCGAGAGGTTTGTCTGCTCACCCGCCGGGGCGGGCAGGTGCTGGGAGCTGAGGCTCGTGCCTCAGTCAGATCCCAGGGAGAGGACTGTGGTTGGCGGCGTAAACACAGCCTGAAGGGGCCTAGTGCACCACAGCTAGCCGGGAGGGAGGCCGGGAAAAGGTCTGGAGCTGCCGAACACGCAAGAGCCTTTTTCTTGCCTCTTTGTTTACTGGTGCGCGAGGAGAGGGGATACAGAGCGCCACCTAAACGAGCTCCAGAGACGGGTGAGAGCCACGGCTATCAGTGCGGACCCCAGAGACGGGTATGAGACGCTAAGGTTGCTGCTGCCGCCACCTAGAAACCTGTGTGCGAGCACAGGTCACTATCCACACGGCCCCTCCCGGGAGCCTGTGCAACCCCCCACTGCCAGGGTCCCGTGATCCAGGGACAACTTCCCCGGGAGAACGCACGGCGCGCCTCAGCCTGCTGCAACGTCACGCCTGCCTCTGCCGCCGCAAGCTCGCCCCGAATCTGGAACCCTCCCTCCCCCTGGTCTGAGTGAGCCAGAGACACCGAGTCAGCTGCTCCTTTAACCCCGTCCTGTGTGAGCGAAGAACAGATGCCCTCAGGGTATCTACATGCAGAGGTGGGTCCAAATCCAAAGCTGAAAACCGGGAGCTGTGCGAACAAAGAAGAGAAAGGGAAATCTCTCCCAGCAGCCTCAGAAGAAGTGCATTAAAGCTCCACAAACAACTTGATGTACCTGCACCTGTTGAATACTTGAAAAGACAACGAATCATCCCAAATTGAGGAGGTGGACTTTGGGAGCAGGATATATTATTTTTTCCCCTTTTCCTCTTTTTGTGAGTGTATATGTGTATGCTTCTGTGTGAGATTTTCTCTGTATAGGATTGCTTTCACCATTTGTCCTAGGATTTGGTCCATCTGTTATTTTAGGGGTTGTTTGTTTCTTTGCTTTGACTTTAAAAATTTTTTTTCATAACACATTTTTTCTTAATAATTTTTTTCTTATTTTTATTTTAAAAAATTAAATACGTTTTTTCTTAAGAAGATTTTTTAATTTTTTGTTTTAAAGAATTAAAAAAACTATTTTTTCTACATTGTTTCATAATAAAGTTTTTCTTATTTTTTATTTTAAACAATTAAAAATCTTTTCTCTTAATAAATTTTTTAAATACTTTTTTTATTCTTTGTTTTAAAAAATTTAAAAATTTATTTTAAAAAATTAATAATTTTTATTAATAAATTTTTCCTTAGTAATTTTTTCTTATTTTTTAGTATAATAACTTTATTTTATTTTCTCTTACTTTATTTTATTTTATTTTATTTTATTTTATCCTCTTTACTTCTTTCTTTCTATTTTTCTCCCTTTTGTTCTGAGCCCTGTGGATGAAAGGCCCTCGGTGCTCCAGCCAGGCATCAGGGATGTGCCTCTGATGTGGGAGGGCCACCTTCAGGACACTGGTCCACAAGAGACCTCCCCAGCTCCACGTAATACCAAACGGCGAAAATCTCTCAGAGATCTCCGTCTCAACACCGTGACCCAGCTTCACTCAACAACCAGCAAGCTACAGTGCTGGACACCCTATGCCAAACAACTAGCAAGACAGGAACACAGCCCCATCCATTAACAGAGGGGCTGCCAAAAATCATAATAAGGCCACAGACACCCCAAAACACACCACCAGACGTGGACGTGCCCACCAGAAAGACAAGATCCAGCCTCATCCACCAGAACACAGGCACTAGTGCCCTCCACCAGGAAGCCTACACAACCCAATGAAACAACCTTAGCCACTGGGGACAGATACCAAAACCAACAGGAACTACGAACCTGCAGCCTGTGAAAAGGAGACCCCAAACACAGTCAGATAAGCAAAATGAGAAGCCAGAAAAACACACAGCAGATGAAGGAGCAAGGAAAAAACACACCAGACCTAACAAATGAAGAGGAAATAGGCAGTTTACCTGAAAAAGAATTCAGAATAAAGATAGTAACGATGATCCAAAATCTTGGACATGGAATAGGCAAAATGCAAGAAACATTTAAAAAGGACGTAGAAGAAGGAAAGAGGAACCAAGCAACGATGAAAAACACAATAAATGAAATTTAAAATACTCTAGAAGGGATCAATAGCAGAATAACTGAGGCAGAAGAACGGGTAAGTGACCTGGAAGGTAAAATAGTGGAAATAACGACTGCAGAAGAGAATAAAGAAAAAAGAATGAAAAGGACTGAGGACAGTCTCAGAGACCTCTGGGACAACATTAAACGCACCAACATTCGAATTACAGGGGTACCAGAAGAAGAAGAGAAAAGGAAAGGGACTGAGAAAATATTTGAAGAGATTATAGTTGAAAACGTCCCTAATATGGGAAAGGAAATAGTTAGTCAAGTCCTGGAAGCACAGAGAGTCCCATACAGGATAAATCCAAGGAGAAACACGCCAAGACACATATTAATCAAATTATCAAAAATTAAATATAAAGAAAACATAGTAAAAGCAGCAAGGGAAAAAGAACAAATAACACACAAGGGAATCCCGATAAGGTTAACAGCTGATCTTTCAGCAGAAACTCTGCCAGCCAGAAGGGAGGGGCAGCATATAGTGAAAGTGATGAAGGAGAAAAACCTACAACCAAGATGCCTCTACCCAGCAAGGATCTCATTCAGATTTGATGGAGAAATTAAAAACTTTACGGACAAGCAAAAGCTGAGAGACTTCAGCACCACCAAACGATCTTTACAACAAATGCTAAAGGAACTTCTGTAGGAAAGAAACAGAAGAGAAGGAAAACACCTACAATAACAAACCCAAAACGTTTAAAAAAATGGGAATAGGAACATACATATCGATAATTACCTGAAATGTAAAGGGATTAAATGCTCCCACCAAAAGACACAGACTGGCTGAATGGATACAAAAACAAGACCTGTATATATGCTGTCTACAAGAGACCCACTTCAGACCTAGGGACACATACAGACTGAAAGTGAGGGGATGGAAAAAGATATTCCATGCAAATGGAAATCAAAAGAAAGCTGGAGTAGCAATTCTCATATCAAACAAAATTGACTTTAAAAATAAAGACTATTACAAGAGACAAAGAAGGAAACTATATAATGATCAAGGTATTGATCCAAGAGGAAGGTAGAACAATTGTAACCATTTATGCACCCAACATACGAGCACCTCAATACATAAGGCAAATACTAACAGTCATAAAAGGGGAAATCGACAGTAACACAATCATAGTAGGGGCCTTTAACACCCCACTTTCAACAATGGACAGATATCCAAAATGATACACTACTTAAAACACTAGATAATAACCAAGTGATCACTGAAGAAATCAAAGGGGAAATCAAAAAATACCTAGAAACAAATGACAATGGAGACACGATGACCCAAAACCTATGGGATGAAGCAAAAGCAGTACTAAGAGGGAAGTTTATAGCAATACAAGCCTACCTCAGGAAACTGGATACATCTCGAATAAACAACCTAACCTTGCACCTAAAGCAATAAGAGAAAGAAGAACAAAATTACCCCAAAGATAGCAGAAGGAAAGCAATCATAAAGATCAGATCAGAAATAAATGAAAAAGAAATGAAGGAAACAATAGCAAAGATCAATAAAACTAAAAGCTGGTTCTTTGAGAAGATAAACAAAATTGATAAACCATTAGCCAGACTCATCAAGAAAAAAAGGGAGGGGTCTGGGCAAGATGGCGGAAGAGTAAGATGTGGAGATCACCTTCCTCCCCACAGATACATCAGAAATACATCTACACGTGGACCTGCTCCTATAGAACACCCACTGAACGCTGGCAGAAGACGTCCGACCTCCCAAAAGGAAAGAAACTCCCCACGTACCTGGGTAGGGCAAAAGAAAGAAGAAGTAACAGGTACAAAAGAATAAGGACGGGACCTGCACCAGTGGGAGGGAACTGTGAAGGACGAAAGGTTTCCACACACTAGGAAGCCCCTTCATGGGCGGACACTGCAGGTGGCAGAGGGTGGAAGCTTCAGAGCCACGGAGGAGAGCGCAGCCACAGGGGTGCAGAGGGCAAAGAGGAGAGATTCCCACACAGAGGATTGGTGCTGAGCAGCACTTACCAGCCCGAGAGGTTTGTCTGCTCACCCGCCGGGGCGGGCAGGTGCTGGGAGCTGAGGCTCGTGCCTCAGTCAGATCCCAGGGAGAGGACTGTGGTTGGCGGCGTAAACACAGCCTGAAGGGGCCTAGTGCACCACAGCTAGCCGGGAGGGAGGCCGGGAAAAGGTCTGGAGCTGCCGAACACGCAAGAGCCTTTTTCTTGCCTCTTTGTTTACTGGTGCGCGAGGAGAGGGGATACAGAGCGCCACCTAAACGAGCTCCAGAGACGGGTGAGAGCCACGGCTATCAGTGCGGACCCCAGAGACGGGTATGAGACGCTAAGGTTGCTGCTGCCGCCACCTAGAAACCTGTGTGCGAGCACAGGTCACTATCCACACGGCCCCTCCCGGGAGCCTGTGCAACCCCCCACTGCCAGGGTCCCGTGATCCAGGGACAACTTCCCCGGGAGAACGCACGGCGCGCCTCAGCCTGCTGCAACGTCACGCCTGCCTCTGCCGCCGCAAGCTCGCCCCGAATCTGGAACCCTCCCTCCCCCTGGTCTGAGTGAGCCAGAGACACCGAGTCAGCTGCTCCTTTAACCCCGTCCTGTGTGAGCGAAGAACAGATGCCCTCAGGGTATCTACACGCAGAGGTGGGTCCAAATCCAAAGCTGAAAACCGGGAGCTGTGCGAACAAAGAAGAGAAAGGGAAATCTCTCCCAGCAGCCTCAGAAGAAGTGCATTAAAGCTCCACAAACAACTTGATGTACCTGCACCTGTTGAATACTTGAAAAGACAACGAATCATCCCAAATTGAGGAGGTGGACTTTGGGAGCAGGATATATTATTTTTTCCCCTTTTCCTCTTTTTGTGAGTGTATATGTGTATGCTTCTGTGTGAGATTTTCTCTGTATAGCATTGCTTTCACCATTTGTCCTAGGATTTGGTCCATCTGTTATTTTAGGGGTTTTTTGTTTCTTTGTTTTGACTTTAAAAAGTTTTTTTCATAACACATTTTTTCTTAATAATTTTTTTCTTATTTTTATTTTAAAAAATTAAATACGTTTTTTCTTAAGAAGATTTTTTAATTTTTTGTTTTAAAGAATTAAAAAAACTATTTTTTCTACATTGTTTCATAATAAAGTTTTTCTTATTTTTTATTTTAAACAATTAAAAATCTTTTCTCTTAATAAATTTTTTAAATACTTTTTTTATTCTTTGTTTTAAAAAATTTAAAAATTTATTTTAAAAAATTAATAATTTTTATTAATAAATTTTTCCTTAGTAATTTTTTCTTATTTTTTAGTATAATAACTTTATTTTATTTTCTCTTACTTTATTTTATTTTATTTTATTTTATTTTATCCTCTTTACTTCTTTCTTTCTATTTTTCTCCCTTTTGTTCTGAGCCCTGTGGATGAAAGGCCCTCGGTGCTCCAGCCAGGCATCAGGGATGTGCCTCTGATGTGGGAGGGCCACCTTCAGGACACTGGTCCACAAGAGACCTCCCCAGCTCCACGTAATACCAAACGGCGAAAATCTCTCAGAGATCTCCGTCTCAACACCGTGACCCAGCTTCACTCAACAACCAGCAAGCTACAGTGCTGGACACCCTATGCCAAACAACTAGCAAGACAGGAACACAGCCCCATCCATTAACAGAGGGGCTGCCAAAAATCATAATAAGGCCACAGACACCCCAAAACACACCACCAGACGTGGACGTGCCCACCAGAAAGACAAGATCCAGCCTCATCCACCAGAACACAGGCACTAGTGCCCTCCACCAGGAAGCCTACACAACCCAATGAAACAACCTTAGCCACTGGGGACAGATACCAAAACCAACAGGAACTACGAACCTGCAGCCTGTGAAAAGGAGACCCCAAACACAGTCAGATAAGCAAAATGAGAAGCCAGAAAAACACACAGCAGATGAAGGAGCAAGGAAAAAACACACCAGACCTAACAAATGAAGAGGAAATAGGCAGTTTACCTGAAAAAGAATTCAGAATAAAGATAGTAACGATGATCCAAAATCTTGGACATGGAATAGGCAAAATGCAAGAAACATTTAAAAAGGACGTAGAAGAAGGAAAGAGGAACCAAGCAACGATGAAAAACACAATAAATGAAATTTAAAATACTCTAGAAGGGATCAATAGCAGAATAACTGAGGCAGAAGAACGGGTAAGTGACCTGGAAGGTAAAATAGTGGAAATAACGACTGCAGAAGAGAATAAAGAAAAAAGAATGAAAAGGACTGAGGACAGTCTCAGAGACCTCTGGGACAACATTAAACGCACCAACATTCGAATTACAGGGGTACCAGAAGAAGAAGAGAAAAGGAAAGGGACTGAGAAAATATTTGAAGAGATTATAGTTGAAAACGTCCCTAATATGGGAAAGGAAATAGTTAGTCAAGTCCTGGAAGCACAGGGAGTCCCATACAGGATAAATCCAAGGAGAAACACACCAAGACACATATTAATCAAATTATCAAAAATTAAATATAAAGAAAACATAGTAAAAGCAGCAAGGGAAAAAGAACAAATAACACACAAGGGAATCCCGATAAGGTTAACAGCTGATCTTTCAGCAGAAACTCTGCCAGCCAGAAGGGAGGGGCAGCATATACTGAAAGGGATGAAGGAGAAAAACCTACAACCAAGATGCCTCTACCCAGCAAGGATCTCATTCAGATTTGATGGAGAAATTAAAAACTTTACGGACAAGCAAAAGCTGAGAGACTTCAGCACCACCAAACGATCTTTACAACAAATGCTAAAGGAACTTCTGTAGGAAAGAAACAGAAGAGAAGGAAAACACCTACAATAACAAACCCAAAACGTTTAAAAAAATGGGAATAGGAACATACATATCGATAATTACCTGAAATGTAAAGGGATTAAATGCTCCCACCAAAAGACACAGACTGGCTGAATGGATACAAAAACAAGACCTGTATATATGCTGTCTACAAGAGACCCACTTCAGACCTAGGGACACATACAGACTGAAAGTGAGGGGATGGAAAAAGATATTCCATGCAAATGGAAATCAAAAGAAAGCTGGAGTAGCAATTCTCATATCAAACAAAATTGACTTTAAAAATAAAGACTATTACAAGAGACAAAGAAGGAAACTATATAATGATCAAGGTATTGATCCAAGAGGAAGGTAGAACAATTGTAACCATTTATGCACCCAACATACGAGCACCTCAATACATAAGGCAAATACTAACAGTCATAAAAGGGGAAATCGACAGTAACACAATCATAGTAGGGGCCTTTAACACCCCACTTTCAACAATGGACAGATATCCAAAATGATACACTACTTAAAACACTAGATAATAACCAAGTGATCACTGAAGAAATCAAAGGGGAAATCAAAAAATACCTAGAAACAAATGACAATGGAGACACGATGACCCAAAACCTATGGGATGAAGCAAAAGCAGTACTAAGAGGGAAGTTTATAGCAATACAAGCCTACCTCAGGAAACTGGATACATCTCGAATAAACAACCTAACCTTGCACCTAAAGCAATAAGAGAAAGAAGAACAAAATTACCCCAAAGATAGCAGAAGGAAAGCAATCATAAAGATCAGATCAGAAATAAATGAAAAAGAAATGAAGGAAACAATAGCAAAGATCAATAAAACTAAAAGCTGGTTCTTTGAGAAGATAAACAAAATTGATAAACCATTAGCCAGACTCATCAAGAAAAAAAGGGAGGGGTCTGGGCAAGATGGCGGAAGAGTAAGATGTGGAGATCACCTTCCTCCCCACAGATACATCAGAAATACATCTACACGTGGACCTGCTCCTATAGAACACCCACTGAACGCTGGCAGAAGACGTCAGACCTCCCAAAAGGAAAGAAACTCCCCACGTACCTGGGTAGGGCAAAAGAAAGAAGAAGTAACAGGTACAAAAGAATAAGGACGGGACCTGCACCAGTGGGAGGGAACTGTGAAGGACGAAAGGTTTCCACACACTAGGAAGCCCCTTCATGGGCGGACACTGCAGGTGGCAGAGGGTGGAAGCTTCAGAGCCACGGAGGAGAGCGCAGCCACAGGGGTGCAGAGGGCAAAGAGGAGAGATTCCCACACAGAGGATTGGTGCTGAGCAGCACTTACCAGCCCGAGAGGTTTGTCTGCTCACCCGCCGGGGCGGGCAGGTGCTGGGAGCTGAGGCTCGTGCCTCAGTCAGGTCCCAGGGAGAGGACTGTGGTTGGCGGCGTAAACACAGCCTGAAGGGGCCTAGTGCACCACAGCTAGCCGGGAGGGAGGCCGGGAAAAGGTCTGGAGCTGCCGAACACGCAAGAGCCTTTTTCTTGCCTCTTTGTTTACTGGTGCTCGAGGAGAGGGGATACAGAGCGCCACCTAAACGAGCTCCAGAGACGGGTGAGAGCCACGGCTATCAGTGCGGACCCCAGAGACGGGTATGAGACGCTAAGGTTGCTGCTGCCGCCACCTAGAAACCTGTGTGCGAGCACAGGTCACTATCCACACGGCCCCTCCCGGGAGCCTGTGCAACCCCCCACTGCCAGGGTCCCGTGATCCAGGGACAACTTCCCCGGGAGAACGCACGGCGCGCCTCAGCCTGCTGCAACGTCACGCCTGCCTCTGCCGCCGCAAGCTCGCCCCGAATCTGGAACCCTCCCTCCCCCTGGTCTGAGTGAGCCAGAGACACCGAGTCAGCTGCTCCTTTAACCCCGTCCTGTGTGAGCGAAGAACAGATGCCCTCAGGGTATCTACACGCAGAGGTGGGTCCAAATCCAAAGCTGAAAACCGGGAGCTGTGCGAACAAAGAAGAGAAAGGGAAATCTCTCCCAGCAGCCTCAGAAGAAGTGCATTAAAGCTCCACAAACAACTTGATGTACCTGCACCTGTTGAATACTTGAAAAGACAACGAATCATCCCAAATTGAGGAGGTGGACTTTGGGAGCAGGATATATTATTTTTTCCCCTTTTCCTCTTTTTGTGAGTGTATATGTGTATGCTTCTGTGTGAGATTTTCTCTGTATAGCATTGCTTTCACCATTTGTCCTAGGATTTGGTCCATCTGTTATTTTAGGGGTTTTTTGTTTCTTTGTTTTGACTTTAAAAATTTTTTTTCATAACACATTTTTTCTTAATAATTTTTTTCTTATTTTTATTTTAAAAAATTAAATACGTTTTTTCTTAAGAAGATTTTTTAATTTTTTGTTTTAAAGAATTAAAAAAACTATTTTTTCTACATTGTTTCATAATAAAGTTTTTCTTATTTTTTATTTTAAACAATTAAAAATCTTTTCTCTTAATAAATTTTTTAAATACTTTTTTTATTCTTTGTTTTAAAAAATTTAAAAATTTATTTTAAAAAATTAATAATTTTTATTAATAAATTTTTCCTTAGTAATTTTTTCTTCTTTTTTAGTATAATAACTTTATTTTATTTTCTCTTACTTTATTTTATTTTATTTTATTTTATTTTATTTTATCCTCTTTACTTCTTTCTTTCTATTTTTCTCCCTTTTGTTCTGAGCCCTGTGGATGAAAGGCCCTCGGTGCTCCAGCCAGGCATCAGGGATGTGCCTCTGATGTGGGAGGGCCACCTTCAGGACACTGGTCCACAAGAGACCTCCCCAGCTCCACGTAATACCAAACGGCGAAAATCTCTCAGAGATCTCCGTCTCAACACCGTGACCCAGCTTCACTCAACAACCAGCAAGCTACAGTGCTGGACACCCTATGCCAAACAACTAGCAAGACAGGAACACAGCCCCATCCATTAACAGAGGGGCTGCCAAAAATCATAATAAGGCCACAGACACCCCAAAACACACCACCAGACGTGGACGTGCCCACCAGAAAGACAAGATCCAGCCTCATCCACCAGAACACAGGCACTAGTGCCCTCCACCAGGAAGCCTACACAACCCAATGAAACAACCTTAGCCACTGGGGACAGATACCAAAACCAACAGGAACTACGAACCTGCAGCCTGTGAAAAGGAGACCCCAAACACAGTCAGATAAGCAAAATGAGAAGCCAGAAAAACACACAGCAGATGAAGGAGCAAGGAAAAAACACACCAGACCTAACAAATGAAGAGGAAATAGGCAGTTTACCTGAAAAAGAATTCAGAATAAAGATAGTAACGATGATCCAAAATCTTGGACATGGAATAGGCAAAATGCAAGAAACATTTAAAAAGGACGTAGAAGAAGGAAAGAGGAACCAAGCAACGATGAAAAACACAATAAATGAAATTTAAAATACTCTAGAAGGGATCAATAGCAGAATAACTGAGGCAGAAGAACGGGTAAGTGACCTGGAAGGTAAAATAGTGGAAATAACGACTGCAGAAGAGAATAAAGAAAAAAGAATGAAAAGGACTGAGGACAGTCTCAGAGACCTCTGGGACAACATTAAACGCACCAACATTCGAATTACAGGGGTACCAGAAGAAGAAGAGAAAAGGAAAGGGACTGAGAAAATATTTGAAGAGATTATAGTTGAAAACGTCCCTAATATGGGAAAGGAAATAGTTAGTCAAGTCCTGGAAGCACAGAGAGTCCCATACAGGATAAATCCAAGGAGAAACACGCCAAGACACATATTAATCAAATTATCAAAAATTAAATATAAAGAAAACATAGTAAAAGCAGCAAGGGAAAAAGAACAAATAACACACAAGGGAATCCCGATAAGGTTAACAGCTGATCTTTCAGCAGAAACTCTGCCAGCCAGAAGGGAGGGGCAGCATATACTGAAAGGGATGAAGGAGAAAAACCTACAACCAAGATGCCTCTACCCAGCAAGGATCTCATTCAGATTTGATGGAGAAATTAAAAACTTTACGGACAAGCAAAAGCTGAGAGACTTCAGCACCACCAAACGATCTTTACAACAAATGCTAAAGGAACTTCTGTAGGAAAGAAACAGAAGAGAAGGAAAACACCTACAATAACAAACCCAAAACGTTTAAAAAAATGGGAATAGGAACATACATATCGATAATTACCTGAAATGTAAAGGGATTAAATGCTCCCACCAAAAGACACAGACTGGCTGAATGGATACATAAACAAGACCTGTATATATGCTGTCTACAAGAGACCCACTTCAGACCTAGGGACACATACAGACTGAAAGTGAGGGGATGGAAAAAGATATTCCATGCAAATGGAAATCAAAAGAAAGCTGGAGTAGCAATTCTCATATCAAACAAAATTGACTTTAAAAATAAAGACTATTACAAGAGACAAAGAAGGAAACTATATAATGATCAAGGTATTGATCCAAGAGGAAGGTAGAACAATTGTAACCATTTATGCACCCAACATACGAGCACCTCAATACATAAGGCAAATACTAACAGTCATAAAAGGGGAAATCGACAGTAACACAATCATAGTAGGGGCCTTTAACACCCCACTTTCAACAATGGACAGATATCCAAAATGATACACTACTTAAAACACTAGATAATAACCAAGTGATCACTGAAGAAATCAAAGGGGAAATCAAAAAATACCTAGAAACAAATGACAATGGAGACACGATGACCCAAAACCTATGGGATGAAGCAAAAGCAGTACTAAGAGGGAAGTTTATAGCAATACAAGCCTACCTCAGGAAACTGGATACATCTCGAATAAACAACCTAACCTTGCACCTAAAGCAATAAGAGAAAGAAGAACAAAATTACCCCAAAGATAGCAGAAGGAAAGCAATCATAAAGATCAGATCAGAAATAAATGAAAAAGAAATGAAGGAAACAATAGCAAAGATCAATAAAACTAAAAGCTGGTTCTTTGAGAAGATAAACAAAATTGATAAACCATTAGCCAGACTCATCAAGAAAAAAAGGGAGGGGTCTGGGCAAGATGGCGGAAGAGTAAGATGTGGAGATCACCTTCCTCCCCACAGATACATCAGAAATACATCTACACGTGGACCTGCTCCTATAGAACACCCACTGAACGCTGGCAGAAGACGTCCGACCTCCCAAAAGGAAAGAAACTCCCCACGTACCTGGGTAGGGCAAAAGAAAGAAGAAGTAACAGGTACAAAAGAATAAGGACGGGACCTGCACCAGTGGGAGGGAACTGTGAAGGACGAAAGGTTTCCACACACTAGGAAGCCCCTTCATGGGCGGACACTGCAGGTGGCAGAGGGTGGAAGCTTCAGAGCCACGGAGGAGAGCGCAGCCACAGGGGTGCAGAGGGCAAAGAGGAGAGATTCCCACACAGAGGATTGGTGCTGAGCAGCACTTACCAGCCCGAGAGGTTTGTCTGCTCACCCGCCGGGGCGGGCAGGTGCTGGGAGCTGAGGCTCGTGCCTCAGTCAGGTCCCAGGGAGAGGACTGTGGTTGGCGGCGTAAACACAGCCTGAAGGGGCCTAGTGCACCACAGCTAGCCGGGAGGGAGGCCGGGAAAAGGTCTGGAGCTGCCGAACACGCAAGAGCCTTTTTCTTGCCTCTTTGTTTACTGGTGCGCGAGGAGAGGGGATACAGAGCGCCACCTAAACGAGCTCCAGAGACGGGTGAGAGCCACGGCTATCAGTGCGGACCCCAGAGACGGGTATGAGACGCTAAGGTTGCTGCTGCCGCCACCTAGAAACCTGTGTGCGAGCACAGGTCACTATCCACACGGCCCCTCCCGGGAGCCTGTGCAACCCCCCACTGCCAGGGTCCCGTGATCCAGGGACAACTTCCCCGGGAGAACGCACGGCGCGCCTCAGCCTGCTGCAACGTCACGCCTGCCTCTGCCGCCGCAAGCTCGCCCCGAATCTGGAACCCTCCCTCCCCCTGGTCTGAGTGAGCCAGAGACACCGAGTCAGCTGCTCCTTTAACCCCGTCCTGTGTGAGCGAAGAACAGATGCCCTCAGGGTATCTACACGCAGAGGTGGGTCCAAATCCAAAGCTGAAAACCGGGAGCTGTGCGAACAAAGAAGAGAAAGGGAAATCTCTCCCAGCAGCCTCAGAAGAAGTGCATTAAAGCTCCACAAACAACTTGATGTACCTGCACCTGTTGAATACTTGAAAAGACAACGAATCATCCCAAATTGAGGAGGTGGACTTTGGGAGCAGGATATATTATTTTTTCCCCTTTTCCTCTTTTTGTGAGTGTATATGTGTATGCTTCTGTGTGAGATTTTCTCTGTATAGCATTGCTTTCACCATTTGTCCTAGGATTTGGTCCATCTGTTATTTTAGGGGTTTTTTGTTTCTTTGTTTTGACTTTAAAAAGTTTTTTTCATAACACATTTTTTCTTAATAATTTTTTTCTTATTTTTATTTTAAAAAATTAAATACGTTTTTTCTTAAGAAGATTTTTTAATTTTTTGTTTTAAAGAATTAAAAAAACTATTTTTTCTACATTGTTTCATAATAAAGTTTTTCTTATTTTTTATTTTAAACAATTAAAAATCTTTTCTCTTAATAAATTTTTTAAATACTTTTTTTATTCTTTGTTTTAAAAAATTTAAAAATTTATTTTAAAAAATTAATAATTTTTATTAATAAATTTTTCCTTAGTAATTTTTTCTTATTTTTTAGTATAATAACTTTATTTTATTTTCTCTTACTTTATTTTATTTTATTTTATTTTATTTTATTTTATCCTCTTTACTTCTTTCTTTCTATTTTTCTCCCTTTTGTTCTGAGCCCTGTGGATGAAAGGCCCTCGGTGCTCCAGCCAGGCATCAGGGATGTGCCTCTGATGTGGGAGGGCCACCTTCAGGACACTGGTCCACAAGAGACCTCCCCAGCTCCACGTAATACCAAACGGCGAAAATCTCTCAGAGATCTCCGTCTCAACACCGTGACCCAGCTTCACTCAACGACCAGCAAGCTACAGTGCTGGACACCCTATGCCAAACAACTAGCAAGACAGGAACACAGCCCCATCCATTAACAGAGGGGCTGCCAAAAATCATAATAAGGCCACAGACACCCCAAAACACACCACCAGACGTGGACGTGCCCACCAGAAAGACAAGATCCAGCCTCATCCACCAGAACACAGGCACTAGTGCCCTCCACCAGGAAGCCTACACAACCCAATGAAACAACCTTAGCCACTGGGGACAGATACCAAAACCAACAGGAACTACGAACCTGCAGCCTGTGAAAAGGAGACCCCAAACACAGTCAGATAAGCAAAATGAGAAGCCAGAAAAACACACAGCAGATGAAGGAGCAAGGAAAAAACACACCAGACCTAACAAATGAAGAGGAAATAGGCAGTTTACCTGAAAAAGAATTCAGAATAAAGATAGTAACGATGATCCAAAATCTTGGACATGGAATAGGCAAAATGCAAGAAACATTTAAAAAGGACGTAGAAGAAGGAAAGAGGAACCAAGCAACGATGAAAAACACAATAAATGAAATTTAAAATACTCTAGAAGGGATCAATAGCAGAATAACTGAGGCAGAAGAACGGGTAAGTGACCTGGAAGGTAAAATAGTGGAAATAACGACTGCAGAAGAGAATAAAGAAAAAAGAATGAAAAGGACTGAGGACAGTCTCAGAGACCTCTGGGACAACATTAAACGCACCAACATTCGAATTACAGGGGTACCAGAAGAAGAAGAGAAAAGGAAAGGGACTGAGAAAATATTTGAAGAGATTATAGTTGAAAACGTCCCTAATATGGGAAAGGAAATAGTTAGTCAAGTCCTGGAAGCACAGAGAGTCCCATACAGGATAAATCCAAGGAGAAACACGCCAAGACACATATTAATCAAATTATCAAAAATTAAATATAAAGAAAACATAGTAAAAGCAGCAAGGGAAAAAGAACAAATAACACACAAGGGAATCCCGATAAGGTTAACAGCTGATCTTTCAGCAGAAACTCTGCCAGCCAGAAGGGAGGGGCAGCATATACTGAAAGGGATGAAGGAGAAAAACCTACAACCAAGATGCCTCTACCCAGCAAGGATCTCATTCAGATTTGATGGAGAAATTAAAAACTTTACGGACAAGCAAAAGCTGAGAGACTTCAGCACCACCAAACGATCTTTACAACAAATGCTAAAGGAACTTCTGTAGGAAAGAAACAGAAGAGAAGGAAAACACCTACAATAACAAACCCAAAACGTTTAAAAAAATGGGAATAGGAACATACATATCGATAATTACCTGAAATGTAAAGGGATTAAATGCTCCCACCAAAAGACACAGACTGGCTGAATGGATACAAAAACAAGACCTGTATATATGCTGTCTACAAGAGACCCACTTCAGACCTAGGGACACATACAGACTGAAAGTGAGGGGATGGAAAAAGATATTCCATGCAAATGGAAATCAAAAGAAAGCTGGAGTAGCAATTCTCATATCAAACAAAATTGACTTTAAAAATAAAGACTATTACAAGAGACAAAGAAGGAAACTATATAATGATCAAGGTATTGATCCAAGAGGAAGGTAGAACAATTGTAACCATTTATGCACCCAACATACGAGCACCTCAATACATAAGGCAAATACTAACAGTCATAAAAGGGGAAATCGACAGTAACACAATCATAGTAGGGGCCTTTAACACCCCACTTTCAACAATGGACAGATATCCAAAATGATACACTACTTAAAACACTAGATAATAACCAAGTGATCACTGAAGAAATCAAAGGGGAAATCAAAAAATACCTAGAAACAAATGACAATGGAGACACGATGACCCAAAACCTATGGGATGAAGCAAAAGCAGTACTAAGAGGGAAGTTTATAGCAATACAAGCCTACCTCAGGAAACTGGATACATCTCGAATAAACAACCTAACCTTGCACCTAAAGCAATAAGAGAAAGAAGAACAAAATTACCCCAAAGATAGCAGAAGGAAAGCAATCATAAAGATCAGATCAGAAATAAATGAAAAAGAAATGAAGGAAACAATAGCAAAGATCAATAAAACTAAAAGCTGGTTCTTTGAGAAGATAAACAAAATTGATAAACCATTAGCCAGACTCATCAAGAAAAAAAGGGAGGGGTCTGGGCAAGATGGCGGAAGAGTAAGATGTGGAGATCACCTTCCTCCCCCACAGATACATCAGAAATACATCTACACGTGGACCTGCTCCTATAGAACACCCACTGAACGCTGGCAGAAGACGTCAGACCTCCCAAAAGGAAAGAAACTCCCCACGTACCTGGGTAGGGCAAAAGAAAGAAGAAGTAACAGGTACAAAAGAATAAGGACGGGACCTGCACCAGTGGGAGGGAACTGTGAAGGACGAAAGGTTTCCACACACTAGGAAGCCCCTTCATGGGCGGACACTGCAGGTGGCAGAGGGTGGAAGCTTCAGAGCCACGGAGGAGAGCGCAGCCACAGGGGTGCAGAGGGCAAAGAGGAGAGATTCCCACACAGAGGATTGGTGCTGAGCAGCACTTACCAGCCCGAGAGGTTTGTCTGCTCACCCGCCGGGGCGGGCAGGTGCTGGGAGCTGAGGCTCGTGCCTCAGTCAGATCCCAGGGAGAGGACTGTGGTTGGCGGCGTAAACACAGCCTGAAGGGGCCTAGTGCACCACAGCTAGCCGGGAGGGAGGCCGGGAAAAGGTCTGGAGCTGCCGAACACGCAAGAGCCTTTTTCTTGCCTCTTTGTTTACTGGTGCGCGAGGAGAGGGGATACAGAGCGCCACCTAAACGAGCTCCAGAGACGGGTGAGAGCCACGGCTATCAGTGCGGACCCCAGAGACGGGTATGAGACGCTAAGGTTGCTGCTGCCGCCACCTAGAAACCTGTGTGCGAGCACAGGTCACTATCCACACGGCCCCTCCCGGGAGCCTGTGCAACCCCCCACTGCCAGGGTCCCGTGATCCAGGGACAACTTCCCCGGGAGAACGCACGGCGCGCCTCAGCCTGCTGCAACGTCACGCCTGCCTCTGCCGCCGCAAGCTCGCCCCGAATCTGGAACCCTCCCTCCCCCTGGTCTGAGTGAGCCAGAGACACCGAGTCAGCTGCTCCTTTAACCCCGTCCTGTGTGAGCGAAGAACAGATGCCCTCAGGGTATCTACACGCAGAGGTGGGTCCAAATCCAAAGCTGAAAACCGGGAGCTGTGCGAACAAAGAAGAGAAAGGGAAATCTCTCCCAGCAGCCTCAGAAGAAGTGCATTAAAGCTCCACAAACAACTTGATGTACCTGCACCTGTTGAATACTTGAAAAGACAACGAATCATCCCAAATTGAGGAGGTGGACTTTGGGAGCAGGATATATTATTTTTTCCCCTTTTCCTCTTTTTGTGAGTGTATATGTGTATGCTTCTGTGTGAGATTTTCTCTGTATAGCATTGCTTTCACCATTTGTCCTAGGATTTGGTCCATCTGTTATTTTAGGGGTTTTTTGTTTCTTTGTTTTGACTTTAAAAATTTTTTTTCATAACACATTTTTTCTTAATAATTTTTTTCTTATTTTTATTTTAAAAAATTAAATACGTTTCTTCTTAAGAAGATTTTTTAATTTTTTGTTTTAAAGAATTAAAAAAACTATTTTTTCTACATTGTTTCATAATAAAGTTTTTCTTATTTTTTATTTTAAACAATTAAAAATCTTTTCTCTTAATAAATTTTTTAAATACTTTTTTTATTCTTTATTTTAAAAAATTTAAAAATTTATTTTAAAAAATTAATAATTTTTATTAATAAATTTTTCCTTAGTAATTTTTTCTTATTTTTTAGTATAATAACTTTATTTTATTTTCTCTTACTTTATTTTATATTATTTTATTTTATTTTATCCTCTTTACTTCTTTCTTTCTATTTTTCTCCCTTTTGTTCTGAGCCCTGTGGATGAAAGGCCCTCGGTGCTCCAGCCAGGCATCAGGGATGTGCCTCTGATGTGGGAGGGCCACCTTCAGGACACTGGTCCACAAGAGACCTCCCCAGCTCCACGTAATACCAAACGGCGAAAATCTCTCAGAGATCTCCGTCTCAACACCGTGACCCAGCTTCACTCAACAACCAGCAAGCTACAGTGCTGGACACCCTATGCCAAACAACTAGCAAGACAGGAACACAGCCCCATCCATTAACAGAGGGGCTGCCAAAAATCATAATAAGGCCACAGACACCCCAAAACACACCACCAGACGTGGACGTGCCCACCAGAAAGACAAGATCCAGCCTCATCCACCAGAACACAGGCACTAGTGCCCTCCACCAGGAAGCCTACACAACCCAATGAAACAACCTTAGCCACTGGGGACAGATACCAAAACCAACAGGAACTACGAACCTGCAGCCTGTGAAAAGGAGACCCCAAACACAGTCAGATAAGCAAAATGAGAAGCCAGAAAAACACACAGCAGATGAAGGAGCAAGGAAAAAACACACCAGACCTAACAAATGAAGAGGAAATAGGCAGTTTACCTGAAAAAGAATTCAGAATAAAGATAGTAACGATGATCCAAAATCTTGGACATGGAATAGGCAAAATGCAAGAAACATTTAAAAAGGACGTAGAAGAAGGAAAGAGGAACCAAGCAACGATGAAAAACACAATAAATGAAATTTAAAATACTCTAGAAGGGATCAATAGCAGAATAACTGAGGCAGAAGAACGGGTAAGTGACCTGGAAGGTAAAATAGTGGAAATAACGACTGCAGAAGAGAATAAAGAAAAAAGAATGAAAAGGACTGAGGACAGTCTCAGAGACCTCTGGGACAACATTAAACGCACCAACATTCGAATTACAGGGGTACCAGAAGAAGAAGAGAAAAGGAAAGGGACTGAGAAAATATTTGAAGAGATTATAGTTGAAAACGTCCCTAATATGGGAAAGGAAATAGTTAGTCAAGTCCTGGAAGCACAGAGAGTCCCATACAGGATAAATCCAAGGAGAAACACGCCAAGACACATATTAATCAAATTATCAAAAATTAAATATAAAGAAAACATAGTAAAAGCAGCAAGGGAAAAAGAACAAATAACACACAAGGGAATCCCGATAAGGTTAACAGCTGATCTTTCAGCAGAAACTCTGCCAGCCAGAAGGGAGGGGCAGCATATACTGAAAGGGATGAAGGAGAAAAACCTACAACCAAGATGCCTCTACCCAGCAAGGATCTCATTCAGATTTGATGGAGAAATTAAAAACTTTACGGACAAGCAAAAGCTGAGAGACTTCAGCACCACCAAACGATCTTTACAACAAATGCTAAAGGAACTTCTGTAGGAAAGAAACAGAAGAGAAGGAAAACACCTACAATAACAAACCCAAAACGTTTAAAAAAATGGGAATAGGAACATACATATCGATAATTACCTGAAATGTAAAGGGATTAAATGCTCCCACCAAAAGACACAGACTGGCTGAATGGATACAAAAACAAGACCTGTATATATGCTGTCTACAAGAGACCCACTTCAGACCTAGGGACACATACAGACTGAAAGTGAGGGGATGGAAAAAGATATTCCATGCAAATGGAAATCAAAAGAAAGCTGGAGTAGCAATTCTCATATCAAACAAAATTGACTTTAAAAATAAAGACTATTACAAGAGACAAAGAAGGAAACTATATAATGATCAAGGTATTGATCCAAGAGGAAGGTAGAACAATTGTAACCATTTATGCACCCAACATACGAGCACCTCAATACATAAGGCAAATACTAACAGTCATAAAAGGGGAAATCGACAGTAACACAATCATAGTAGGGGCCTTTAACACCCCACTTTCAACAATGGACAGATATCCAAAATGATACACTACTTAAAACACTAGATAATAACCAAGTGATCACTGAAGAAATCAAAGGGGAAATCAAAAAATACCTAGAAACAAATGACAATGGAGACACGATGACCCAAAACCTATGGGATGAAGCAAAAGCAGTACTAAGAGGGAAGTTTATAGCAATACAAGCCTAACTCAGGAAACTGGATACATCTCGAATAAACAACCTAACCTTGCACCTAAAGCAATAAGAGAAAGAAGAACAAAATTACCCCAAAGATAGCAGAAGGAAAGCAATCATAAAGATCAGATCAGAAATAAATGAAACAGAAATGAAGGAAACAATAGCAAAGATCAATAAAACTAAAAGCTGGTTCTTTGAGAAGATAAACAAAATTGATAAACCATTAGCCAGACTCATCAAGAAAAAAAGGGAGGGGTCTGGGCAAGATGGCGGAAGAGTAAGATGTGGAGATCACCTTCCTCCCCACAGATACATCAGAAATACATCTACACGTGGACCTGCTCCTATAGAACACCCACTGAACGCTGGCAGAAGACGTCAGACCTCCCAAAAGGAAAGAAACTCCCCACGTACCTGGGTAGGGCAAAAGAAAAAAGAAGTAACAGGTACAAAAGAATAAGGACGGGACCTGCACCAGTGGGAGGGAACTGTGAAGGACGAAAGGTTTCCACACACTAGGAAGCCCCTTCATGGGCGGACACTGCAGGTGGCAGAGGGTGGAAGCTTCAGAGCCACGGAGGAGAGCGCAGCCACAGGGGTGCAGAGGGCAAAGAGGAGAGATTCCCACACAGAGGATTGGTGCTGAGCAGCACTTACCAGCCCGAGAGGTTTGTCTGCTCACCCGCCGGGGCGGGCAGGTGCTGGGAGCTGAGGCTCGTGCCTCAGTCAGATCCCAGGGAGAGGACTGTGGTTGGCGGCGTAAACACAGCCTGAAGGGGCCTAGTGCACCACAGCTAGCCGGGAGGGAGGCCGGGAAAAGGTCTGGAGCTGCCGAACACGCAAGAGCCTTTTTCTTGCCTCTTTGTTTACTGGTGCGCGAGGAGAGGGGATACAGAGCGCCACCTAAACGAGCTCCAGAGACGGGTGAGAGCCACGGCTATCAGTGCGGACCCCAGAGACGGGTATGAGACGCTAAGGTTGCTGCTGCCGCCACCTAGAAACCTGTGTGCGAGCACAGGTCACTATCCACACGGCCCCTCCCGGGAGCCTGTGCAACCCCCCACTGCCAGGGTCCCGTGATCCAGGGACAACTTCCCCGGGAGAACGCACGGCGCGCCTCAGCCTGCTGCAACGTCACGCCTGCCTCTGCCGCCGCAAGCTCGCCCCGAATCTGGAACCCTCCCTCCCCCTGGTCTGAGTGAGCCAGAGACACCGAGTCAGCTGCTCCTTTAACCCCGTCCTGTGTGAGCGAAGAACAGATGCCCTCAGGGTATCTACACGCAGAGGTGGGTCCAAATCCAAAGCTGAAAACCGGGAGCTGTGCGAACAAAGAAGAGAAAGGGAAATCTCTCCCAGCAGCCTCAGAAGAAGTGCATTAAAGCTCCACAAACAACTTGATGTACCTGCACCTGTTGAATACTTGAAAAGACAACGAATCATCCCAAATTGAGGAGGTGGACTTTGGGAGCAGGATATATTATTTTTTCCCCTTTTCCTCTTTTTGTGAGTGTATATGTGTATGCTTCTGTGTGAGATTTTCTCTGTATAGCATTGCTTTCACCATTTGTCCTAGGATTTGGTCCATCTGTTATTTTAGGGGTTTTTTGTTTCTTTGTTTTGACTTTAAAAATTTTTTTTCATAACACATTTTTTCTTAATAATTTTTTTCTTATTTTTATTTTAAAAAATTAAATACGTTTCTTCTTAAGAAGATTTTTTAATTTTTTGTTTTAAAGAATTAAAAAACTATTTTTTCTACATTGTTTCATAATAAAGTTTTTCTTATTTTTTATTTTAAACAATTAAAAATCTTTTCTCTTAATAAATTTTTTAAATACTTTTTTTATTCTTTATTTTAAAAAATTTAAAAATTTATTTGAAAAAATTAATAATTTTTATTAATAAATTTTTCCTTAGTAATTTTTTCTTATTTTTTAGTATAATAACTTTATTTTATTTTCTCTTACTTTATTTTATTTTATTTTATTTTATCCTCTTTACTTCTTTCTTTCTATTTTTCTCCCTTTTGTTCTGAGCCCTGTGGATGAAAGGCCCTCGGTGCTCCAGCCAGGCATCAGGGATGTGCCTCTGATGTGGGAGGGCCACCTTCAGGACACTGGTCCACAAGAGACCTCCCCAGCTCCACGTAATACCAAACGGCGAAAATCTCTCAGAGATCTCCGTCTCAACACCATGACCCAGCTTCACTCAACGACCAGCAAGCTACAGTGCTGGACACCCTATGCCAAACAACTAGCAAGACAGGAACACAGCCCCATCCATTAACAGAGGGGCTGCCAAAAATCATAATAAGGCCACAGACACCCCAAAACACACCACCAGACGTGGACGTGCCCACCAGAAAGACAAGATCCAGCCTCATCCACCAGAACACAGGCACTAGTGCCCTCCACCAGGAAGCCTACACAACCCAATGAAACAACCTTAGCCACTGGGGACAGATACCAAAACCAACAGGAACTACGAACCTGCAGCCTGTGAAAAGGAGACCCCAAACAGTCAGATAAGCAAAATGAGAAGCCAGAAAAACACACAGCAGATGAAGGAGCAAGGAAAAAACACACCAGACCTAACAAATGAAGAGGAAATAGGCAGTTTACCTGAAAAAGAATTCAGAATAAAGATAGTAACGATGATCCAAAATCTTGGACATGGAATAGGCAAAATGCAAGAAACATTTAAAAAGGACGTAGAAGAAGGAAAGAGGAACCAAGCAACGATGAAAAACACAATAAATGAAATTTAAAATACTCTAGAAGGGATCAATAGCAGAATAACTGAGGCAGAAGAACGGGTAAGTGACCTGGAAGGTAAAATAGTGGAAATAACGACTGCAGAAGAGAATAAAGAAAAAAGAATGAAAAGGACTGAGGACAGTCTCAGAGACCTCTGGGACAACATTAAACGCACCAACATTCGAATTACAGGGGTACCAGAAGAAGAAGAGAAAAGGAAAGGGACTGAGAAAATATTTGAAGAGATTATAGTTGAAAACGTCCCTAATATGGGAAAGGAAATAGTTAGTCAAGTCCTGGAAGCACAGAGAGTCCCATACAGGATAAATCCAAGGAGAAACACGCCAAGACACATATTAATCAAATTATCAAAAATTAAATATAAAGAAAACATAGTAAAAGCAGCAAGGGAAAAAGAACAAATAACACACAAGGGAATCCCGATAAGGTTAACAGCTGATCTTTCAGCAGAAACTCTGCCAGCCAGAAGGGAGGGGCAGCATATACTGAAAGGGATGAAGGAGAAAAACCTACAACCAAGATGCCTCTACCCAGCAAGGATCTCATTCAGATTTGATGGAGAAATTAAAAACTTTACGGACAAGCAAAAGCTGAGAGACTTCAGCACCACCAAACGATCTTTACAACAAATGCTAAAGGAACTTCTGTAGGAAAGAAACAGAAGAGAAGGAAAACACCTACAATAACAAACCCAAAACGTTTAAAAAAATGGGAATAGGAACATACATATCGATAATTACCTGAAATGTAAAGGGATTAAATGCTCCCACCAAAAGACACAGACTGGCTGAATGGATACAAAAACAAGACCTGTATATATGCTGTCTACAAGAGACCCACTTCAGACCTAGGGACACATACAGACTGAAAGTGAGGGGATGGAAAAAGATATTCCATGCAAATGGAAATCAAAAGAAAGCTGGAGTAGCAATTCTCATATCAAACAAAATTGACTTTAAAATAAAGACTATTACAAGAGACAAAGAAGGAAACTATATAATGATCAAGGTATTGATCCAAGAGGAAGGTAGAACAATTGTAACCATTTATGCACCCAACATACGAGCACCTCAATACATAAGGCAAATACTAACAGTCATAAAAGGGGAAATCGACAGTAACACAATCATAGTAGGGGCCTTTAACACCCCACTTTCAACAATGGACAGATATCCAAAATGATACACTACTTAAAACACTAGATAATAACCAAGTGATCACTGAAGAAATCCAAGGGGAAATCAAAAAATACCTAGAAACAAATGACAATGGAGACACGATGACCCAAAACCTATGGGATGAAGCAAAAGCAGTACTAAGAGGGAAGTTTATAGCAATACAAGCCTACCTCAGGAAACTGGATACATCTCGAATAAACAACCTAACCTTGCACCTAAAGCAATAAGAGAAAGAAGAACAAAATTACCCCAAAGATAGCAGAAGGAAAGCAATCATAAAGATCAGATCAGAAATAAATGAAAAAGAAATGAAGGAAACAATAGCAAAGATCAATAAAACTAAAAGCTGGTTCTTTGAGAAGATAAACAAAATTGATAAACCATTAGCCAGACTCATCAAGAAAAAAAGGGAGGGGTCTGGGCAAGATGGCGGAAGAGTAAGATGTGGAGATCACCTTCCTCCCCACAGATACATCAGAAATACATCTACACGTGGACCTGCTCCTATAGAACACCCACTGAACGCTGGCAGAAGACGTCAGACCTCCCAAAAGGAAAGAAACTCCCCACGTACCTGGGTAGGGCAAAAGAAAAAAGAAGTAACAGGTACAAAAGAATAAGGACGGGACCTGCACCAGTGGGAGGGAACTGTGAAGGACGAAAGGTTTCCACACACTAGGAAGCCCCTTCATGGGCGGACACTGCAGGTGGCAGAGGGTGGAAGCTTCAGAGCCACGGAGGAGAGCGCAGCCACAGGGGTGCAGAGGGCAAAGAGGAGAGATTCCCACACAGAGGATTGGTGCTGAGCAGCACTTACCAGCCCGAGAGGTTTGTCTGCTGACCCGCCGGGGCGGGCAGGTGCTGGGAGCTGAGGCTCGTGCCTCAGTCAGATCCCAGGGAGAGGACTGTGGTTGGCGGCGTAAACACAGCCTGAAGGGGCCTAGTGCACCACAGCTAGCCGGGAGGGAGGCCGGGAAAAGGTCTGGAGCTGCCGAACACGCAAGAGCCTTTTTCTTGCCTCTTTGTTTACTGGTGCGCGAGGAGAGGGGATACAGAGCGCCACCTAAACGAGCTCCAGAGACGGGTGAGAGCCACGGCTATCAGTGCGGACCCCAGAGACGGGTATGAGACGCTAAGGTTGCTGCTGCCGCCACCTAGAAACCTGTGTGCGAGCACAGGTCACTATCCACACGGCCCCTCCCGGGAGCCTGTGCAACCCCCCACTGCCAGGGTCCCGTGATCCAGGGACAACTTCCCCGGGAGAACGCACGGCGCGCCTCAGCCTGCTGCAACGTCACGCCTGCCTCTGCCGCCGCAAGCTCGCCCCGAATCTGGAACCCTCCCTCCCCCTGGTCTGAGTGAGCCAGAGACACCGAGTCAGCTGCTCCTTTAACCCCGTCCTGTGTGAGCGAAGAACAGATGCCCTCAGGGTATCTACACGCAGAGGTGGGTCCAAATCCAAAGCTGAAAACCGGGAGCTGTGCGAACAAAGAAGAGAAAGGGAAATCTCTCCCAGCAGCCTCAGAAGAAGTGCATTAAAGCTCCACAAACAACTTGATGTACCTGCACCTGTTGAATACTTGAAAAGACAACGAATCATCCCAAATTGAGGAGGTGGACTTTGGGAGCAGGATATATTATTTTTTCCCCTTTTCCTCTTTTTGTGAGTGTATATGTGTATGCTTCTGTGTGAGATTTTCTCTGTATAGCATTGCTTTCAACATTTGTCCTAGGATTTGGTCCATCTGTTATTTTAGGGGTTTTTTGTTTCTTTGTTTTGACTTTAAAAAGTTTTTTTCATAACACATTTTTTCTTAATAATTTTTTTCTTATTTTTATTTTAAAAAATTAAATACGTTTTTTCTTAAGAAGATTTTTTAATTTTTTGTTTTAAAGAATTAAAAAAACTATTTTTTCTACATTGTTTCATAATAAAGTTTTTCTTATTTTTTATTTTAAACAATTAAAAATCTTTTCTCTTAATAAATTTTTTAAATACTTTTTTTATTCTTTGTTTTAAAAAATTTAAAAATTTATTTTAAAAAATTAATAATTTTTATTAATAAATTTTTCCTTAGTAATTTTTTCTTATTTTTTAGTATAATAACTTTATTTTATTTTCTCTTACTTTATTTTATTTTATTTTATTTTATTTTATTTTATCCTCTTTACTTCTTTCTTTCTATTTTTCTCCCTTTTGTTCTGAGCCCTGTGGATGAAAGGCCCTCGGTGCTCCAGCCAGGCATCAGGGATGTGCCTCTGATGTGGGAGGGCCACCTTCAGGACACTGGTCCACAAGAGACCTCCCCAGCTCCACGTAATACCAAATGGCGAAAATCTCTCAGAGATCTCCGCCTCAACACCGTGACCCAGCTTCACTCAACAACCAGCAAGCTACAGTGCTGGACACCCTATGCCAAACAACTAGCAAGACAGGAACACAGCCCCATCCATTAACAGAGGGGCTGCCAAAAATCATAATAAGGCCACAGACACCCCAAAACACACCACCAGACGTGGACGTGCCCACCAGAAAGACAAGATCCAGCCTCATCCACCAGAACACAGGCACTAGTGCCCTCCACCAGGAAGCCTACACAACCCAATGAAACAACCTTAGCCACTGGGGACAGATACCAAAACCAACAGGAACTACGAACCTGCAGCCTGTGAAAAGGAGACCCCAAACACAGTCAGATAAGCAAAATGAGAAGCCAGAAAAACACACAGCAGATGAAGGAGCAAGGAAAAAACACACCAGACCTAACAAATGAAGAGGAAATAGGCAGTTTACCTGAAAAAGAATTCAGAATAAAGATAGTAACGATGATCCAAAATCTTGGACATGGAATAGGCAAAATGCAAGAAACATTTAAAAAGGACGTAGAAGAAGGAAAGAGGAACCAAGCCACGATGAAAAACACAATAAATGAAATTTAAAATACTCTAGAAGGGATCAATAGCAGAATAACTGAGGCAGAAGAACGGGTAAGTGACCTGGAAGGTAAAATAGTGGAAATAACGACTGCAGAAGAGAATAAAGAAAAAAGAATGAAAAGGACTGAGGACAGTCTCAGAGACCTCTGGGACAACATTAAACGCACCAACATTCGAATTACAGGGGTACCAGAAGAAGAAGAGAAAAGGAAAGGGACTGAGAACATATTTGAAGAGATTATAGTTGAAAACGTCCCTAATATGGGAAAGGAAATAGTTAGTCAAGTCCTGGAAGCACAGGGAGTCCCATACAGGATAAATCCAAGGAGAAACACGCCAAGACACATATTAATCAAATTATCAAAAATTAAATATAAAGAAAACATAGTAAAAGCAGCAAGGGAAAAAGAACAAATAACACACAAGGGAATCCCGATAAGGTTAACAGCTGATCTTTCAGCAGAAACTCTGCCAGCCAGAAGGGAGGGGCAGCATATACTGAAAGGGATGAAGGAGAAAAACCTACAACCAAGATGCCTCTACCCAGCAAGGATCTCATTCAGATTTGATGGAGAAATTAAAAACTTTACGGACAAGCAAAAGCTGAGAGAGTTCAGCACCACCAAACGATCTTTACAACAAATGCTAAAGGAACTTCTGTAGGAAAGAAACAGAAGAGAAGGAAAACACCTACAATAACAAACCCAAAACGTTTAAAAAAATGGGAATAGGAACATACATATCGATAATTACCTGAAATGTAAAGGGATTAAATGCTCCCACCAAAAGACACAGACTGGCTGAATGGATACAAAAACAAGACCTGTATATATGCTGTCTACAAGAGACCCACTTCAGACCTAGGGACACATACAGACTGAAAGTGAGGGGATGGAAAAAGAGATTCCATGCAAATGGAAATCAAAAGAAAGCTGGAGTAGCAATTCTCATATCAAACAAAATTGACTTTAAAATAAAGACTATTACAAGAGACAAAGAAGGAAACTATATAATGATCAAGGTATTGATCCAAGAGGAAGGTAGAACAATTGTAACCATTTATGCACCCAACATACGAGCACCTCAATACATAAGGCAAATACTAACAGTCAGAAAAGGGGAAATCGACAGTAACACAATCATAGTAGGGGCCTTTAACACCCCACTTTCAACAATGGACAGATATCCAAAATGATACACTACTTAAAACACTAGATAATAACCAAGTGATCACTGAAGAAATCAAAGGGGAAATCAAAAAATACCTAGAAACAAATGACAATGGAGACACGATGACCCAAAACCTATGGGATGAAGCAAAAGCAGTACTAAGAGGGAAGTTTATAGCAATACAAGCCTACCTCAGGAAACTGGATACATCTCGAATAAACAACCTAACCTTGCACCTAAAGCAATAAGAGAAAGAAGAACAAAATTACCCCAAAGATAGCAGAAGGAAAGCAATCATAAAGATCAGATCAGAAATAAATGAAAAAGAAATGAAGGAAACAATAGCAAAGATCAATAAAACTAAAAGCTGGTTCTTTGAGAAGATAAACAAAATTGATAAACCATTAGCCAGACTCATCAAGAAAAAAAGGGAGGGGTCTGGGCAAGATGGCGGAAGAGTAAGATGTGGAGATCACCTTCCTCCCCACAGATACATCAGAAATACATCTACACGTGGACCTGCTCCTATAGAACACCCACTGAACGCTGGCAGAAGACGTCCGACCTCCCAAAAGGAAAGAAACTCCCCACGTACCTGGGTAGGGCAAAAGAAAAAAGAAGTAACAGGTACAAAAGAATAAGGACGGGACCTGCACCAGTGGGAGGGAACTGTGAAGGACGAAAGGTTTCCACACACTAGGAAGCCCCTTCATGGGCGGACACTGCAGGTGGCAGAGGGTGGAAGCTTCAGAGCCACGGAGGAGAGCGCAGCCACAGGGGTGCAGAGGGCAAAGAGGAGAGATTCCCACACAGAGGATTGGTGCTGAGCAGCACTTACCAGCCCGAGAGGTTTGTCTGCTCACCCGCCGGGGCGGGCAGGTGCTGGGAGCTGAGGCTCGTGCCTCAGTCAGATCCCAGGGAGAGGACTGTGGTTGGCGGCGTAAACACAGCCTGAAGGGGCCTAGTGCACCACAGCTAGCCGGGAGGGAGGCCGGGAAAAGGTCTGGAGCTGCCGAACACGCAAGAGCCTTTTTCTTGCCTCTTTGTTTACTGGTGCGCGAGGAGAGGGGATACAGAGCGCCACCTAAACGAGCTCCAGAGACGGGTGAGAGCCACGGCTATCAGTGCGGACCCCAGAGACGGGTATGAGACGCTAAGGTTGCTGCTGCCGCCACCTAGAAACCTGTGTGCGAGCACAGGTCACTATCCACACGGCCCCTCCCGGGAGCCTGTGCAACCCCCCACTGCCAGGGTCCCGTGATCCAGGGACAACTTCCCCGGGAGAACGCACGGCGCGCCTCAGCCTGCTGCAACGTCACGCCTGCCTCTGCCGCCGCAAGCTCGCCCCGAATCTGGAACCCTCCCTCCCCCTGGTCTGAGTGAGCCAGAGACACCGAGTCAGCTGCTCCTTTAACCCCGTCCTGTGTGAGCGAAGAACAGATGCCCTCAGGGTATCTACACGCAGAGGTGGGTCCAAATCCAAAGCTGAAAACCGGGAGCTGTGCGAACAAAGAAGAGAAAGGGAAATCTCTCCCAGCAGCCTCAGAAGAAGTGCATTAAAGCTCCACAAACAACTTGATGTACCTGCACCTGTTGAATACTTGAAAAGACAACGAATCATCCCAAATTGAGGAGGTGGACTTTGGGAGCAGGATATATTATTTTTTCCCCTTTTCCTCTTTTTGTGAGTGTATATGTGTATGCTTCTGTGTGAGATTTTCTCTGTATAGCATTGCTTTCACCATTTGTCCTAGGATTTGGTCCATCTGTTATTTTAGAGGTTTTTTGTTTCTTTGTTTTGACTTTAAAAATTTTTTTTCATAACACATTTTTTCTTAATAATTTTTTTCTTATTTTTATTTTAAAAAATTAAATACGTTTCTTCTTAAGAAGATTTTTTAATTTTTTGTTTTAAAGAATTAAAAAACTATTTTTTCTACATTGTTTCATAATAAAGTTTTTCTTATTTTTTATTTTAAACAATTAAAAATCTTTTCTCTTAATAAATTTTTTAAATACTTTTTTTATTCTTTATTTTAAAAAATTTAAAAATTTATTTGAAAAAATTAATAATTTTTATTAATAAATTTTTCCTTAGTAATTTTTTCTTATTTTTTAGTATAATAACTTTATTTTATTTTCTCTTACTTTATTTTATTTTATTTTATTTTATCCTCTTTACTTCTTTCTTTCTATTTTTCTCCCTTTTGTTCTGAGCCCTGTGGATGAAAGGCCCTCGGTGCTCCAGCCAGGCATCAGGGATGTGCCTCTGATGTGGGAGGGCCACCTTCAGGACACTGGTCCACAAGAGACCTCCCCAGCTCCACGTAATACCAAACGGCGAAAATCTCTCAGAGATCTCCGTCTCAACACCATGACCCAGCTTCACTCAACGACCAGCAAGCTACAGTGCTGGACACCCTATGCCAAACAACTAGCAAGACAGGAACACAGCCCCATCCATTAACAGAGGGGCTGCCAAAAATCATAATAAGGCCACAGACACCCCAAAACACACCACCAGACGTGGACGTGCCCACCAGAAAGACAAGATCCAGCCTCATCCACCAGAACACAGGCACTAGTGCCCTCCACCAGGAAGCCTACACAACCCAATGAAACAACCTTAGCCACTGGGGACAGATACCAAAACCAACAGGAACTACGAACCTGCAGCCTGTGAAAAGGAGACCCCAAACACAGTCAGATAAGCAAAATGAGAAGCCAGAAAAACACACAGCAGATGAAGGAGCAAGGAAAAAACACACCAGACCTAACAAATGAAGAGGAAATAGGCAGTTTACCTGAAAAAGAATTCAGAATAAAGATAGTAACGATGATCCAAAATCTTGGACATGGAATAGGCAAAATGCAAGAAACATTTAAAAAGGACGTAGAAGAAGGAAAGAGGAACCAAGCAACGATGAAAAACACAATAAATGAAATTTAAAATACTCTAGAAGGGATCAATAGCAGAATAACTGAGGCAGAAGAACGGGTAAGTGACCTGGAAGGTAAAATAGTGGAAATAACGACTGCAGAAGAGAATAAAGAAAAAAGAATGAAAAGGACTGAGGACAGTCTCAGAGACCTCTGGGACAACATTAAACGCACCAACATTCGAATTACAGGGGTACCAGAAGAAGAAGAGAAAAGGAAAGGGACTGAGAAAATATTTGAAGAGATTATAGTTGAAAACGTCCCTAATATGGGAAAGGAAATAGTTAGTCAAGTCCTGGAAGCACAGAGAGTCCCATACAGGATAAATCCAAGGAGAAACACGCCAAGACACATATTAATCAAATTATCAAAAATTAAATATAAAGAAAACATAGTAAAAGCAGCAAGGGAAAAAGAACAAATAACACACAAGGGAATCCCGATAAGGTTAACAGCTGATCTTTCAGCAGAAACTCTGCCAGCCAGAAGGGAGGGGCAGCATATACTGAAAGGGATGAAGGAGAAAAACCTACAACCAAGATGCCTCTACCCAGCAAGGATCTCATTCAGATTTGATGGAGAAATTAAAAACTTTACGGACAAGCAAAAGCTGAGAGACTTCAGCACCACCAAACGATCTTTACAACAAATGCTAAAGGAACTTCTGTAGGAAAGAAACAGAAGAGAAGGAAAACACCTACAATAACAAACCCAAAACGTTTAAAAAAATGGGAATAGGAACATACATATCGATAATTACCTGAAATGTAAAGGGATTAAATGCTCCCACCAAAAGACACAGACTGGCTGAATGGATACAAAAACAAGACCTGTATATATGCTGTCTACAAGAGACCCACTTCAGACCTAGGGACACATACAGACTGAAAGTGAGGGGATGGAAAAAGATATTCCATGCAAATGGAAATCAAAAGAAAGCTGGAGTAGCAATTCTCATATCAAACAAAATTGACTTTAAAATAAAGACTATTACAAGAGACAAAGAAGGAAACTATATAATGATCAAGGTATTGATCCAAGAGGAAGGTAGAACAATTGTAACCATTTATGCACCCAACATACGAGCACCTCAATACATAAGGCAAATACTAACAGTCATAAAAGGGGAAATCGACAGTAACACAATCATAGTAGGGGCCTTTAACACCCCACTTTCAACAATGGACAGATATCCAAAATGATACACTACTTAAAACACTAGATAATAACCAAGTGATCACTGAAGAAATCCAAGGGGAAATCAAAAAATACCTAGAAACAAATGACAATGGAGACACGATGACCCAAAACCTATGGGATGAAGCAAAAGCAGTACTAAGAGGGAAGTTTATAGCAATACAAGCCTACCTCAGGAAACTGGATACATCTCGAATAAACAACCTAACCTTGCACCTAAAGCAATAAGAGAAAGAAGAACAAAATTACCCCAAAGATAGCAGAAGGAAAGCAATCATAAAGATCAGATCAGAAATAAATGAAAAAGAAATGAAGGAAACAATAGCAAAGATCAATAAAACTAAAAGCTGGTTCTTTGAGAAGATAAACAAAATTGATAAACCATTAGCCAGACTCATCAAGAAAAAAAGGGAGGGGTCTGGGCAAGATGGCGGAAGAGTAAGATGTGGAGATCACCTTCCTCCCCACAGATACATCAGAAATACATCTACACGTGGACCTGCTCCTATAGAACACCCACTGAACGCTGGCAGAAGACGTCAGACCTCCCAAAAGGAAAGAAACTCCCCACGTACCTGGGTAGGGCAAAAGAAAAAAGAAGTAACAGGTACAAAAGAATAAGGACGGGACCTGCACCAGTGGGAGGGAACTGTGAAGGACGAAAGGTTTCCACACACTAGGAAGCCCCTTCATGGGCGGACACTGCAGGTGGCAGAGGGTGGAAGCTTCAGAGCCACGGAGGAGAGCGCAGCCACAGGGGTGCAGAGGGCAAAGAGGAGAGATTCCCACACAGAGGATTGGTGCTGAGCAGCACTTACCAGCCCGAGAGGTTTGTCTGCTCACCCGCCGGGGCGGGCAGGTGCTGGGAGCTGAGGCTCGTGCCTCAGTCAGATCCCAGGGAGAGGACTGTGGTTGGCGGCGTAAACACAGCCTGAAGGGGCCTAGTGCACCACAGCTAGCCGGGAGGGAGGCCGGGAAAAGGTCTGGAGCTGCCGAACACGCAAGAGCCTTTTTCTTGCCTCTTTGTTTACTGGTGCGCGAGGAGAGGGGATACAGAGCGCCACCTAAACGAGCTCCAGAGACGGGTGAGAGCCACGGCTATCAGTGCGGACCCCAGAAACGGGTATGAGACGCTAAGGTTGCTGCTGCCGCCACCTAGAAACCTGTGTGCGAGCACAGGTCACTATCCACACGGCCCCTCCCGGGAGCCTGTGCAACCCCCCACTGCCAGGGTCCCGTGATCCAGGGACAACTTCCCCGGGAGAACGCACGGCGCGCCTCAGCCTGCTGCAACGTCACGCCTGCCTCTGCCGCCGCAAGCTCGCCCCGAATCTGGAACCCTCCCTCCCCCTGGTCTGAGTGAGCCAGAGACACCGAGTCAGCTGCTCCTTTAACCCCGTCCTGTGTGAGCGAAGAACAGATGCCCTCAGGGTATCTACACGCAGAGGTGGGTCCAAATCCAAAGCTGAAAACCGGGAGCTGTGCGAACAAAGAAGAGAAAGGGAAATCTCTCCCAGCAGCCTCAGAAGAAGTGCATTAAAGCTCCACAAACAACTTGATGTACCTGCACCTGTTGAATACTTGAAAAGACAACGAATCATCCCAAATTGAGGAGGTGGACTTTGGGAGCAGGATATATTATTTTTTCCCCTTTTCCTCTTTTTGTGAGTGTATATGTGTATGCTTCTGTGTGAGATTTTCTCTGTATAGCATTGCTTTCAACATTTGTCCTAGGATTTGGTCCATCTGTTATTTTAGGGGTTTTTTGTTTCTTTGTTTTGACTTTAAAAAGTTTTTTTCATAACACATTTTTTCTTAATAATTTTTTTCTTATTTTTATTTTAAAAAATTAAATACGTTTTTTCTTAAGAAGATTTTTTAATTTTTTGTTTTAAAGAATTAAAAAAACTATTTTTTCTACATTGTTTCATAATAAAGTTTTTCTTATTTTTTATTTTAAACAATTAAAAATCTTTTCTCTTAATAAATTTTTTAAATACTTTTTTTATTCTTTGTTTTAAAAAATTTAAAAATTTATTTTAAAAAATTAATAATTTTTATTAATAAATTTTTCCTTAGTAATTTTTTCTTATTTTTTAGTATAATAACTTTATTTTATTTTCTCTTACTTTATTTTATTTTATTTTATTTTATTTTATTTTATCCTCTTTACTTCTTTCTTTCTATTTTTCTCCCTTTTGTTCTGAGCCCTGTGGATGAAAGGCCCTCGGTGCTCCAGCCAGGCATCAGGGATGTGCCTCTGATGTGGGAGGGCCACCTTCAGGACACTGGTCCACAAGAGACCTCCCCAGCTCCACGTAATACCAAATGGCGAAAATCTCTCAGAGATCTCCGCCTCAACACCGTGACCCAGCTTCACTCAACAACCAGCAAGCTACAGTGCTGGACACCCTATGCCAAACAACTAGCAAGACAGGAACACAGCCCCATCCATTAACAGAGGGGCTGCCAAAAATCATAATAAGGCCACAGACACCCCAAAACACACCACCAGACGTGGACGTGCCCACCAGAAAGACAAGATCCAGCCTCATCCACCAGAACACAGGCACTAGTGCCCTCCACCAGGAAGCCTACACAACCCAATGAAACAACCTTAGCCACTGGGGACAGATACCAAAACCAACAGGAACTACGAACCTGCAGCCTGTGAAAAGGAGACCCCAAACACAGTCAGATAAGCAAAATGAGAAGCCAGAAAAACACACAGCAGATGAAGGAGCAAGGAAAAAACACACCAGACCTAACAAATGAAGAGGAAATAGGCAGTTTACCTGAAAAAGAATTCAGAATAAAGATAGTAACGATGATCCAAAATCTTGGACATGGAATAGGCAAAATGCAAGAAACATTTAAAAAGGACGTAGAAGAAGGAAAGAGGAACCAAGCAACGATGAAAAACACAATAAATGAAATTTAAAATACTCTAGAAGGGATCAATAGCAGAATAACTGAGGCAGAAGAACGGGTAAGTGACCTGGAAGGTAAAATAGTGGAAATAACGACTGCAGAAGAGAATAAAGAAAAAAGAATGAAAAGGACTGAGGACAGTCTCAGAGACCTCTGGGACAACATTAAACGCACCAACATTCGAATTACAGGGGTACCAGAAGAAGAAGAGAAAAGGAAAGGGACTGAGAAAATATTTGAAGAGATTATAGTTGAAAACGTCCCTAATATGGGAAAGGAAATAGTTAGTCAAGTCCTGGAAGCACAGAGAGTCCCATACAGGATAAATCCAAGGAGAAACACGCCAAGACACATATTAATCAAATTATCAAAAATTAAATATAAAGAAAACATAGTAAAAGCAGCAAGGGAAAAAGAACAAATAACACACAAGGGAATCCCGATAAGGTTAACAGCTGATCTTTCAGCAGAAACTCTGCCAGCCACAAGGGAGGGGCAGCATATACTGAAAGGGATGAAGGAGAAAAACCTACAACCAAGATGCCTCTACCCAGCAAGTATCTCATTCAGATTTGATGGAGAAATTAAAAACTTTACGGACAAGCAAAAGCTGAGAGACTTCAGCACCACCAAACGATCTTTACAACAAATGCTAAAGGAACTTCTGTAGGAAAGAAACAGAAGAGAAGGAAAACACCTACAATAACAAACCCAAAACGTTTAAAAAAATGGGAATAGGAACATACATATCGATAATTACCTGAAATGTAAAGGGATTAAATGCTCCCACCAAAAGACACAGACTGGCTGAATGGATACAAAAACAAGACCTGTATATATGCTGTCTACAAGAGACCCACTTCAGACCTAGGGACACATACAGACTGAAAGTGAGGGGATGGAAAAAGAGATTCCATGCAAATGGAAATCAAAAGAAAGCTGGAGTAGCAATTCTCATATCAAACAAAATTGACTTTAAAATAAAGACTATTACAAGAGACAAAGAAGGAAACTATATAATGATCAAGGTATTGATCCAAGAGGAAGGTAGAACAATTGTAACCATTTATGCACCCAACATACGAGCACCTCAATACATAAGGCAAATACTAACAGTCATAAAAGGGGAAATCGACAGTAACACAATCATAGTAGGGGCCTTTAACACCCCACTTTCAACAATGGACAGATATCCAAAATGATACACTACTTAAAACACTAGATAATAACCAAGTGATCACTGAAGAAATCAAAGGGGAAATCAAAAAATACCTAGAAACAAATGACAATGGAGACACGATGACCCAAAACCTATGGGATGAAGCAAAAGCAGTACTAAGCGGGAAGTTTATAGCAATACAAGCCTACCTCAGGAAACTGGATACATCTCGAATAAACAACCTAACCTTGCACCTAAAGCAATAAGAGAAAGAAGAACAAAATTACCCCAAAGATAGCAGAAGGAAAGCAATCATAAAGATCAGATCAGAAATAAATGAAAAAGAAATGAAGGAAACAATAGCAAAGATCAATAAAACTAAAAGCTGGTTCTTTGAGAAGATAAACAAAATTGATAAACCATTAGCCAGACTCATCAAGAAAAAAAGGGAGGGGTCTGGGCAAGATGGCGGAAGAGTAAGATGTGGAGATCACCTTCCTCCCCACAGATACATCAGAAATACATCTACACGTGGACCTGCTCCTATAGAACACCCACTGAACGCTGGCAGAAGACGTCAGACCTCCCAAAAGGAAAGAAACTCCCCACGTACCTGGGTAGGGCAAAAGAAAAAAGAAGTAACAGGTACAAAAGAATAAGGACGGGACCTGCACCAGTGGGAGGGAACTGTGAAGGACGAAAGGTTTCCACACACTAGGAAGCCCCTTCATGGGCGGACACTGCAGGTGGCAGAGGGTGGAAGCTTCAGAGCCACGGAGGAGAGTGCAGCCACAGGGGTGCAGAGGGCAAAGAGGAGAGATTCCCACACAGAGGATTGGTGCTGAGCAGCACTTACCAGCCCGAGAGGTTTGTCTGCTCACCCGCCGGGGCGGGCAGGTGCTGGGAGCTGAGGCTCGTGCCTCAGTCAGATCCCAGGGAGAGGACTGTGGTTGGCGGCGTAAACACAGCCTGAAGGGGCCTAGTGCACCACAGCTAGCCGGGAGGGAGGCCGGGAAAAGGTCTGGAGCTGCCGAACACGCAAGAGCCTTTTTCTTGCCTCTTTGTTTACTGGTGCGCGAGGAGAGGGGATACAGAGCGCCACCTAAACGAGCTCCAGAGACGGGTGAGAGCCACGGCTATCAGTGCGGACCCCAGAGACGGGTATGAGACGCTAAGGTTGCTGCTGCCGCCACCTAGAAACCTGTGTGCGAGCACAGGTCACTATCCACACGGCCCCTCCCGGGAGCCTGTGCAACCCCCCACTGCCAGGGTCCCGTGATCCAGGGACAACTTCCCCGGGAGAACGCACGGCGCGCCTCAGCCTGCTGCAACGTCACGCCTGCCTCTGCCGCCGCAAGCTCGCCCCGAATCTGGAACCCTCCCTCCCCCTGGTCTGAGTGAGCCAGAGACACCGAGTCAGCTGCTCCTTTAACCCCGTCCTGTGTGAGCGAAGAACAGATGCCCTCAGGGTATCTACACGCAGAGGTGGGTCCAAATCCAAAGCTGAAAACCGGGAGCTGTGCGAACAAAGAAGAGAAAGGGAAATCTCTCCCAGCAGCCTCAGAAGAAGTGCATTAAAGCTCCACAAACAACTTGATGTACCTGCACCTGTTGAATACTTGAAAAGACAACGAATCATCCCAAATTGAGGAGGTGGACTTTGGGAGCAGGATATATTATTTTTTCCCCTTTTCCTCTTTTTGTGAGTGTATATGTGTATGCTTCTGTGTGAGATTTTCTCTGTATAGCATTGCTTTCACCATTTGTCCTAGGATTTGGTCCATCTGTTATTTTAGGGGTTTTTTGTTTCTTTGTTTTGACTTTAAAAATTTTTTTTCATAACACATTTTTTCTTAATAATTTTTTTCTTATTTTTATTTTAAAAAATTAAATACGTTTCTTCTTAAGAAGATTTTTTAATTTTTTGTTTTAAAGAATTAAAAAACTATTTTTTCTACATTGTTTCATAATAAAGTTTTTCTTATTTTTTATTTTAAACAATTAAAAATCTTTTCTCTTAATAAATTTTTTAAATACTTTTTTTATTCTTTATTTTAAAAAATTTAAAAAATTATTTGAAAAAATTAATAATTTTTATTAATAAATTTTTCCTTAGTAATTTTTTCTTATTTTTTAGTATAATAACTTTATTTTATTTTCTCTTACTTTATTTTATTTTATTTTATTTTATCCTCTTTACTTCTTTCTTTCTATTTTTCTCCCTTTTGTTCTGAGCCCTGTGGATGAAAGGCCCTCGGTGCTCCAGCCAGGCATCAGGGATGTGCCTCTGATGTGGGAGGGCCACCTTCAGGACACTGGTCCACAAGAGACCTCCCCAGCTCCACGTAATACCAAACGGCGAAAATCTCTCAGAGATCTCCGTCTCAACACCATGACCCAGCTTCACTCAACGACCAGCAAGCTACAGTGCTGGACACCCTATGCCAAACAACTAGCAAGACAGGAACACAGCCCCATCCATTAACAGAGGGGCTGCCAAAAATCATAATAAGGCCACAGACACCCCAAAACACACCACCAGACGTGGACGTGCCCACCAGAAAGACAAGATCCAGCCTCATCCACCAGAACACAGGCACTAGTGCCCTCCACCAGGAAGCCTACACAACCCAATGAAACAACCTTAGCCACTGGGGACAGATACCAAAACCAACAGGAACTACGAACCTGCAGCCTGTGAAAAGGAGACCCCAAACACAGTCAGATAAGCAAAATGAGAAGCCAGAAAAACACACAGCAGATGAAGGAGCAAGGAAAAAACACACCAGACCTAACAAATGAAGAGGAAATAGGCAGTTTACCTGAAAAAGAATTCAGAATAAAGATAGTAACGATGATCCAAAATCTTGGACATGGAATAGGCAAAATGCAAGAAACATTTAAAAAGGACGTAGAAGAAGGAAAGAGGAACCAAGCAACGATGAAAAACACAATAAATGAAATTTAAAATACTCTAGAAGGGATCAATAGCAGAATAACTGAGGCAGAAGAACGGGTAAGTGACCTGGAAGGTAAAATAGTGGAAATAACGACTGCAGAAGAGAATAAAGAAAAAAGAATGAAAAGGACTGAGGACAGTCTCAGAGACCTCTGGGACAACATTAAACGCACCAACATTCGAATTACAGGGGTACCAGAAGAAGAAGAGAAAAGGAAAGGGACTGAGAAAATATTTGAAGAGATTATAGTTGAAAACGTCCCTAATATGGGAAAGGAAATAGTTAGTCAAGTCCTGGAAGCACAGAGAGTCCCATACAGGATAAATCCAAGGAGAAACACGCCAAGACACATATTAATCAAATTATCAAAAATTAAATATAAAGAAAACATAGTAAAAGCAGCAAGGGAAAAAGAACAAATAACACACAAGGGAATCCCGATAAGGTTAACAGCTGATCTTTCAGCAGAAACTCTGCAAGCCAGAAGGGAGGGGCAGCATATACTGAAAGGGATGAAGGAGAAAAACCTACAACCAAGATGCCTCTACCCAGCAAGGATCTCATTCAGATTTGATGGAGAAATTAAAAACTTTACGGACAAGCAAAAGCTGAGAGAGTTCAGCACCACCAAACCAGCTTTACAACAAATGCTAAAGGAACTTCTGTAGGAAAGAAACAGAAGAGAAGGAAAACACCTACAATAACAAACCCAAAACGTTTAAAAAAATGGGAATAGGAACATACATATCGATAATTACCTGAAATGTAAAGGGATTAAATGCTCCCACCAAAAGACACAGACTGGCTGAATGGATACAAAAACAAGACCTGTATATATGCTGTCTACAAGAGACCCACTTCAGACCTAGGGACACATACAGACTGAAAGTGAGGGGATGGAAAAAGAGATTCCATGCAAATGGAAATCAAAAGAAAGCTGGAGTAGCAATTCTCATATCAAACAAAATTGACTTTAAAATAAAGACTATTACAAGAGACAAAGAAGGAAACTATATAATGATCAAGGTATTGATCCAAGAGGAAGGTAGAACAATTGTAACCATTTATGCACCCAACATACGAGCACCTCAATACATAAGGCAAATACTAACAGTCATAAAAGGGGAAATCGACAGTAACACAATCATAGTAGGGGCCTTTAACACCCCACTTTCAACAATGGACAGATATCCAAAATGATACACTACTTAAAACACTAGATAATAACCAAGTGATCACTGAAGAAATCAAAGGGGAAATCAAAAAATACCTAGAAACAAATGACAATGGAGACACGATGACCCAAAACCTATGGGATGAAGCAAAAGCAGTACTAAGAGGGAAGTTTATAGCAATACAAGCCTACCTCAGGAAACTGGATACATCTCGAATAAACAACCTAACCTTGCACCTAAAGCAATAAGAGAAAGAAGAACAAAATTACCCCAAAGATAGCAGAAGGAAAGCAATCATAAAGATCAGATCAGAAATAAATGAAAAAGAAATGAAGGAAACAATAGCAAAGATCAATAAACCTAAAAGCTGGTTCTTTGAGAAGATAAACAAAATTGATAAACCATTAGCCAGACTCATCAAGAAAAAAAGGGAGGGGTCTGGGCAAGATGGCGGAAGAGTAAGATGTGGAGATCACCTTCCTCCCCACAGATACATCAGAAATACATCTACACGTGGACCTGCTCCTATAGAACACCCACTGAACGCTGGCAGAAGACGTCAGACCTCCCAAAAGGAAAGAAACTCCCCACGTACCTGGGTAGGGCAAAAGAAAAAAGAAGTAACAGGTACAAAAGAATAAGGACGGGACCTGCACCAGTGGGAGGGAACTGTGAAGGACGAAAGGTTTCCACACACTAGGAAGCCCCTTCATGGGCGGACACTGCAGGTGGCAGAGGGTGGAAGCTTCAGAGCCACGGAGGAGAGCGCAGCCACAGGGGTGCAGAGGGCAAAGAGGAGAGATTCCCACACAGAGGATTGGTGCTGAGCAGCACTTACCAGCCCGAGAGGTTTGTCTGCTGACCCGCCGGGGCGGGCAGGTGCTGGGAGCTGAGGCTCGTGCCTCAGTCAGATCCCAGGGAGAGGACTGTGGTTGGCGGCGTAAACACAGCCTGAAGGGGCCTAGTGCACCACAGCTAGCCGGGAGGGAGGCCGGGAAAAGGTCTGGAGCTGCCGAACACGCAAGAGCCTTTTTCTTGCCTCTTTGTTTACTGGTGCGCGAGGAGAGGGGATACAGAGCGCCACCTAAACGAGCTCCAGAGACGGGTGAGAGCCACGGCTATCAGTGCGGACCCCAGAGACGGGTATGAGACGCTAAGGTTGCTGCTGCCGCCACCTAGAAACCTGTGTGCGAGCACAGGTCACTATCCACACGGCCCCTCCCGGGAGCCTGTGCAACCCCCCACTGCCAGGGTCCCGTGATCCAGGGACAACTTCCCCGGGAGAACGCACGGCGCGCCTCAGCCTGCTGCAACGTCACGCCTGCCTCTGCCGCCGCAAGCTCGCCCCGAATCTGGAACCCTCCCTCCCCCTGGTCTGAGTGAGCCAGAGACACCGAGTCAGCTGCTCCTTTAACCCCGTCCTGTGTGAGCGAAGAACAGATGCCCTCAGGGTATCTACACGCAGAGGTGGGTCCAAATCCAAAGCTGAAAACCGGGAGCTGTGCGAACAAAGAAGAGAAAGGGAAATCTCTCCCAGCAGCCTCAGAAGAAGTGCATTAAAGCTCCACAAACAACTTGATGTACCTGCACCTGTTGAATACTTGAAAAGACAACGAATCATCCCAAATTGAGGAGGTGGACTTTGGGAGCAGGATATATTATTTTTTCCCCTTTTCCTCTTTTTGTGAGTGTATATGTGTATGCTTCTGTGTGAGATTTTCTCTGTATAGCATTGCTTTCACCATTTGTCCTAGGATTTGGTCCATCTGTTATTTTAGGGGTTTTTTGTTTCTTTGTTTTGACTTTAAAAAGTTTTTTTCATAACACATTTTTTCTTAATAATTTTTTTCTTATTTTTATTTTAAAAAATTAAATACGTTTTTTCTTAAGAAGATTTTTTAATTTTTTGTTTTAAAGAATTAAAAAACTATTTTTTCTACATTGTTTCATAATAAAGTTTTTCTTATTTTTTATTTTAAACAATTAAAAATCTTTTCTCTTAATAAATTTTTTAAATACTTTTTTTATTCTTTATTTTAAAAAATTTAAAAATTTATTTGAAAAAATTAATAATTTTTATTAATAAATTTTTCCTTAGTAATTTTTTCTTATTTTTTAGTATAATAACTTTATTTTATTTTCTCTTACTTTATTTTATTTTATTTTATTTTATTTTATCCTCTTTACTTCTTTCTTTCTATTTTTCTCCCTTTTGTTCTGAGCCCTGTGGATGAAAGGCCCTCGGTGCTCCAGCCAGGCATCAGGGATGTGCCTCTGATGTGGGAGGGCCACCTTCAGGACACTGGTCCACAAGAGACCTCCCCAGCTCCACGTAATACCAAACGGCGAAAATCTCTCAGAGATCTCCGTCTCAACACCGTGACCCAGCTTCACTCAACGACCAGCAAGCTACAGTGCTGGACACCCTATGCCAAACAACTAGCAAGACAGGAACACAGCCCCATCCATTAACAGAGGGGCTGCCAAAAATCATAATAAGGCCACAGACACCCCAAAACACACCACCAGACGTGGACGTGCCCACCAGAAAGACAAGATCCAGCCTCATCCACCAGAACACAGGCACTAGTGCCCTCCACCAGGAAGCCTACACAACCCAATGAAACAACCTTAGCCACTGGGGACAGATACCAAAACCAACAGGAACTACGAACCTGCAGCCTGTGAAAAGGAGACCCCAAACACAGTCAGATAAGCAAAATGAGAAGCCAGAAAAACACACAGCAGATGAAGGAGCAAGGAAAAAACACACCAGACCTAACAAATGAAGAGGAAATAGGCAGTTTACCTGAAAAAGAATTCAGAATAAAGATAGTAACGATGATCCAAAATCTTGGACATGGAATAGGCAAAATGCAAGAAACATTTAAAAAGGACGTAGAAGAAGGAAAGAGGAACCAAGCAACGATGAAAAACACAATAAATGAAATTTAAAATACTCTAGAAGGGATCAATAGCAGAATAACTGAGGCAGAAGAACGGGTAAGTGACCTGGAAGGTAAAATAGTGGAAATAACGACTGCAGAAGAGAATAAAGAAAAAAGAATGAAAAGGACTGAGGACAGTCTCAGAGACCTCTGGGACAACATTAAACGCACCAACATTCGAATTACAGGGGTACCAGAAGAAGAAGAGAAAAGGAAAGGGACTGAGAAAATATTTGAAGAGATTATAGTTGAAAACGTCCCTAATATGGGAAAGGAAATAGTTAGTCAAGTCCTGGAAGCACAGAGAGTCCCATACAGGATAAATCCAAGGAGAAACACGCCAAGACACATATTAATCAAATTATCAAAAATTAAATATAAAGAAAACATAGTAAAAGCAGCAAGGGAAAAAGAACAAATAACACACAAGGGAATCCCGATAAGGTTAACAGCTGATCTTTCAGCAGAAACTCTGCCAGCCAGAAGGGAGGGGCAGCATATACTGAAAGGGATGAAGGAGAAAAACCTACAACCAAGATGCCTCTACCCAGCAAGGATCTCATTCAGATTTGATGGAGAAATTAAAAACTTTACGGACAAGCAAAAGCTGAGAGACTTCAGCACCACCAAACGATCTTTACAACAAATGCTAAAGGAACTTCTGTAGGAAAGAAACAGAAGAGAAGGAAAACACCTACAATAACAAACCCAAAACGTTTAAAAAAATGGGAATAGGAACATACATATCGATAATTACCTGAAATGTAAAGGGATTAAATGCTCCCACCAAAAGACACAGACTGGCTGAATGGATACAAAAACAAGACCTGTATATATGCTGTCTACAAGAGACCCACTTCAGACCTAGGGACACATACAGACTGAAAGTGAGGGGATGGAAAAAGAGATTCCATGCAAATGGAAATCAAAAGAAAGCTGGAGTAGCAATTCTCATATCAAACAAAATTGACTTTAAAATAAAGACTATTACAAGAGACAAAGAAGGAAACTATATAATGATCAAGGTATTGATCCAAGAGGAAGGTAGAACAATTGTAACCATTTATGCACCCAACATACGAGCACCTCAATACATAAGGCAAATACTAACAGTCATAAAAGGGGAAATCGACAGTAACACAATCATAGTAGGGGCCTTTAACACCCCACTTTCAACAATGGACAGATATCCAAAATGATACACTACTTAAAACACTAGATAATAACCAAGTGATCACTGAAGAAATCAAAGGGGAAATCAAAAAATACCTAGAAACAAATGACAATGGAGACACGATGACCCAAAACCTATGGGATGAAGCAAAAGCAGTACTAAGAGGGAAGTTTATAGCAATACAAGCCTACCTCAGGAAACTGGATACATCTCGAATAAACAACCTAACCTTGCACCTAAAGCAATAAGAGAAAGAAGAACAAAATTACCCCAAAGATAGCAGAAGGAAAGCAATCATAAAGATCAGATCAGAAATAAATGAAAAAGAAATGAAGGAAACAATAGCAAAGATCAATAAAACTAAAAGCTGGTTCTTTGAGAAGATAAACAAAATTGATAAACCATTAGCCAGACTCATCAAGAAAAAAAGGGAGGGGTCTGGGCAAGATGGCGGAAGAGTAAGATGTGGAGATCACCTTCCTCCCCACAGATACATCAGAAATACATCTACACGTGGACCTGCTCCTATAGAACACCCACTGAATGCTGGCAGAAGACGTCAGACCTCCCAAAAGGAAAGAAACTCCCCACGTACCTGGGTAGGGCAAAAGAAAGAAGAAGTAACAGGTACAAAAGAATAAGGACGGGACCTGCACCAGTGGGAGGGAACTGTGAAGGACGAAAGGTTTCCACACACTAGGAAGCCCCTTCATGGGCGGACACTGCAGGTGGCAGAGGGTGGAAGCTTCAGAGCCACGGAGGAGAGTGCAGCCACAGGGGTGCAGAGGGCAAAGAGGAGAGATTCCCACACAGAGGATTGGTGCTGAGCAGCACTTACCAGCCCGAGAGGTTTGTCTGCTCACCCGCCGGGGCGGGCAGGTGCTGGGAGCTGAGGCTCGTGCCTCAGTCAGATCCCAGGGAGAGGACTGTGGTTGGCGGCGTAAACACAGCCTGAAGGGGCCTAGTGCACCACAGCTAGCCGGGAGGGAGGCCGGGAAAAGGTCTGGAGCTGCCGAACACGCAAGAGCCTTTTTCTTGCCTCTTTGTTTACTGGTGCGCGAGGAGAGGGGATACAGAGCGCCACCTAAACGAGCTCCAGAGACGGGTGAGAGCCACGGCTATCAGTGCGGACCCCAGAGACGGGTATGAGACGCTAAGGTTGCTGCTGCCGCCACCTAGAAACCTGTGTGCGAGCACAGGTCACTATCCACACGGCCCCTCCCGGGAGCCTGTGCAACCCCCCACTGCCAGGGTCCCGTGATCCAGGGACAACTTCCCCGGGAGAACGCACGGCGCGCCTCAGCCTGCTGCAACGTCATGCCTCCCTCTGCCGCCGCAAGCTCGCCCGAATCTGGAACCCTCCCTCCCCCTGGTCTGAGTGAGCCAGAGACACCGAGTCAGCTGCTCCTTTAACCCCGTCCTGTGTGAGCGAAGAACAGATGCCCTCAGGGTATCTACATGCAGAGGTGGGTCCAAATCCAAAGCTGAAAACCGGGAGCTGTGCGAACAAAGAAGAGAAAGGGAAATCTCTCCCAGCAGCCTCAGAAGAAGTGCATTAAAGCTCCACAAACAACTTGATGTACCTGCACCTGTTGAATACTTGAAAAGACAACGAATCATCCCAAATTGAGGAGGTGGACTTTGGGAGCAGGATATATTATTTTTTCCCCTTTTCCTCTTTTTGTGAGTGTATATGTGTATGCTTCTGTGTGAGATTTTCTCTGTATAGCATTGCTTTCACCATTTGTCCTAGGATTTGGTCCATCTGTTATTTTAGGGGTTGTTTGTTTCTTTGCTTTGACTTTAAAAATTTTTTTTCATAACACATTTTTTCTTAATAATTTTTTTCTTATTTTTATTTTAAAAAATTAAATACGTTTTTTCTTAAGATTTTTTAATTTTTTGTTTTAAAGAATTAAAAAAACTATTTTTTCTACATTGTTTCATAATAAAGTTTTTCTTATTTTTTATTTTAAACAATTAAAAATCTTTTCTCTTAATAAATTTTTTAAATACTTTTTTTATTCTTTGTTTTAAAAAATTTAAAAATTTATTTTAAAAAATTAATAATTTTTATTAATAAATTTTTCCTTAGTAATTTTTTCTTATTTTTTAGTATAATAACTTTATTTTATTTTCTCTTACTTTATTTTATTTTATTTTATTTTATTTTATCCTCTTTACTTCTTTCTTTCTATTTTTCTCCCTTTTGTTCTGAGCCCTGTGGATGAAAGGCCCTCGGTGCTCCAGCCAGGCATCAGGGATGTGCCTCTGATGTGGGAGGGCCACCTTCAGGACACTGGTCCACAAGAGACCTCCCCAGCTCCACGTAATACCAAACGGCGAAAATCTCTCAGAGATCTCCGTCTCAACACCGTGACCCAGCTTCACTCAACAACCAGCAAGCTACAGTGCTGGACACCCTATGCCAAACAACTAGCAAGACAGGAACACAGCCCCATCCATTAACAGAGGGGCTGCCAAAAATCATAATAAGGCCACAGACACCCCAAAACACACCACCAGACGTGGACGTGCCCACCAGAAAGACAAGATCCAGCCTCATCCACCAGAACACAGGCACTAGTGCCCTCCACCAGGAAGCCTACACAACCCAATGAAACAACCTTAGCCACTGGGGACAGATACCAAAACCAACAGGAACTACGAACCTGCAGCCTGTGAAAAGGAGACCCCAAACACAGTCAGATAAGCAAAATGAGAAGCCAGAAAAACACACAGCAGATGAAGGAGCAAGGAAAAAACACACCAGACCTAACAAATGAAGAGGAAATAGGCAGTTTACCTGAAAAAGAATTCAGAATAAAGATAGTAACGATGATCCAAAATCTTGGACATGGAATAGGCAAAATGCAAGAAACATTTAAAAAGGACGTAGAAGAAGGAAAGAGGAACCAAGCAACGATGAAAAACACAATAAATGAAATTTAAAATACTCTAGAAGGGATCAATAGCAGAATAACTGAGGCAGAAGAACGGGTAAGTGACCTGGAAGGTAAAATAGTGGAAATAACGACTGCAGAAGAGAATAAAGAAAAAAGAATGAAAAGGACTGAGGACAGTCTCAGAGACCTCTGGGACAACATTAAACGCACCAACATTCGAATTACAGGGGTACCAGAAGAAGAAGAGAAAAGGAAAGGGACTGAGAAAATATTTGAAGAGATTATAGTTGAAAACGTCCCTAATATGGGAAAGGAAATAGTTAGTCAAGTCCTGGAAGCACAGAGAGTCCCATACAGGATAAATCCAAGGAGAAACACGCCAAGACACATATTAATCAAATTATCAAAAATTAAATATAAAGAAAACATAGTAAAAGCAGCAAGGGAAAAAGAACAAATAACACACAAGGGAATCCCGATAAGGTTAACAGCTGATCTTTCAGCAGAAACTCTGCCAGCCAGAAGGGAGGGGCAGCATATACTGAAAGGGATGAAGGAGAAAAACCTACAACCAAGATGCCTCTACCCAGCAAGGATCTCATTCAGATTTGATGGAGAAATTAAAAACTTTACGGACAAGCAAAAGCTGAGAGACTTCAGCACCACCAAACGATCTTTACAACAAATGCTAAAGGAACTTCTGTAGGAAAGAAACAGAAGAGAAGGAAAACACCTACAATAACAAACCCAAAACGTTTAAAAAAATGGGAATAGGAACATACATATCGATAATTACCTGAAATGTAAAGGGATTAAATGCTCCCACCAAAAGACACAGACTGGCTGAATGGATACAAAAACAAGACCTGTATATATGCTGTCTACAAGAGACCCACTTCAGACCTAGGGACACATACAGACTGAAAGTGAGGGGATGGAAAAAGATATTCCATGCAAATGGAAATCAAAAGAAAGCTGGAGTAGCAATTCTCATATCAAACAAAATTGACTTTAAAAATAAAGACTATTACAAGAGACAAAGAAGGAAACTATATAATGATCAAGGTATTGATCCAAGAGGAAGGTAGAACAATTGTAACCATTTATGCACCCAACATACGAGCACCTCAATACATAAGGCAAATACTAACAGTCATAAAAGGGGAAATCGACAGTAACACAATCATAGTAGGGGCCTTTAACACCCCACTTTCAACAATGGACAGATATCCAAAATGATACACTACTTAAAACACTAGATAATAACCAAGTGATCACTGAAGAAATCAAAGGGGAAATCAAAAAATACCTAGAAACAAATGACAATGGAGACACGATGACCCAAAACCTATGGGATGAAGCAAAAGCAGTACTAAGAGGGAAGTTTATAGCAATACAAGCCTACCTCAGGAAACTGGATACATCTCGAATAAACAACCTAACCTTGCACCTAAAGCAATAAGAGAAAGAAGAACAAAATTACCCCAAAGATAGCAGAAGGAAAGCAATCATAAAGATCAGATCAGAAATAAATGAAAAAGAAATGAAGGAAACAATAGCAAAGATCAATAAAACTAAAAGCTGGTTCTTTGAGAAGATAAACAAAATTGATAAACCATTAGCCAGACTCATCAAGAAAAAAAGGGAGGGGTCTGGGCAAGATGGCGGAAGAGTAAGATGTGGAGATCACCTTCCTCCCCACAGATACATCAGAAATACATCTACACGTGGACCTGCTCCTATAGAACACCCACTGAACGCTGGCAGAAGACGTCAGACCTCCCAAAAGGAAAGAAACTCCCCACGTACCTGGGTAGGGCAAAAGAAAGAAGAAGTAACAGGTACAAAAGAATAAGGACGGGACCTGCACCAGTGGGAGGGAACTGTGAAGGACGAAAGGTTTCCACACACTAGGAAGCCCCTTCATGGGCGGACACTGCAGGTGGCAGAGGGTGGAAGCTTCAGAGCCACGGAGGAGAGCGCAGCCACAGGGGTGCAGAGGGCAAAGAGGAGAGATTCCCACACAGAGGATTGGTGCTGAGCAGCACTTACCAGCCCGAGAGGTTTGTCTGCTCACCCGCCGGGGCGGGCAGGTGCTGGGAGCTGAGGCTCGTGCCTCAGTCAGATCCCAGGGAGAGGACTGTGGTTGGCGGCGTAAACACAGCCTGAAGGGGCCTAGTGCACCACAGCTAGCCGGGAGGGAGGCCGGGAAAAGGTCTGGAGCTGCCGAACACGCAAGAGCCTTTTTCTTGCCTCTTTGTTTACTGGTGCGCGAGGAGAGGGGATACAGAGCGCCACCTAAACGAGCTCCAGAGACGGGTGAGAGCCACGGCTATCAGTGCGGACCCCAGAGACGGGTATGAGACGCTAAGGTTGCTGCTGCCGCCACCTAGAAACCTGTGTGCGAGCACAGGTCACTATCCACACGGCCCCTCCCGGGAGCCTGTGCAACCCCCCACTGCCAGGGTCCCGTGATCCAGGGACAACTTCCCCGGGAGAACGCACGGCGCGCCTCAGCCTGCTGCAACGTCACGCCTGCCTCTGCCGCCGCAAGCTCGCCCCGAATCTGGAACCCTCCCTCCCCCTGGTCTGAGTGAGCCAGAGACACCGAGTCAGCTGCTCCTTTAACCCCGTCCTGTGTGAGCGAAGAACAGATGCCCTCAGGGTATCTACACGCAGAGGTGGGTTCAAATCCAAAGCTGAAAACCGGGAGCTGTGCGAACAAAGAAGAGAAAGGGAAATCTCTCCCAGCAGCCTCAGAAGAAGTGCATTAAAGCTCCACAAACAACTTGATGTACCTGCACCTGTTGAATACTTGAAAAGACAACGAATCATCCCAAATTGAGGAGGTGGACTTTGGGAGCAGGATATATTATTTTTTCCCCTTTTCCTCTTTTTGTGAGTGTATATGTGTATGCTTCTGTGTGAGATTTTCTCTGTATAGCATTGCTTTCACCATTTGTCCTAGGATTTGGTCCATCTGTTATTTTAGGGGTTTTTTGTTTCTTTGTTTTGACTTTAAAAATTTTTTTTCATAACACATTTTTTCTTAATAATTTTTTTCTTATTTTTATTTTAAAAAATTAAATACGTTTTTTCTTAAGAAGATTTTTTAATTTTTTGTTTTAAAGAATTAAAAAACTATTTTTTCTACATTGTTTCATAATAAAGTTTTTCTTATTTTTTATTTTAAACAATTAAAAATCTTTTCTCTTAATAAATTTTTTAAATACTTTTTTTATTCTTTGTTTTAAAAAATTTAAAAATTTATTTGAAAAAATTAATAATTTTTATTAATAAATTTTTCCTTAGTAATTTTTTCTTCTTTTTTAGTATAATAACTTTATTTTATTTTCTCTTACTTTATTTTATTTTATTTTATTTTATTTTATCCTCTTTACTTCTTTCTTTCTATTTTTCTCCCTTTTGTTCTGAGCCCTGTGGATGAAAGGCCCTCGGTGCTCCAGCCAGGCATCAGGGATGTGCCTCTGATGTGGGAGGGCCACCTTCAGGACACTGGTCCACAAGAGACCTCCCCAGCTCCACGTAATACCAAACGGCGAAAATCTCTCAGAGATCTCCGTCTCAACACCGTGACCCAGCTTCACTCAACAACCAGCAAGCTACAGTGCTGGACACCCTATGCCAAACAACTAGCAAGACAGGAACACAGCCCCATCCATTAACAGAGGGGCTGCCAAAAATCATAATAAGGCCACAGACACCCCAAAACACACCACCAGACGTGGACGTGCCCACCAGAAAGACAAGATCCAGCCTCATCCACCAGAACACAGGCACTAGTGCCCTCCACCAGGAAGCCTACACAACCCAATGAAACAACCTTAGCCACTGGGGACAGATACCAAAACCAACAGGAACTACGAACCTGCAGCCTGTGAAAAGGAGACCCCAAACACAGTCAGATAAGCAAAATGAGAAGCCAGAAAAACACACAGCAGATGAAGGAGCAAGGAAAAAACACACCAGACCTAACAAATGAAGAGGAAATAGGCAGTTTACCTGAAAAAGAATTCAGAATAAAGATAGTAACGATGATCCAAAATCTTGGACATGGAATAGGCAAAATGCAAGAAACATTTAAAAAGGACGTAGAAGAAGGAAAGAGGAACCAAGCAACGATGAAAAACACAATAAATGAAATTTAAAATACTCTAGAAGGGATCAATAGCAGAATAACTGAGGCAGAAGAACGGGTAAGTGACCTGGAAGGTAAAATAGTGGAAATAACGACTGCAGAAGAGAATAAAGAAAAAAGAATGAAAAGGACTGAGGACAGTCTCAGAGACCTCTGGGACAACATTAAACGCACCAACATTCGAATTACAGGGGTACCAGAAGAAGAAGAGAAAAGGAAAGGGACTGAGAAAATATTTGAAGAGATTATAGTTGAAAACGTCCCTAATATGGGAAAGGAAATAGTTAGTCAAGTCCTGGAAGCACAGAGAGTCCCATACAGGATAAATCCAAGGAGAAACACGCCAAGACACATATTAATCAAATTATCAAAAATTAAATATAAAGAAAACATAGTAAAAGCAGCAAGGGAAAAAGAACAAATAACACACAAGGGAATCCCGATAAGGTTAACAGCTGATCTTTCAGCAGAAACTCTGCCAGCCAGAAGGGAGGGGCAGCATATACTGAAAGGGATGAAGGAGAAAAACCTACAACCAAGATGCCTCTACCCAGCAAGGATCTCATTCAGATTTGATGGAGAAATTAAAAACTTTACGGACAAGCAAAAGCTGAGAGACTTCAGCACCACCAAACGATCTTTACAACAAATGCTAAAGGAACTTCTGTAGGAAAGAAACAGAAGAGAAGGAAAACACCTACAATAACAAACCCAAAACGTTTAAAAAAATGGGAATAGGAACATACATATCGATAATTACCTGAAATGTAAAGGGATTAAATGCTCCCACCAAAAGACACAGACTGGCTGAATGGATACAAAAACAAGACCTGTATATATGCTGTCTACAAGAGACCCACTTCAGACCTAGGGACACATACAGACTGAAAGTGAGGGGATGGAAAAAGATATTCCATGCAAATGGAAATCAAAAGAAAGCTGGAGTAGCAATTCTCATATCAAACAAAATTGACTTTAAAAATAAAGACTATTACAAGAGACAAAGAAGGAAACTATATAATGATCAAGGTATTGATCCAAGAGGAAGGTAGAACAATTGTAACCATTTATGCACCCAACATACGAGCACCTCAATACATAAGGCAAATACTAACAGTCATAAAAGGGGAAATCGACAGTAACACAATCATAGTAGGGGCCTTTAACACCCCACTTTCAACAATGGACAGATATCCAAAATGATACACTACTTAAAACACTAGATAATAACCAAGTGATCACTGAAGAAATCAAAGGGGAAATCAAAAAATACCTAGAAACAAATGACAATGGAGACACGATGACCCAAAACCTATGGGATGAAGCAAAAGCAGTACTAAGAGGGAAGTTTATAGCAATACAAGCCTACCTCAGGAAACTGGATACATCTCGAATAAACAACCTAACCTTGCACCTAAAGCAATAAGAGAAAGAAGAACAAAATTACCCCAAAGATAGCAGAAGGAAAGCAATCATAAAGATCAGATCAGAAATAAATGAAAAAGAAATGAAGGAAACAATAGCAAAGATCAATAAAACTAAAAGCTGGTTCTTTGAGAAGATAAACAAAATTGATAAACCATTAGCCAGACTCATCAAGAAAAAAAGGGAGGGGTCTGGGCAAGATGGCGGAAGAGTAAGATGTGGAGATCACCTTCCTCCCCACAGATACATCAGAAATACATCTACACGTGGACCTGCTCCTATAGAACACCCACTGAACGCTGGCAGAAGACGTCAGACCTCCCAAAAGGAAAGAAACTCCCCACGTACCTGGGTAGGGCAAAAGAAAGAAGAAGTAACAGGTACAAAAGAATAAGGACGGGACCTGCACCAGTGGGAGGGAACTGTGAAGGACGAAAGGTTTCCACACACTAGGAAGCCCCTTCATGGGCGGACACTGCAGGTGGCAGAGGGTGGAAGCTTCAGAGCCACGGAGGAGAGCGCAGCCACAGGGGTGCAGAGGGCAAAGAGGAGAGATTCCCACACAGAGGATTGGTGCTGAGCAGCACTTACCAGCCCGAGAGGTTTGTCTGCTCACCCGCCGGGGCGGGCAGGTGCTGGGAGCTGAGGCTCGTGCCTCAGTCAGATCCCAGGGAGAGGACTGTGGTTGGCGGCGTAAACACAGCCTGAAGGGGCCTAGTGCACCACAGCTAGCCGGGAGGGAGGCCGGGAAAAGGTCTGGAGCTGCCGAACACGCAAGAGCCTTTTTCTTGCCTCTTTGTTTACTGGTGCGCGAGGAGAGGGGATACAGAGCGCCACCTAAACGAGCTCCAGAGACGGGTGAGAGCCACGGCTATCAGTGCGGACCCCAGAGACGGGTATGAGACGCTAAGGTTGCTGCTGCCGCCACCTAGAAACCTGTGTGCGAGCACAGGTCACTATCCACACGGCCCCTCCCGGGAGCCTGTGCAACCCCCCACTGCCAGGGTCCCGTGATCCAGGGACAACTTCCCCGGGAGAACGCACGGCGCGCCTCAGCCTGCTGCAACGTCACGCCTGCCTCTGCCGCCGCAAGCTCGCCCCGAATCTGGAACCCTCCCTCCCCCTGGTCTGAGTGAGCCAGAGACACCGAGTCAGCTGCTCCTTTAACCCCGTCCTGTGTGAGCGAAGAACAGATGCCCTCAGGGTATCTACACGCAGAGGTGGGTTCAAATCCAAAGCTGAAAACCGGGAGCTGTGCGAACAAAGAAGAGAAAGGGAAATCTCTCCCAGCAGCCTCAGAAGAAGTGCATTAAAGCTCCACAAACAACTTGATGTACCTGCACCTGTTGAATACTTGAAAAGACAACGAATCATCCCAAATTGAGGAGGTGGACTTTGGGAGCAGGATATATTATTTTTTCCCCTTTTCCTCTTTTTGTGAGTGTATATGTGTATGCTTCTGTGTGAGATTTTCTCTGTATAGCATTGCTTTCACCATTTGTCCTAGGATTTGGTCCATCTGTTATTTTAGGGGTTTTTTGTTTCTTTGTTTTGACTTTAAAAATTTTTTTTCATAACACATTTTTTCTTAATAATTTTTTTCTTATTTTTATTTTAAAAAATTAAATACGTTTTTTCTTAAGAAGATTTTTTAATTTTTTGTTTTAAAGAATTAAAAAACTATTTTTTCTACATTGTTTCATAATAAAGTTTTTCTTATTTTTTATTTTAAACAATTAAAAATCTTTTCTCTTAATAAATTTTTTAAATACTTTTTTTATTCTTTGTTTTAAAAAATTTAAAAATTTATTTTAAAAAATTAATAATTTTTATTAATAAATTTTTCCTTAGTAATTTTTTCTTCTTTTTTAGTATAATAACTTTATTTTATTTTCTCTTACTTTATTTTATTTTATTTTATTTTATTTTATCCTCTTTACTTCTTTCTTTCTATTTTTCTCCCTTTTGTTCTGAGCCCTGTGGATGAAAGGCCCTCGGTGCTCCAGCCAGGCATCAGGGATGTGCCTCTGATGTGGGAGGGCCACCTTCAGGACACTGGTCCACAAGAGACCTCCCCAGCTCCACGTAATACCAAACGGCGAAAATCTCTCAGAGATCTCCGTCTCAACACCGTGACCCAGCTTCACTCAACAACCAGCAAGCTACAGTGCTGGACACCCTATGCCAAACAACTAGCAAGACAGGAACACAGCCCCATCCATTAACAGAGGGGCTGCCAAAAATCATAATAAGGCCACAGACACCCCAAAACACACCACCAGACGTGGACGTGCCCACCAGAAAGACAAGATCCAGCCTCATCCACCAGAACACAGGCACTAGTGCCCTCCACCAGGAAGCCTACACAACCCAATGAAACAACCTTAGCCACTGGGGACAGATACCAAAACCAACAGGAACTACGAACCTGCAGCCTGTGAAAAGGAGACCCCAAACACAGTCAGATAAGCAAAATGAGAAGCCAGAAAAACACACAGCAGATGAAGGAGCAAGGAAAAAACACACCAGACCTAACAAATGAAGAGGAAATAGGCAGTTTACCTGAAAAAGAATTCAGAATAAAGATAGTAACGATGATCCAAAATCTTGGACATGGAATAGGCAAAATGCAAGAAACATTTAAAAAGGACGTAGAAGAAGGAAAGAGGAACCAAGCAACGATGAAAAACACAATAAATGAAATTTAAAATACTCTAGAAGGGATCAATAGCAGAATAACTGAGGCAGAAGAACGGGTAAGTGACCTGGAAGGTAAAATAGTGGAAATAACGACTGCAGAAGAGAATAAAGAAAAAAGAATGAAAAGGACTGAGGACAGTCTCAGAGACCTCTGGGACAACATTAAACGCACCAACATTCGAATTACAGGGGTACCAGAAGAAGAAGAGAAAAGGAAAGGGACTGAGAAAATATTTGAAGAGATTATAGTTGAAAACGTCCCTAATATGGGAAAGGAAATAGTTAGTCAAGTCCTGGAAGCACAGAGAGTCCCATACAGGATAAATCCAAGGAGAAACACGCCAAGACACATATTAATCAAATTATCAAAAATTAAATATAAAGAAAACATAGTAAAAGCAGCAAGGGAAAAAGAACAAATAACACACAAGGGAATCCCGATAAGGTTAACAGCTGATCTTTCAGCAGAAACTCTGCCAGCCAGAAGGGAGGGGCAGCATATACTGAAAGGGATGAAGGAGAAAAACCTACAACCAAGATGCCTCTACCCAGCAAGGATCTCATTCAGATTTGATGGAGAAATTAAAAACTTTACGGACAAGCAAAAGCTGAGAGACTTCAGCACCACCAAACGATCTTTACAACAAATGCTAAAGGAACTTCTGTAGGAAAGAAACAGAAGAGAAGGAAAACACCTACAATAACAAACCCAAAACGTTTAAAAAAATGGGAATAGGAACATACATATCGATAATTACCTGAAATGTAAAGGGATTAAATGCTCCCACCAAAAGACACAGACTGGCTGAATGGATACAAAAACAAGACCTGTATATATGCTGTCTACAAGAGACCCACTTCAGACCTAGGGACACATACAGACTGAAAGTGAGGGGATGGAAAAAGATATTCCATGCAAATGGAAATCAAAAGAAAGCTGGAGTAGCAATTCTCATATCAAACAAAATTGACTTTAAAAATAAAGACTATTACAAGAGACAAAGAAGGAAACTATATAATGATCAAGGTATTGATCCAAGAGGAAGGTAGAACAATTGTAACCATTTATGCACCCAACATACGAGCACCTCAATACATAAGGCAAATACTAACAGTCATAAAAGGGGAAATCGACAGTAACACAATCATAGTAGGGGCCTTTAACACCCCACTTTCAACAATGGACAGATATCCAAAATGATACACTACTTAAAACACTAGATAATAACCAAGTGATCACTGAAGAAATCAAAGGGGAAATCAAAAAATACCTAGAAACAAATGACAATGGAGACACGATGACCCAAAACCTATGGGATGAAGCAAAAGCAGTACTAAGAGGGAAGTTTATAGCAATACAAGCCTACCTCAGGAAACTGGATACATCTCGAATAAACAACCTAACCTTGCACCTAAAGCAATAAGAGAAAGAAGAACAAAATTACCCCAAAGATAGCAGAAGGAAAGCAATCATAAAGATCAGATCAGAAATAAATGAAAAAGAAATGAAGGAAACAATAGCAAAGATCAATAAAACTAAAAGCTGGTTCTTTGAGAAGATAAACAAAATTGATAAACCATTAGCCAGACTCATCAAGAAAAAAAGGGAGGGGTCTGGGCAAGATGGCGGAAGAGTAAGATGTGGAGATCACCTTCCTCCCCACAGATACATCAGAAATACATCTACACGTGGACCTGCTCCTATAGAACACCCACTGAACGCTGGCAGAAGACGTCCGACCTCCCAAAAGGAAAGAAACTCCCCACGTACCTGGGTAGGGCAAAAGAAAGAAGAAGTAACAGGTACAAAAGAATAAGGACGGGACCTGCACCAGTGGGAGGGAACTGTGAAGGACGAAAGGTTTCCACACACTAGGAAGCCCCTTCATGGGCGGACACTGCAGGTGGCAGAGGGTGGAAGCTTCAGAGCCACGGAGGAGAGCGCAGCCACAGGGGTGCAGAGGGCAAAGAGGAGAGATTCCCACACAGAGGATTGGTGCTGAGCAGCACTTACCAGCCCGAGAGGTTTGTCTGCTCACCCGCCGGGGCGGGCAGGTGCTGGGAGCTGAGGCTCGTGCCTCAGTCAGATCCCAGGGAGAGGACTGTGGTTGGCGGCGTAAACACAGCCTGAAGGGGCCTAGTGCACCACAGCTAGCCGGGAGGGAGGCCGGGAAAAGGTCTGGAGCTGCCGAACACGCAAGAGCCTTTTTCTTGCCTCTTTGTTTACTGGTGCGCGAGGAGAGGGGATACAGAGCGCCACCTAAACGAGCTCCAGAGACGGGTGAGAGCCACGGCTATCAGTGCGGACCCCAGAGACGGGTATGAGACGCTAAGGTTGCTGCTGCCGCCACCTAGAAACCTGTGTGCGAGCACAGGTCACTATCCACACGGCCCCTCCCGGGAGCCTGTGCAACCCCCCACTGCCAGGGTCCCGTGATCCAGGGACAACTTCCCCGGGAGAACGCACGGCGCGCCTCAGCCTGCTGCAACGTCACGCCTGCCTCTGCCGCCGCAAGCTCGCCCCGAATCTGGAACCCTCCCTCCCCCTGGTCTGAGTGAGCCAGAGACACCGAGTCAGCTGCTCCTTTAACCCCGTCCTGTGTGAGCGAAGAACAGATGCCCTCAGGGTATCTACACGCAGAGGTGGGTCCAAATCCAAAGCTGAAAACCGGGAGCTGTGCGAACAAAGAAGAGAAAGGGAAATCTCTCCCAGCAGCCTCAGAAGAAGTGCATTAAAGCTCCACAAACAACTTGATGTACCTGCACCTGTTGAATACTTGAAAAGACAACGAATCATCCCAAATTGAGGAGGTGGACTTTGGGAGCAGGATATATTATTTTTTCCCCTTTTCCTCTTTTTGTGAGTGTATATGTGTATGCTTCTGTGTGAGATTTTCTCTGTATAGCATTGCTTTCACCATTTGTCCTAGGATTTGGTCCATCTGTTATTTTAGGGGTTTTTTGTTTCTTTGTTTTGACTTTAAAAATTTTTTTTCATAACACATTTTTTCTTAATAATTTTTTTCTTATTTTTATTTTAAAAAATTAAATACGTTTTTTCTTAAGAAGATTTTTTAATTTTTTGTTTTAAAGAATTAAAAAACTATTTTTTCTACATTGTTTCATAATAAAGTTTTTCTTATTTTTTATTTTAAACAATTAAAAATCTTTTCTCTTAATAAATTTTTTAAATACTTTTTTTATTCTTTGTTTTAAAAAATTTAAAAATTTATTTGAAAAAATTAATAATTTTTATTAATAAATTTTTCCTTAGTAATTTTTTCTTCTTTTTTAGTATAATAACTTTATTTTATTTTCTCTTACTTTATTTTATTTTATTTTATTTTATTTTATCCTCTTTACTTCTTTCTTTCTATTTTTCTCCCTTTTGTTCTGAGCCCTGTGGATGAAAGGCCCTCGGTGCTCCAGCCAGGCATCAGGGATGTGCCTCTGATGTGGGAGGGCCACCTTCAGGACACTGGTCCACAAGAGACCTCCCCAGCTCCACGTAATACCAAACGGCGAAAATCTCTCAGAGATCTCCGTCTCAACACCATGACCCAGCTTCACTCAACGACCAGCAAGCTACAGTGCTGGACACCCTATGCCAAACAACTAGCAAGACAGGAACACAGCCCCATCCATTAACAGAGGGGCTGCCAAAAATCATAATAAGGCCACAGACACCCCAAAACACACCACCAGACGTGGACGTGCCCACCAGAAAGACAAGATCCAGCCTCATCCACCAGAACACAGGCACTAGTGCCCTCCACCAGGAAGCCTACACAACCCAATGAAACAACCTTAGCCACTGGGGACAGATACCAAAACCAACAGGAACTACGAACCTGCAGCCTGTGAAAAGGAGACCCCAAACACAGTCAGATAAGCAAAATGAGAAGCCAGAAAAACACACAGCAGATGAAGGAGCAAGGAAAAAACACACCAGACCTAACAAATGAAGAGGAAATAGGCAGTTTACCTGAAAAAGAATTCAGAATAAAGATAGTAACGATGATCCAAAATCTTGGACATGGAATAGGCAAAATGCAAGAAACATTTAAAAAGGACGTAGAAGAAGGAAAGAGGAACCAAGCAACGATGAAAAACACAATAAATGAAATTTAAAATACTCTAGAAGGGATCAATAGCAGAATAACTGAGGCAGAAGAACGGGTAAGTGACCTGGAAGGTAAAATAGTGGAAATAACGACTGCAGAAGAGAATAAAGAAAAAAGAATGAAAAGGACTGAGGACAGTCTCAGAGACCTCTGGGACAACATTAAACGCACCAACATTCGAATTACAGGGGTACCAGAAGAAGAAGAGAAAAGGAAAGGGACTGAGAAAATATTTGAAGAGATTATAGTTGAAAACGTCCCTAATATGGGAAAGGAAATAGTTAGTCAAGTCCTGGAAGCACAGAGAGTCCCATACAGGATAAATCCAAGGAGAAACACGCCAAGACACATATTAATCAAATTATCAAAAATTAAATATAAAGAAAACATAGTAAAAGCAGCAAGGGAAAAAGAACAAATAACACACAAGGGAATCCCGATAAGGTTAACAGCTGATCTTTCAGCAGAAACTCTGCCAGCCAGAAGGGAGGGGCAGCATATACTGAAAGGGATGAAGGAGAAAAACCTACAACCAAGATGCCTCTACCCAGCAAGGATCTCATTCAGATTTGATGGAGAAATTAAAAACTTTACGGACAAGCAAAAGCTGAGAGACTTCAGCACCACCAAACGATCTTTACAACAAATGCTAAAGGAACTTCTGTAGGAAAGAAACAGAAGAGAAGGAAAACACCTACAATAACAAACCCAAAACGTTTAAAAAAATGGGAATAGGAACATACATATCGATAATTACCTGAAATGTAAAGGGATTAAATGCTCCCACCAAAAGACACAGACTGGCTGAATGGATACAAAAACAAGACCTGTATATATGCTGTCTACAAGAGACCCACTTCAGACCTAGGGACACATACAGACTGAAAGTGAGGGGATGGAAAAAGATATTCCATGCAAATGGAAATCAAAAGAAAGCTGGAGTAGCAATTCTCATATCAAACAAAATTGACTTTAAAATAAAGACTATTACAAGAGACAAAGAAGGAAACTATATAATGATCAAGGTATTGATCCAAGAGGAAGGTAGAACAATTGTAACCATTTATGCACCCAACATACGAGCACCTCAATACATAAGGCAAATACTAACAGTCATAAAAGGGGAAATCGACAGTAACACAATCATAGTAGGGGCCTTTAACACCCCACTTTCAACAATGGACAGATATCCAAAATGATACACTACTTAAAACACTAGATAATAACCAAGTGATCACTGAAGAAATCAAAGGGGAAATCAAAAAATACCTAGAAACAAATGACAATGGAGACACGATGACCCAAAACCTATGGGATGAAGCAAAAGCAGTACTAAGAGGGAAGTTTATAGCAATACAAGCCTACCTCAGGAAACTGGATACATCTCGAATAAACAACCTAACCTTGCACCTAAAGCAATAAGAGAAAGAAGAACAAAATTACCCCAAAGATAGCAGAAGGAAAGCAATCATAAAGATCAGATCAGAAATAAATGAAAAAGAAATGAAGGAAACAATAGCAAAGATCAATAAAACTAAAAGCTGGTTCTTTGAGAAGATAAACAAAATTGATAAACCATTAGCCAGACTCATCAAGAAAAAAAGGGAGGGGTCTGGGCAAGATGGCGGAAGAGTAAGATGTGGAGATCACCTTCCTCCCCACAGATACATCAGAAATACATCTACACGTGGACCTGCTCCTATAGAACACCCACTGAACGCTGGCAGAAGACGTCAGACCTCCCAAAAGGAAAGAAACTCCCCACGTACCTGGGTAGGGCAAAAGAAAAAAGAAGTAACAGGTACAAAAGAATAAGGACGGGACCTGCACCAGTGGGAGGGAACTGTGAAGGACGAAAGGTTTCCACACACTAGGAAGCCCCTTCATGGGCGGACACTGCAGGTGGCAGAGGGTGGAAGCTTCAGAGCCACGGAGGAGAGCGCAGCCACAGGGGTGCAGAGGGCAAAGAGGAGAGATTCCCACACAGAGGATTGGTGCTGAGCAGCACTTACCAGCCCGAGAGGTTTGTCTGCTCACCCGCCGGGGCGGGCAGGTGCTGGGAGCTGAGGCTCGTGCCTCAGTCAGATCCCAGGGAGAGGACTGTGGTTGGCGGCGTAAACACAGCCTGAAGGGGCCTAGTGCACCACAGCTAGCCGGGAGGGAGGCCGGGAAAAGGTCTGGAGCTGCCGAACACGCAAGAGCCTTTTTCTTGCCTCTTTGTTTACTGGTGCGCGAGGAGAGGGGATACAGAGCGCCACCTAAACGAGCTCCAGAGACGGGTGAGAGCCACGGCTATCAGTGCGGACCCCAGAGACGGGTATGAGACGCTAAGGTTGCTGCTGCCGCCACCTAGAAACCTGTGTGCGAGCACAGGTCACTATCCACACGGCCCCTCCCGGGAGCCTGTGCAACCCCCCACTGCCAGGGTCCCGTGATCCAGGGACAACTTCCCCGGGAGAACGCACGGCGCGCCTCAGCCTGCTGCAACGTCACGCCTGCCTCTGCCGCCGCAAGCTCGCCCCGAATCTGGAACCCTCCCTCCCCCTGGTCTGAGTGAGCCAGAGACACCGAGTCAGCTGCTCCTTTAACCCCGTCCTGTGTGAGCGAAGAACAGATGCCCTCAGGGTATCTACACGCAGAGGTGGGTCCAAATCCAAAGCTGAAAACCGGGAGCTGTGCGAACAAAGAAGAGAAAGGGAAATCTCTCCCAGCAGCCTCAGAAGAAGTGCATTAAAGCTCCACAAACAACTTGATGTACCTGCACCTGTTGAATACTTGAAAAGACAACGAATCATCCCAAATTGAGGAGGTGGACTTTGGGAGCAGGATATATTATTTTTTCCCCTTTTCCTCTTTCTGTGAGTGTATATGTGTATGCTTCTGTGTGAGATTTTCTCTGTATAGCATTGCTTTCACCATTTGTCCTAGGATTTGGTCCATCTGTTATTTTAGGGGTTTTTTGTTTCTTTGTTTTGACTTTAAAAAGTTTTTTTCATAACACATTTTTTCTTAATAATTTTTTTCTTATTTTTATTTTAAAAAATTAAATACGTTTTTTCTTAAGAAGATTTTTTAATTTTTTGTTTTAAAGAATTAAAAAACTATTTTTTCTACATTGTTTCATAATAAAGTTTTTCTTATTTTTTATTTTAAACAATTAAAAATCTTTTCTCTTAATAAATTTTTTAAATACTTTTTTTATTCTTTATTTTAAAAAATTTAAAAATTTATTTTAAAAAATTAATAATTTTTATTAATAAATTTTTCCTTAGTAATTTTTTCTTATTTTTTAGTATAAAAACTTTATTTTATTTTCTCTTACTTTATTTTATTTTATTTTATTTTATTTTATCCTCTTTACTTCTTTCTTTCTATTTTTCTCCCTTTTGTTCTGAGCCCTGTGGATGAAAGGCCCTCGGTGCTCCAGCCAGGCATCAGGGATGTGCCTCTGATGTGGGAGGGCCACCTTCAGGACACTGGTCCACAAGAGACCTCCCCAGCTCCACGTAATACCAAACGGCGAAAATCTCTCAGAGATCTCCGTCTCAACACCATGACCCAGCTTCACTCAACGACCAGCAAGCTACAGTGCTGGACACCCTATGCCAAACAACTAGCAAGACAGGAACACAGCCCCATCCATTAACAGAGGGGCTGCCAAAAATCATAATAAGGCCACAGACACCCCAAAACACACCACCAGACGTGGACGTGCCCACCAGAAAGACAAGATCCAGCCTCATCCACCAGAACACAGGCACTAGTGCCCTCCACCAGGAAGCCTACACAACCCAATGAAACAACCTTAGCCACTGGGGACAGATACCAAAACCAACAGGAACTACGAACCTGCAGCCTGTGAAAAGGAGACCCCAAACACAGTCAGATAAGCAAAATGAGAAGCCAGAAAAACACACAGCAGATGAAGGAGCAAGGAAAAAACACACCAGACCTAACAAATGAAGAGGAAATAGGCAGTTTACCTGAAAAAGAATTCAGAATAAAGATAGTAACGATGATCCAAAATCTTGGACATGGAATAGGCAAAATGCAAGAAACATTTAAAAAGGACGTAGAAGAAGGAAAGAGGAACCAAGCAACGATGAAAAACACAATAAATGAAATTTAAAATACTCTAGAAGGGATCAATAGCAGAATAACTGAGGCAGAAGAACGGGTAAGTGACCTGGAAGGTAAAATAGTGGAAATAACGACTGCAGAAGAGAATAAAGAAAAAAGAATGAAAAGGACTGAGGACAGTCTCAGAGACCTCTGGGACAACATTAAACGCACCAACATTCGAATTACAGGGGTACCAGAAGAAGAAGAGAAAAGGAAAGGGACTGAGAAAATATTTGAAGAGATTATAGTTGAAAACGTCCCTAATATGGGAAAGGAAATAGTTAGTCAAGTCCTGGAAGCACAGAGAGTCCCATACAGGATAAATCCAAGGAGAAACACGCCAAGACACATATTAATCAAATTATCAAAAATTAAATATAAAGAAAACATAGTAAAAGCAGCAAGGGAAAAAGAACAAATAACACACAAGGGAATCCCGATAAGGTTAACAGCTGATCTTTCAGCAGAAACTCTGCCAGCCAGAAGGGAGGGGCAGCATATACTGAAAGGGATGAAGGAGAAAAACCTACAACCAAGATGCCTCTACCCAGCAAGGATCTCATTCAGATTTGATGGAGAAATTAAAAACTTTACGGACAAGCAAAAGCTGAGAGACTTCAGCACCACCAAACGATCTTTACAACAAATGCTAAAGGAACTTCTGTAGGAAAGAAACAGAAGAGAAGGAAAACACCTACAATAACAAACCCAAAACGTTTAAAAAAATGGGAATAGGAACATACATATCGATAATTACCTGAAATGTAAAGGGATTAAATGCTCCCACCAAAAGACACAGACTGGCTGAATGGATACAAAAACAAGACCTGTATATATGCTGTCTACAAGAGACCCACTTCAGACCTAGGGACACATACAGACTGAAAGTGAGGGGATGGAAAAAGATATTCCATGCAAATGGAAATCAAAAGAAAGCTGGAGTAGCAATTCTCATATCAAACAAAATTGACTTTAAAAATAAAGACTATTACAAGAGACAAAGAAGGAAACTATATAATGATCAAGGTATTGATCCAAGAGGAAGGTAGAACAATTGTAACCATTTATGCACCCAACATACGAGCACCTCAATACATAAGGCAAATACTAACAGTCATAAAAGGGGAAATCGACAGTAACACAATCATAGTAGGGGCCTTTAACACCCCACTTTCAACAATGGACAGATATCCAAAATGATACACTACTTAAAACACTAGATAATAACCAAGTGATCACTGAAGAAATCAAAGGGGAAATCAAAAAATACCTAGAAACAAATGACAATGGAGACACGATGACCCAAAACCTATGGGATGAAGCAAAAGCAGTACTAAGAGGGAAGTTTATAGCAATACAAGCCTACCTCAGGAAACTGGATACATCTCGAATAAACAACCTAACCTTGCACCTAAAGCAATAAGAGAAAGAAGAACAAAATTACCCCAAAGATAGCAGAAGGAAAGCAATCATAAAGATCAGATCAGAAATAAATGAAAAAGAAATGAAGGAAACAATAGCAAAGATCAATAAAACTAAAAGCTGGTTCTTTGAGAAGATAAACAAAATTGATAAACCATTAGCCAGACTCATCAAGAAAAAAAGGGAGGGGTCTGGGCAAGATGGCGGAAGAGTAAGATGTGGAGATCACCTTCCTCCCCACAGATACATCAGAAATACATCTACACGTGGACCTGCTCCTATAGAACACCCACTGAACGCTGGCAGAAGACGTCCAGACCTCCCAAAAGGAAAGAAACTCCCCACGTACCTGGGTAGGGCAAAAGAAAGAAGAAGTAACAGGTACAAAAGAATAAGGACGGGACCTGCACCAGTGGGAGGGAACTGTGAAGGACGAAAGGTTTCCACACACTAGGAAGCCCCTTCATGGGCGGACACTGCAGGTGGCAGAGGGTGGAAGCTTCAGAGCCACGGAGGAGAGCGCAGCCACAGGGGTGCAGAGGGCAAAGAGGAGAGATTCCCACACAGAGGATTGGTGCTGAGCAGCACTTACCAGCCCGAGAGGTTTGTCTGCTCACCCGCCGGGGCGGGCAGGTGCTGGGAGCTGAGGCTCGTGCCTCAGTCAGATCCCAGGGAGAGGACTGTGGTTGGCGGCGTAAACACAGCCTGAAGGGGCCTAGTGCACCACAGCTAGCCGGGAGGGAGGCCGGGAAAAGGTCTGGAGCTGCCGAACACGCAAGAGCCTTTTTCTTGCCTCTTTGTTTACTGGTGCGCGAGGAGAGGGGATACAGAGCGCCACCTAAACGAGCTCCAGAGACGGGTGAGAGCCACGGCTATCAGTGCGGACCCCAGAGACGGGTATGAGACGCTAAGGTTGCTGCTGCCGCCACCTAGAAACCTGTGTGCGAGCACAGGTCACTATCCACACGGCCCCTCCCGGGAGCCTGTGCAACCCCCCACTGCCAGGGTCCCGTGATCCAGGGACAACTTCCCCGGGAGAACGCACGGCGCGCCTCAGCCTGCTGCAACGTCACGCCTGCCTCTGCCGCCGCAAGCTCGCCCCGAATCTGGAACCCTCCCTCCCCCTGGTCTGAGTGAGCCAGAGACACCGAGTCAGCTGCTCCTTTAACCCCGTCCTGTGTGAGCGAAGAACAGATGCCCTCAGGGTATCTACACGCAGAGGTGGGTCCAAATCCAAAGCTGAAAACCGGGAGCTGTGCGAACAAAGAAGAGAAAGGGAAATCTCTCCCAGCAGCCTCAGAAGAAGTGCATTAAAGCTCCACAAACAACTTGATGTACCTGCACCTGTTGAATACTTGAAAAGACAACGAATCATCCCAAATTGAGGAGGTGGACTTTGGGAGCAGGATATATTATTTTTTCCCCTTTTCCTCTTTTTGTGAGTGTATATGTGTATGCTTCTGTGTGAGATTTTCTCTGTATAGCATTGCTTTCACCATTTGTCCTAGGATTTGGTCCATCTGTTATTTTAGGGGTTTTTTGTTTCTTTGTTTGACTTTAAAAATTTTTTTTCATAACACATTTTTTCTTAATAATTTTTTTCTTATTTTTATTTTAAAAAATTAAATACGTTTTTTCTTAAGAAGATTTTTTAATTTTTTGTTTTAAAGAATTAAAAAACTATTTTTTCTACATTGTTTCATAATAAAGTTTTTCTTATTTTTTATTTTAAACAATTAAAAATCTTTTCTCTTAATAAATTTTTTAAATACTTTTTTTATTCTTTGTTTTAAAAAATTTAAAAATTTATTTGAAAAAATTAATAATTTTTATTAATAAATTTTTCCTTAGTAATTTTTTCTTCTTTTTTAGTATAATAACTTTATTTTATTTTCTCTTACTTTATTTTATTTTATTTTATTTTATTTTATCCTCTTTACTTCTTTCTTTCTATTTTTCTCCCTTTTGTTCTGAGCCCTGTGGATGAAAGGCCCTCGGTGCTCCAGCCAGGCATCAGGGATGTGCCTCTGATGTGGGAGGGCCACCTTCAGGACACTGGTCCACAAGAGACCTCCCCAGCTCCACGTAATACCAAACGGCGAAAATCTCTCAGAGATCTCCGTCTCAACACCATGACCCAGCTTCACTCAACGACCAGCAAGCTACAGTGCTGGACACCCTATGCCAAACAACTAGCAAGACAGGAACACAGCCCCATCCATTAACAGAGGGGCTGCCAAAAATCATAATAAGGCCACAGACACCCCAAAACACACCACCAGACGTGGACGTGCCCACCAGAAAGACAAGATCCAGCCTCATCCACCAGAACACAGGCACTAGTGCCCTCCACCAGGAAGCCTACACAACCCAATGAAACAACCTTAGCCACTGGGGACAGATACCAAAACCAACAGGAACTACGAACCTGCAGCCTGTGAAAAGGAGACCCCAAACACAGTCAGATAAGCAAAATGAGAAGCCAGAAAAACACACAGCAGATGAAGGAGCAAGGAAAAAACACACCAGACCTAACAAATGAAGAGGAAATAGGCAGTTTACCTGAAAAAGAATTCAGAATAAAGATAGTAACGATGATCCAAAATCTTGGACATGGAATAGGCAAAATGCAAGAAACATTTAAAAAGGACGTAGAAGAAGGAAAGAGGAACCAAGCAACGATGAAAAACACAATAAATGAAATTTAAAATACTCTAGAAGGGATCAATAGCAGAATAACTGAGGCAGAAGAACGGGTAAGTGACCTGGAAGGTAAAATAGTGGAAATAACGACTGCAGAAGAGAATAAAGAAAAAAGAATGAAAAGGACTGAGGACAGTCTCAGAGACCTCTGGGACAACATTAAACGCACCAACATTCGAATTACAGGGGTACCAGAAGAAGAAGAGAAAAGGAAAGGGACTGAGAAAATATTTGAAGAGATTATAGTTGAAAACGTCCCTAATATGGGAAAGGAAATAGTTAGTCAAGTCCTGGAAGCACAGAGAGTCCCATACAGGATAAATCCAAGGAGAAACACGCCAAGACACATATTAATCAAATTATCAAAAATTAAATATAAAGAAAACATAGTAAAAGCAGCAAGGGAAAAAGAACAAATAACACACAAGGGAATCCCGATAAGGTTAACAGCTGATCTTTCAGCAGAAACTCTGCCAGCCAGAAGGGAGGGGCAGCATATACTGAAAGGGATGAAGGAGAAAAACCTACAACCAAGATGCCTCTACCCAGCAAGGATCTCATTCAGATTTGATGGAGAAATTAAAAACTTTACGGACAAGCAAAAGCTGAGAGACTTCAGCACCACCAAACGATCTTTACAACAAATGCTAAAGGAACTTCTGTAGGAAAGAAACAGAAGAGAAGGAAAACACCTACAATAACAAACCCAAAACGTTTAAAAAAATGGGAATAGGAACATACATATCGATAATTACCTGAAATGTAAAGGGATTAAATGCTCCCACCAAAAGACACAGACTGGCTGAATGGATACAAAAACAAGACCTGTATATATGCTGTCTACAAGAGACCCACTTCAGACCTAGGGACACATACAGACTGAAAGTGAGGGGATGGAAAAAGATATTCCATGCAAATGGAAATCAAAAGAAAGCTGGAGTAGCAATTCTCATATCAAACAAAATTGACTTTAAAATAAAGACTATTACAAGAGACAAAGAAGGAAACTATATAATGATCAAGGTATTGATCCAAGAGGAAGGTAGAACAATTGTAACCATTTATGCACCCAACATACGAGCACCTCAATACATAAGGCAAATACTAACAGTCATAAAAGGGGAAATCGACAGTAACACAATCATAGTAGGGGCCTTTAACACCCCACTTTCAACAATGGACAGATATCCAAAATGATACACTACTTAAAACACTAGATAATAACCAAGTGATCACTGAAGAAATCAAAGGGGAAATCAAAAAATACCTAGAAACAAATGACAATGGAGACACGATGACCCAAAACCTATGGGATGAAGCAAAAGCAGTACTAAGAGGGAAGTTTATAGCAATACAAGCCTACCTCAGGAAACTGGATACATCTCGAATAAACAACCTAACCTTGCACCTAAAGCAATAAGAGAAAGAAGAACAAAATTACCCCAAAGATAGCAGAAGGAAAGCAATCATAAAGATCAGATCAGAAATAAATGAAAAAGAAATGAAGGAAACAATAGCAAAGATCAATAAAACTAAAAGCTGGTTCTTTGAGAAGATAAACAAAATTGATAAACCATTAGCCAGACTCATCAAGAAAAAAAGGGAGGGGTCTGGGCAAGATGGCGGAAGAGTAAGATGTGGAGATCACCTTCCTCCCCACAGATACATCAGAAATACATCTACACGTGGACCTGCTCCTATAGAACACCCACTGAACGCTGGCAGAAGACGTCAGACCTCCCAAAAGGAAAGAAACTCCCCACGTACCTGGGTAGGGCAAAAGAAAAAAGAAGTAACAGGTACAAAAGAATAAGGACGGGACCTGCACCAGTGGGAGGGAACTGTGAAGGACGAAAGGTTTCCACACACTAGGAAGCCCCTTCATGGGCGGACACTGCAGGTGGCAGAGGGTGGAAGCTTCAGAGCCACGGAGGAGAGCGCAGCCACAGGGGTGCAGAGGGCAAAGAGGAGAGATTCCCACACAGAGGATTGGTGCTGAGCAGCACTTACCAGCCCGAGAGGTTTGTCTGCTCACCCGCCGGGGCGGGCAGGTGCTGGGAGCTGAGGCTCGTGCCTCAGTCAGATCCCAGGGAGAGGACTGTGGTTGGCGGCGTAAACACAGCCTGAAGGGGCCTAGTGCACCACAGCTAGCCGGGAGGGAGGCCGGGAAAAGGTCTGGAGCTGCCGAACACGCAAGAGCCTTTTTCTTGCCTCTTTGTTTACTGGTGCGCGAGGAGAGGGGATACAGAGCGCCACCTAAACGAGCTCCAGAGACGGGTGAGAGCCACGGCTATCAGTGCGGACCCCAGAGACGGGTATGAGACGCTAAGGTTGCTGCTGCCGCCACCTAGAAACCTGTGTGCGAGCACAGGTCACTATCCACACGGCCCCTCCCGGGAGCCTGTGCAACCCCCCACTGCCAGGGTCCCGTGATCCAGGGACAACTTCCCCGGGAGAACGCACGGCGCGCCTCAGCCTGCTGCAACGTCACGCCTGCCTCTGCCGCCGCAAGCTCGCCCCGAATCTGGAACCCTCCCTCCCCCTGGTCTGAGTGAGCCAGAGACACCGAGTCAGCTGCTCCTTTAACCCCGTCCTGTGTGAGCGAAGAACAGATGCCCTCAGGGTATCTACACGCAGAGGTGGGTCCAAATCCAAAGCTGAAAACCGGGAGCTGTGCGAACAAAGAAGAGAAAGGGAAATCTCTCCCAGCAGCCTCAGAAGAAGTGCATTAAAGCTCCACAAACAACTTGATGTACCTGCACCTGTTGAATACTTGAAAAGACAACGAATCATCCCAAATTGAGGAGGTGGACTTTGGGAGCAGGATATATTATTTTTTCCCCTTTTCCTCTTTCTGTGAGTGTATATGTGTATGCTTCTGTGTGAGATTTTCTCTGTATAGCATTGCTTTCACCATTTGTCCTAGGATTTGGTCCATCTGTTATTTTAGGGGTTTTTTGTTTCTTTGTTTTGACTTTAAAAAGTTTTTTTCATAACACATTTTTTCTTAATAATTTTTTTCTTATTTTTATTTTAAAAAATTAAATACGTTTTTTCTTAAGAAGATTTTTTAATTTTTTGTTTTAAAGAATTAAAAAACTATTTTTTCTACATTGTTTCATAATAAAGTTTTTCTTATTTTTTATTTTAAACAATTAAAAATCTTTTCTCTTAATAAATTTTTTAAATACTTTTTTTATTCTTTATTTTAAAAAATTTAAAAATTTATTTTAAAAAATTAATAATTTTTATTAATAAATTTTTCCTTAGTAATTTTTTCTTATTTTTTAGTATAAAAACTTTATTTTATTTTCTCTTACTTTATTTTATTTTATTTTATTTTATTTTATCCTCTTTACTTCTTTCTTTCTATTTTTCTCCCTTTTGTTCTGAGCCCTGTGGATGAAAGGCCCTCGGTGCTCCAGCCAGGCATCAGGGATGTGCCTCTGATGTGGGAGGGCCACCTTCAGGACACTGGTCCACAAGAGACCTCCCCAGCTCCACGTAATACCAAACGGCGAAAATCTCTCAGAGATCTCCGTCTCAACACCATGACCCAGCTTCACTCAACGACCAGCAAGCTACAGTGCTGGACACCCTATGCCAAACAACTAGCAAGACAGGAACACAGCCCCATCCATTAACAGAGGGGCTGCCAAAAATCATAATAAGGCCACAGACACCCCAAAACACACCACCAGACGTGGACGTGCCCACCAGAAAGACAAGATCCAGCCTCATCCACCAGAACACAGGCACTAGTGCCCTCCACCAGGAAGCCTACACAACCCAATGAAACAACCTTAGCCACTGGGGACAGATACCAAAACCAACAGGAACTACGAACCTGCAGCCTGTGAAAAGGAGACCCCAAACACAGTCAGATAAGCAAAATGAGAAGCCAGAAAAACACACAGCAGATGAAGGAGCAAGGAAAAAACACACCAGACCTAACAAATGAAGAGGAAATAGGCAGTTTACCTGAAAAAGAATTCAGAATAAAGATAGTAACGATGATCCAAAATCTTGGACATGGAATAGGCAAAATGCAAGAAACATTTAAAAAGGACGTAGAAGAAGGAAAGAGGAACCAAGCAACGATGAAAAACACAATAAATGAAATTTAAAATACTCTAGAAGGGATCAATAGCAGAATAACTGAGGCAGAAGAACGGGTAAGTGACCTGGAAGGTAAAATAGTGGAAATAACGACTGCAGAAGAGAATAAAGAAAAAAGAATGAAAAGGACTGAGGACAGTCTCAGAGACCTCTGGGACAACATTAAACGCACCAACATTCGAATTACAGGGGTACCAGAAGAAGAAGAGAAAAGGAAAGGGACTGAGAAAATATTTGAAGAGATTATAGTTGAAAACGTCCCTAATATGGGAAAGGAAATAGTTAGTCAAGTCCTGGAAGCACAGAGAGTCCCATACAGGATAAATCCAAGGAGAAACACGCCAAGACACATATTAATCAAATTATCAAAAATTAAATATAAAGAAAACATAGTAAAAGCAGCAAGGGAAAAAGAACAAATAACACACAAGGGAATCCCGATAAGGTTAACAGCTGATCTTTCAGCAGAAACTCTGCAAGCCAGAAGGGAGGGGCAGCATATACTGAAAGGGATGAAGGAGAAAAACCTACAACCAAGATGCCTCTACCCAGCAAGGATCTCATTCAGATTTGATGGAGAAATTAAAAACTTTACGGACAAGCAAAAGCTGAGAGAGTTCAGCACCACCAAACGATCTTTACAACAAAGGCTAAAGGAACTTCTGTAGGAAAGAAACAGAAGAGAAGGAAAACACCTACAATAACAAACCCAAAACGTTTAAAAAAATGGGAATAGGAACATACATATCGATAATTACCTGAAATGTAAAGGGATTAAATGCTCCCACCAAAAGACACAGACTGGCTGAATGGATACAAAAACAAGACCTGTATATATGCTGTCTACAAGAGACCCACTTCAGACCTAGGGACACATACAGACTGAAAGTGAGGGGATGGAAAAAGAGATTCCATGCAAATGGAAATCAAAAGAAAGCTGGAGTAGCAATTCTCATATCAAACAAAATTGACTTTAAAATAAAGACTATTACAAGAGACAAAGAAGGAAACTATATAATGATCAAGGTATTGATCCAAGAGGAAGGTAGAACAATTGTAACCATTTATGCACCCAACATACGAGCACCTCAATACATAAGGCAAATACTAACAGTCATAAAAGGGGAAATCGACAGTAACACAATCATAGTAGGGGCCTTTAACACCCCACTTTCAACAATGGACAGATATCCAAAATGATACACTACTTAAAACACTAGATAATAACCAAGTGATCACTGAAGAAATCCAAGGGGAAATCAAAAAATACCTAGAAACAAATGACAATGGAGACACGATGACCCAAAACCTATGGGATGAAGCAAAAGCAGTACTAAGAGGGAAGTTTATAGCAATACAAGCCTACCTCAGGAAACTGGATACATCTCGAATAAACAACCTAACCTTGCACCTAAAGCAATAAGAGAAAGAAGAACAAAATTACCCCAAAGATAGCAGAAGGAAAGCAATCATAAAGATCAGATCAGAAATAAATGAAAAAGAAATGAAGGAAACAATAGCAAAGATCAATAAAACTAAAAGCTGGTTCTTTGAGAAGATAAACAAAATTGATAAACCATTAGCCAGACTCATCAAGAAAAAAAGGGAGGGGTCTGGGCAAGATGGCGGAAGAGTAAGATGTGGAGATCACCTTCCTCCCCACAGATACATCAGAAATACATCTACACGTGGACCTGCTCCTATAGAACACCCACTGAACGCTGGCAGAAGACGTCCGACCTCCCAAAAGGAAAGAAACTCCCCACGTACCTGGGTAGGGCAAAAGAAAAAAGAAGTAACAGGTACAAAAGAATAAGGACGGGACCTGCACCAGTGGGAGGGAACTGTGAAGGACGAAAGGTTTCCACACACTAGGAAGCCCCTTCATGGGCGGACACTGCAGGTGGCAGAGGGTGGAAGCTTCAGAGCCACGGAGGAGAGCGCAGCCACAGGGGTGCAGAGGGCAAAGAGGAGAGATTCCCACACAGAGGATTGGTGCTGAGCAGCACTTACCAGCCCGAGAGGTTTGTCTGCTCACCCGCCGGGGCGGGCAGGTGCTGGGAGCTGAGGCTCGTGCCTCAGTCAGATCCCAGGGAGAGGACTGTGGTTGGCGGCGTAAACACAGCCTGAAGGGGCCTAGTGCACCACAGCTAGCCGGGAGGGAGGCCGGGAAAAGGTCTGGAGCTGCCGAACACGCAAGAGCCTTTTTCTTGCCTCTTTGTTTACTGGTGCGCGAGGAGAGGGGATACAGAGCGCCACCTAAACGAGCTCCAGAGACGGGTGAGAGCCACGGCTATCAGTGCGGACCCCAGAGACGGGTATGAGACGCTAAGGTTGCTGCTGCCGCCACCTAGAAACCTGTGTGCGAGCACAGGTCACTATCCACACGGCCCCTCCCGGGAGCCTGTGCAACCCCCCACTGCCAGGGTCCCGTGATCCAGGGACAACTTCCCCGGGAGAACGCACGGCGCGCCTCAGCCTGCTGCAACGTCACGCCTGCCTCTGCCGCCGCAAGCTCGCCCCGAATCTGGAACCCTCCCTCCCCCTGGTCTGAGTGAGCCAGAGACACCGAGTCAGCTGCTCCTTTAACCCCGTCCTGTGTGAGCGAAGAACAGATGCCCTCAGGGTATCTACACGCAGAGGTGGGTCCAAATCCAAAGCTGAAAACCGGGAGCTGTGCGAACAAAGAAGAGAAAGGGAAATCTCTCCCAGCAGCCTCAGAAGAAGTGCATTAAAGCTCCACAAACAACTTGATGTACCTGCACCTGTTGAATACTTGAAAAGACAACGAATCATCCCAAATTGAGGAGGTGGACTTTGGGAGCAGGATATATTATTTTTTCCCCTTTTCCTCTTTTTGTGAGTGTATATGTGTATGCTTCTGTGTGAGATTTTCTCTGTATAGCATTGCTTTCACCATTTGTCCTAGGATTTGGTCCATCTGTTATTTTAGGGGTTTTTTGTTTCTTTGTTTTGACTTTAAAAATTTTTTTTCATAACACATTTTTTCTTAATAATTTTTTTCTTATTTTTATTTTAAAAAATTAAATACGTTTTTTCTTAAGAAGATTTTTTAATTTTTTGTTTTAAAGAATTAAAAAACTATTTTTTCTACATTGTTTCATAATAAAGTTTTTCTTATTTTTTATTTTAAACAATTAAAAATCTTTTCTCTTAATAAATTTTTTAAATACTTTTTTTATTCTTTGTTTTAAAAAATTTAAAAATTTATTTGAAAAAATTAATAATTTTTATTAATAAATTTTTCCTTAGTAATTTTTTCTTCTTTTTTAGTATAATAACTTTATTTTATTTTCTCTTACTTTATTTTATTTTATTTTATTTTATTTTATCCTCTTTACTTCTTTCTTTCTATTTTTCTCCCTTTTGTTCTGAGCCCTGTGGATGAAAGGCCCTCGGTGCTCCAGCCAGGCATCAGGGATGTGCCTCTGATGTGGGAGGGCCACCTTCAGGACACTGGTCCACAAGAGACCTCCCCAGCTCCACGTAATACCAAACGGCGAAAATCTCTCAGAGATCTCCGTCTCAACACCATGACCCAGCTTCACTCAACGACCAGCAAGCTACAGTGCTGGACACCCTATGCCAAACAACTAGCAAGACAGGAACACAGCCCCATCCATTAACAGAGGGGCTGCCAAAAATCATAATAAGGCCACAGACACCCCAAAACACACCACCAGACGTGGACGTGCCCACCAGAAAGACAAGATCCAGCCTCATCCACCAGAACACAGGCACTAGTGCCCTCCACCAGGAAGCCTACACAACCCAATGAAACAACCTTAGCCACTGGGGACAGATACCAAAACCAACAGGAACTACGAACCTGCAGCCTGTGAAAAGGAGACCCCAAACACAGTCAGATAAGCAAAATGAGAAGCCAGAAAAACACACAGCAGATGAAGGAGCAAGGAAAAAACACACCAGACCTAACAAATGAAGAGGAAATAGGCAGTTTACCTGAAAAAGAATTCAGAATAAAGATAGTAACGATGATCCAAAATCTTGGACATGGAATAGGCAAAATGCAAGAAACATTTAAAAAGGACGTAGAAGAAGGAAAGAGGAACCAAGCAACGATGAAAAACACAATAAATGAAATTTAAAATACTCTAGAAGGGATCAATAGCAGAATAACTGAGGCAGAAGAACGGGTAAGTGACCTGGAAGGTAAAATAGTGGAAATAACGACTGCAGAAGAGAATAAAGAAAAAAGAATGAAAAGGACTGAGGACAGTCTCAGAGACCTCTGGGACAACATTAAACGCACCAACATTCGAATTACAGGGGTACCAGAAGAAGAAGAGAAAAGGAAAGGGACTGAGAAAATATTTGAAGAGATTATAGTTGAAAACGTCCCTAATATGGGAAAGGAAATAGTTAGTCAAGTCCTGGAAGCACAGAGAGTCCCATACAGGATAAATCCAAGGAGAAACACGCCAAGACACATATTAATCAAATTATCAAAAATTAAATATAAAGAAAACATAGTAAAAGCAGCAAGGGAAAAAGAACAAATAACACACAAGGGAATCCCGATAAGGTTAACAGCTGATCTTTCAGCAGAAACTCTGCCAGCCAGAAGGGAGGGGCAGCATATACTGAAAGGGATGAAGGAGAAAAACCTACAACCAAGATGCCTCTACCCAGCAAGGATCTCATTCAGATTTGATGGAGAAATTAAAAACTTTACGGACAAGCAAAAGCTGAGAGACTTCAGCACCACCAAACGATCTTTACAACAAATGCTAAAGGAACTTCTGTAGGAAAGAAACAGAAGAGAAGGAAAACACCTACAATAACAAACCCAAAACGTTTAAAAAAATGGGAATAGGAACATACATATCGATAATTACCTGAAATGTAAAGGGATTAAATGCTCCCACCAAAAGACACAGACTGGCTGAATGGATACAAAAACAAGACCTGTATATATGCTGTCTACAAGAGACCCACTTCAGACCTAGGGACACATACAGACTGAAAGTGAGGGGATGGAAAAAGATATTCCATGCAAATGGAAATCAAAAGAAAGCTGGAGTAGCAATTCTCATATCAAACAAAATTGACTTTAAAATAAAGACTATTACAAGAGACAAAGAAGGAAACTATATAATGATCAAGGTATTGATCCAAGAGGAAGGTAGAACAATTGTAACCATTTATGCACCCAACATACGAGCACCTCAATACATAAGGCAAATACTAACAGTCATAAAAGGGGAAATCGACAGTAACACAATCATAGTAGGGGCCTTTAACACCCCACTTTCAACAATGGACAGATATCCAAAATGATACACTACTTAAAACACTAGATAATAACCAAGTGATCACTGAAGAAATCAAAGGGGAAATCAAAAAATACCTAGAAACAAATGACAATGGAGACACGATGACCCAAAACCTATGGGATGAAGCAAAAGCAGTACTAAGAGGGAAGTTTATAGCAATACAAGCCTACCTCAGGAAACTGGATACATCTCGAATAAACAACCTAACCTTGCACCTAAAGCAATAAGAGAAAGAAGAACAAAATTACCCCAAAGATAGCAGAAGGAAAGCAATCATAAAGATCAGATCAGAAATAAATGAAAAAGAAATGAAGGAAACAATAGCAAAGATCAATAAAACTAAAAGCTGGTTCTTTGAGAAGATAAACAAAATTGATAAACCATTAGCCAGACTCATCAAGAAAAAAAGGGAGGGGTCTGGGCAAGATGGCGGAAGAGTAAGATGTGGAGATCACCTTCCTCCCCACAGATACATCAGAAATACATCTACACGTGGACCTGCTCCTATAGAACACCCACTGAACGCTGGCAGAAGACGTCAGACCTCCCAAAAGGAAAGAAACTCCCCACGTACCTGGGTAGGGCAAAAGAAAAAAGAAGTAACAGGTACAAAAGAATAAGGACGGGACCTGCACCAGTGGGAGGGAACTGTGAAGGACGAAAGGTTTCCACACACTAGGAAGCCCCTTCATGGGCGGACACTGCAGGTGGCAGAGGGTGGAAGCTTCAGAGCCACGGAGGAGAGCGCAGCCACAGGGGTGCAGAGGGCAAAGAGGAGAGATTCCCACACAGAGGATTGGTGCTGAGCAGCACTTACCAGCCCGAGAGGTTTGTCTGCTCACCCGCCGGGGCGGGCAGGTGCTGGGAGCTGAGGCTCGTGCCTCAGTCAGATCCCAGGGAGAGGACTGTGGTTGGCGGCGTAAACACAGCCTGAAGGGGCCTAGTGCACCACAGCTAGCCGGGAGGGAGGCCGGGAAAAGGTCTGGAGCTGCCGAACACGCAAGAGCCTTTTTCTTGCCTCTTTGTTTACTGGTGCGCGAGGAGAGGGGATACAGAGCGCCACCTAAACGAGCTCCAGAGACGGGTGAGAGCCACGGCTATCAGTGCGGACCCCAGAGACGGGTATGAGACGCTAAGGTTGCTGCTGCCGCCACCTAGAAACCTGTGTGCGAGCACAGGTCACTATCCACACGGCCCCTCCCGGGAGCCTGTGCAACCCCCCACTGCCAGGGTCCCGTGATCCAGGGACAACTTCCCCGGGAGAACGCACGGCGCGCCTCAGCCTGCTGCAACGTCACGCCTGCCTCTGCCGCCGCAAGCTCGCCCCGAATCTGGAACCCTCCCTCCCCCTGGTCTGAGTGAGCCAGAGACACCGAGTCAGCTGCTCCTTTAACCCCGTCCTGTGTGAGCGAAGAACAGATGCCCTCAGGGTATCTACACGCAGAGGTGGGTCCAAATCCAAAGCTGAAAACCGGGAGCTGTGCGAACAAAGAAGAGAAAGGGAAATCTCTCCCAGCAGCCTCAGAAGAAGTGCATTAAAGCTCCACAAACAACTTGATGTACCTGCACCTGTTGAATACTTGAAAAGACAACGAATCATCCCAAATTGAGGAGGTGGACTTTGGGAGCAGGATATATTATTTTTTCCCCTTTTCCTCTTTCTGTGAGTGTATATGTGTATGCTTCTGTGTGAGATTTTCTCTGTATAGCATTGCTTTCACCATTTGTCCTAGGATTTGGTCCATCTGTTATTTTAGGGGTTTTTTGTTTCTTTGTTTTGACTTTAAAAAGTTTTTTTCATAACACATTTTTTCTTAATAATTTTTTTCTTATTTTTATTTTAAAAAATTAAATACGTTTTTTCTTAAGAAGATTTTTTAATTTTTTGTTTTAAAGAATTAAAAAACTATTTTTTCTACATTGTTTCATAATAAAGTTTTTCTTATTTTTTATTTTAAACAATTAAAAATCTTTTCTCTTAATAAATTTTTTAAATACTTTTTTTATTCTTTATTTTAAAAAATTTAAAAATTTATTTTAAAAAATTAATAATTTTTATTAATAAATTTTTCCTTAGTAATTTTTTCTTATTTTTTAGTATAAAAACTTTATTTTATTTTCTCTTACTTTATTTTATTTTATTTTATTTTATTTTATCCTCTTTACTTCTTTCTTTCTATTTTTCTCCCTTTTGTTCTGAGCCCTGTGGATGAAAGGCCCTCGGTGCTCCAGCCAGGCATCAGGGATGTGCCTCTGATGTGGGAGGGCCACCTTCAGGACACTGGTCCACAAGAGACCTCCCCAGCTCCACGTAATACCAAACGGCGAAAATCTCTCAGAGATCTCCGTCTCAACACCATGACCCAGCTTCACTCAACGACCAGCAAGCTACAGTGCTGGACACCCTATGCCAAACAACTAGCAAGACAGGAACACAGCCCCATCCATTAACAGAGGGGCTGCCAAAAATCATAATAAGGCCACAGACACCCCAAAACACACCACCAGACGTGGACGTGCCCACCAGAAAGACAAGATCCAGCCTCATCCACCAGAACACAGGCACTAGTGCCCTCCACCAGGAAGCCTACACAACCCAATGAAACAACCTTAGCCACTGGGGACAGATACCAAAACCAACAGGAACTACGAACCTGCAGCCTGTGAAAAGGAGACCCCAAACACAGTCAGATAAGCAAAATGAGAAGCCAGAAAAACACACAGCAGATGAAGGAGCAAGGAAAAAACACACCAGACCTAACAAATGAAGAGGAAATAGGCAGTTTACCTGAAAAAGAATTCAGAATAAAGATAGTAACGATGATCCAAAATCTTGGACATGGAATAGGCAAAATGCAAGAAACATTTAAAAAGGACGTAGAAGAAGGAAAGAGGAACCAAGCAACGATGAAAAACACAATAAATGAAATTTAAAATACTCTAGAAGGGATCAATAGCAGAATAACTGAGGCAGAAGAACGGGTAAGTGACCTGGAAGGTAAAATAGTGGAAATAACGACTGCAGAAGAGAATAAAGAAAAAAGAATGAAAAGGACTGAGGACAGTCTCAGAGACCTCTGGGACAACATTAAACGCACCAACATTCGAATTACAGGGGTACCAGAAGAAGAAGAGAAAAGGAAAGGGACTGAGAAAATATTTGAAGAGATTATAGTTGAAAACGTCCCTAATATGGGAAAGGAAATAGTTAGTCAAGTCCTGGAAGCACAGAGAGTCCCATACAGGATAAATCCAAGGAGAAACACGCCAAGACACATATTAATCAAATTATCAAAAATTAAATATAAAGAAAACATAGTAAAAGCAGCAAGGGAAAAAGAACAAATAACACACAAGGGAATCCCGATAAGGTTAACAGCTGATCTTTCAGCAGAAACTCTGCAAGCCAGAAGGGAGGGGCAGCATATACTGAAAGGGATGAAGGAGAAAAACCTACAACCAAGATGCCTCTACCCAGCAAGGATCTCATTCAGATTTGATGGAGAAATTAAAAACTTTACGGACAAGCAAAAGCTGAGAGAGTTCAGCACCACCAAACGATCTTTACAACAAAGGCTAAAGGAACTTCTGTAGGAAAGAAACAGAAGAGAAGGAAAACACCTACAATAACAAACCCAAAACGTTTAAAAAAATGGGAATAGGAACATACATATCGATAATTACCTGAAATGTAAAGGGATTAAATGCTCCCACCAAAAGACACAGACTGGCTGAATGGATACAAAAACAAGACCTGTATATATGCTGTCTACAAGAGACCCACTTCAGACCTAGGGACACATACAGACTGAAAGTGAGGGGATGGAAAAAGAGATTCCATGCAAATGGAAATCAAAAGAAAGCTGGAGTAGCAATTCTCATATCAAACAAAATTGACTTTAAAATAAAGACTATTACAAGAGACAAAGAAGGAAACTATATAATGATCAAGGTATTGATCCAAGAGGAAGGTAGAACAATTGTAACCATTTATGCACCCAACATACGAGCACCTCAATACATAAGGCAAATACTAACAGTCATAAAAGGGGAAATCGACAGTAACACAATCATAGTAGGGGCCTTTAACACCCCACTTTCAACAATGGACAGATATCCAAAATGATACACTACTTAAAACACTAGATAATAACCAAGTGATCACTGAAGAAATCCAAGGGGAAATCAAAAAATACCTAGAAACAAATGACAATGGAGACACGATGACCCAAAACCTATGGGATGAAGCAAAAGCAGTACTAAGAGGGAAGTTTATAGCAATACAAGCCTACCTCAGGAAACTGGATACATCTCGAATAAACAACCTAACCTTGCACCTAAAGCAATAAGAGAAAGAAGAACAAAATTACCCCAAAGATAGCAGAAGGAAAGCAATCATAAAGATCAGATCAGAAATAAATGAAAAAGAAATGAAGGAAACAATAGCAAAGATCAATAAAACTAAAAGCTGGTTCTTTGAGAAGATAAACAAAATTGATAAACCATTAGCCAGACTCATCAAGAAAAAAAGGGAGGGGTCTGGGCAAGATGGCGGAAGAGTAAGATGTGGAGATCACCTTCCTCCCCACAGATACATCAGAAATACATCTACACGTGGACCTGCTCCTATAGAACACCCACTGAACGCTGGCAGAAGACGTCCGACCTCCCAAAAGGAAAGAAACTCCCCACGTACCTGGGTAGGGCAAAAGAAAAAAGAAGTAACAGGTACAAAAGAATAAGGACGGGACCTGCACCAGTGGGAGGGAACTGTGAAGGACGAAAGGTTTCCACACACTAGGAAGCCCCTTCATGGGCGGACACTGCAGGTGGCAGAGGGTGGAAGCTTCAGAGCCACGGAGGAGAGCGCAGCCACAGGGGTGCAGAGGGCAAAGAGGAGAGATTCCCACACAGAGGATTGGTGCTGAGCAGCACTTACCAGCCCGAGAGGTTTGTCTGCTCACCCGCCGGGGCGGGCAGGTGCTGGGAGCTGAGGCTCGTGCCTCAGTCAGATCCCAGGGAGAGGACTGTGGTTGGCGGCGTAAACACAGCCTGAAGGGGCCTAGTGCACCACAGCTAGCCGGGAGGGAGGCCGGGAAAAGGTCTGGAGCTGCCGAACACGCAAGAGCCTTTTTCTTGCCTCTTTGTTTACTGGTGCGCGAGGAGAGGGGATACAGAGCGCCACCTAAACGAGCTCCAGAGACGGGTGAGAGCCACGGCTATCAGTGCGGACCCCAGAGACGGGTATGAGACGCTAAGGTTGCTGCTGCCGCCACCTAGAAACCTGTGTGCGAGCACAGGTCACTATCCACACGGCCCCTCCCGGGAGCCTGTGCAACCCCCCACTGCCAGGGTCCCGTGATCCAGGGACAACTTCCCCGGGAGAACGCACGGCGCGCCTCAGCCTGCTGCAACGTCACGCCTGCCTCTGCCGCCGCAAGCTCGCCCCGAATCTGGAACCCTCCCTCCCCCTGGTCTGAGTGAGCCAGAGACACCGAGTCAGCTGCTCCTTTAACCCCGTCCTGTGTGAGCGAAGAACAGATGCCCTCAGGGTATCTACACGCAGAGGTGGGTCCAAATCCAAAGCTGAAAACCGGGAGCTGTGCAAACAAAGAAGAGAAAGGGAAATCTCTCCCAGCAGCCTCAGAAGAAGTGCATTAAAGCTCCACAAACAACTTGATGTACCTGCACCTGTTGAATACTTGAAAAGACAACGAATCATCCCAAATTGAGGAGGTGGACTTTGGGAGCAGGATATATTATTTTTTCCCCTTTTCCTCTTTTTGTGAGTGTATATGTGTATGCTTCTGTGTGAGATTTTCTCTGTATAGCATTGCTTTCACCATTTGTCCTAGGATTTGGTCCATCTGTTATTTTAGGGGTTTTTTGTTTCTTTGTTTTGACTTTAAAAAGTTTTTTTCATAACACATTTTTTCTTAATAATTTTTTTCTTATTTTTATTTTAAAAAATTAAATACGTTTTTTCTTAAGAAGATTTTTTAATTTTTTGTTTTAAAGAATTAAAAAACTATTTTTTCTACATTGTTTCATAATAAAGTTTTTCTTATTTTTTATTTTAAACAATTAAAAATCTTTTCTCTTAATAAATTTTTTAAATACTTTTTTTATTCTTTGTTTTAAAAAATTTAAAAATTTATTTGAAAAAATTAATAATTTTTATTAATAAATTTTTCCTTAGTAATTTTTTCTTCTTTTTTAGTATAATAACTTTATTTTATTTTCTCTTACTTTATTTTATTTTATTTTATTTTATTTTATCCTCTTTACTTCTTTCTTTCTATTTTTCTCCCTTTTGTTCTGAGCCCTGTGGATGAAAGGCCCTCGGTGCTCCAGCCAGGCATCAGGGATGTGCCTCTGATGTGGGAGGGCCACCTTCAGGACACTGGTCCACAAGAGACCTCCCCAGCTCCACGTAATACCAAACGGCGAAAATCTCTCAGAGATCTCCGTCTCAACACCATGACCCAGCTTCACTCAACGACCAGCAAGCTACAGTGCTGGACACCCTATGCCAAACAACTAGCAAGACAGGAACACAGCCCCATCCATTAACAGAGGGGCTGCCAAAAATCATAATAAGGCCACAGACACCCCAAAACACACCACCAGACGTGGACGTGCCCACCAGAAAGACAAGATCCAGCCTCATCCACCAGAACACAGGCACTAGTGCCCTCCACCAGGAAGCCTACACAACCCAATGAAACAACCTTAGCCACTGGGGACAGATACCAAAACCAACAGGAACTACGAACCTGCAGCCTGTGAAAAGGAGACCCCAAACACAGTCAGATAAGCAAAATGAGAAGCCAGAAAAACACACAGCAGATGAAGGAGCAAGGAAAAAACACACCAGACCTAACAAATGAAGAGGAAATAGGCAGTTTACCTGAAAAAGAATTCAGAATAAAGATAGTAACGATGATCCAAAATCTTGGACATGGAATAGGCAAAATGCAAGAAACATTTAAAAAGGACGTAGAAGAAGGAAAGAGGAACCAAGCAACGATGAAAAACACAATAAATGAAATTTAAAATACTCTAGAAGGGATCAATAGCAGAATAACTGAGGCAGAAGAACGGGTAAGTGACCTGGAAGGTAAAATAGTGGAAATAACGACTGCAGAAGAGAATAAAGAAAAAAGAATGAAAAGGACTGAGGACAGTCTCAGAGACCTCTGGGACAACATTAAACGCACCAACATTCGAATTACAGGGGTACCAGAAGAAGAAGAGAAAAGGAAAGGGACTGAGAAAATATTTGAAGAGATTATAGTTGAAAACGTCCCTAATATGGGAAAGGAAATAGTTAGTCAAGTCCTGGAAGCACAGAGAGTCCCATACAGGATAAATCCAAGGAGAAACACGCCAAGACACATATTAATCAAATTATCAAAAATTAAATATAAAGAAAACATAGTAAAAGCAGCAAGGGAAAAAGAACAAATAACACACAAGGGAATCCCGATAAGGTTAACAGCTGATCTTTCAGCAGAAACTCTGCCAGCCAGAAGGGAGGGGCAGCATATACTGAAAGGGATGAAGGAGAAAAACCTACAACCAAGATGCCTCTACCCAGCAAGGATCTCATTCAGATTTGATGGAGAAATTAAAAACTTTACGGACAAGCAAAAGCTGAGAGACTTCAGCACCACCAAACGATCTTTACAACAAATGCTAAAGGAACTTCTGTAGGAAAGAAACAGAAGAGAAGGAAAACACCTACAATAACAAACCCAAAACGTTTAAAAAAATGGGAATAGGAACATACATATCGATAATTACCTGAAATGTAAAGGGATTAAATGCTCCCACCAAAAGACACAGACTGGCTGAATGGATACAAAAACAAGACCTGTATATATGCTGTCTACAAGAGACCCACTTCAGACCTAGGGACACATACAGACTGAAAGTGAGGGGATGGAAAAAGAGATTCCATGCAAATGGAAATCAAAAGAAAGCTGGAGTAGCAATTCTCATATCAAACAAAATTGACTTTAAAATAAAGACTATTACAAGAGACAAAGAAGGAAACTATATAATGATCAAGGTATTGATCCAAGAGGAAGGTAGAACAATTGTAACCATTTATGCACCCAACATACGAGCACCTCAATACATAAGGCAAATACTAACAGTCATAAAAGGGGAAATCGACAGTAACACAATCATAGTAGGGGCCTTTAACACCCCACTTTCAACAATGGACAGATATCCAAAATGATACACTACTTAAAACACTAGATAATAACCAAGTGATCACTGAAGAAATCAAAGGGGAAATCAAAAAATACCTAGAAACAAATGACAATGGAGACACGATGACCCAAAACCTATGGGATGAAGCAAAAGCAGTACTAAGAGGGAAGTTTATAGCAATACAAGCCTACCTCAGGAAACTGGATACATCTCGAATAAACAACCTAACCTTGCACCTAAAGCAATAAGAGAAAGAAGAACAAAATTACCCCAAAGATAGCAGAAGGAAAGCAATCATAAAGATCAGATCAGAAATAAATGAAAAAGAAATGAAGGAAACAATAGCAAAGATCAATAAAACTAAAAGCTGGTTCTTTGAGAAGATAAACAAAATTGATAAACCATTAGCCAGACTCATCAAGAAAAAAAGGGAGGGGTCTGGGCAAGATGGCGGAAGAGTAAGATGTGGAGATCACCTTCCTCCCCACAGATACATCAGAAATACATCTACACGTGGACCTGCTCCTATAGAACACCCACTGAACGCTGGCAGAAGACGTCAGACCTCCCAAAAGGAAAGAAACTCCCCACGTACCTGGGTAGGGCAAAAGAAAAAAGAAGTAACAGGTACAAAAGAATAAGGACGGGACCTGCACCAGTGGGAGGGAACTGTGAAGGACGAAAGGTTTCCACACACTAGGAAGCCCCTTCATGGGCGGACACTGCAGGTGGCAGAGGGTGGAAGCTTCAGAGCCACGGAGGAGAGCGCAGCCACAGGGGTGCAGAGGGCAAAGAGGAGAGATTCCCACACAGAGGATTGGTGCTGAGCAGCACTTACCAGCCCGAGAGGTTTGTCTGCTCACCCGCCGGGGCGGGCAGGTGCTGGGAGCTGAGGCTCGTGCCTCAGTCAGATCCCAGGGAGAGGACTGTGGTTGGCGGCGTAAACACAGCCTGAAGGGGCCTAGTGCACCACAGCTAGCCGGGAGGGAGGCCGGGAAAAGGTCTGGAGCTGCCGAACACGCAAGAGCCTTTTTCTTGCCTCTTTGTTTACTGGTGCGCGAGGAGAGGGGATACAGAGCGCCACCTAAACGAGCTCCAGAGACGGGTGAGAGCCACGGCTATCAGTGCGGACCCCAGAGACGGGTATGAGACGCTAAGGTTGCTGCTGCCGCCACCTAGAAACCTGTGTGCGAGCACAGGTCACTATCCACACGGCCCCTCCCGGGAGCCTGTGCAACCCCCCACTGCCAGGGTCCCGTGATCCAGGGACAACTTCCCCGGGAGAACGCACGGCGCGCCTCAGCCTGCTGCAACGTCACGCCTGCCTCTGCCGCCGCAAGCTCGCCCCGAATCTGGAACCCTCCCTCCCCCTGGTCTGAGTGAGCCAGAGACACCGAGTCAGCTGCTCCTTTAACCCCGTCCTGTGTGAGCGAAGAACAGATGCCCTCAGGGTATCTACACGCAGAGGTGGGTCCAAATCCAAAGCTGAAAACCGGGAGCTGTGCGAACAAAGAAGAGAAAGGGAAATCTCTCCCAGCAGCCTCAGAAGAAGTGCATTAAAGCTCCACAAACAACTTGATGTACCTGCACCTGTTGAATACTTGAAAAGACAACGAATCATCCCAAATTGAGGAGGTGGACTTTGGGAGCAGGATATATTATTTTTTCCCCTTTTCCTCTTTTTGTGAGTGTATATGTGTATGCTTCTGTGTGAGATTTTCTCTGTATAGCATTGCTTTCACCATTTGCCCTAGGATTTGGTCCATCTGTTATTTTAGGGGTTTTTTGTTTCTTTGTTTTGACTTTAAAAAGTTTTTTTCATAACACATTTTTTCTTAATAATTTTTTTCTTATTTTTATTTTAAAAAATTAAATACGTTTTTTCTTAAGAAGATTTTTTAATTTTTTGTTTTAAAGAATTAAAAAACTATTTTTTCTACATTGTTTCATAATAAAGTTTTTCTTATTTTTTATTTTAAACAATTAAAAATCTTTTCTCTTAATAAATTTTTTAAATACTTTTTTTATTCTTTATTTTAAAAAATTTAAAAATTTATTTGAAAAAATTAATAATTTTTATTAATAAATTTTTCCTTAGTAATATTTTCTTATTTTTTAGTATAAAAACTTTATTTTATTTTCTCTTACTTTATTTTATTTTATTTTATTTTATTTTATCCTCTTTACTTCTTTCTTTCTATTTTTCTCCCTTTTGTTCTGAGCCCTGTGGATGAAAGGCCCTCGGTGCTCCAGCCAGGCATCAGGGATGTGCCTCTGATGTGGGAGGGCCACCTTCAGGACACTGGTCCACAAGAGACCTCCCCAGCTCCACGTAATACCAAACGGCGAAAATCTCTCAGAGATCTCCGTCTCAACACCATGACCCAGCTTCACTCAACGACCAGCAAGCTACAGTGCTGGACACCCTATGCCAAACAACTAGCAAGACAGGAACACAGCCCCATCCATTAACAGAGGGGCTGCCAAAAATCATAATAAGGCCACAGACACCCCAAAACACACCACCAGACGTGGACGTGCCCACCAGAAAGACAAGATCCAGCCTCATCCACCAGAACACAGGCACTAGTGCCCTCCACCAGGAAGCCTACACAACCCAATGAAACAACCTTAGCCACTGGGGACAGATACCAAAACCAACAGGAACTACGAACCTGCAGCCTGTGAAAAGGAGACCCCAAACACAGTCAGATAAGCAAAATGAGAAGCCAGAAAAACACACAGCAGATGAAGGAGCAAGGAAAAAACACACCAGACCTAACAAATGAAGAGGAAATAGGCAGTTTACCTGAAAAAGAATTCAGAATAAAGATAGTAACGATGATCCAAAATCTTGGACATGGAATAGGCAAAATGCAAGAAACATTTAAAAAGGACGTAGAAGAAGGAAAGAGGAACCAAGCAACGATGAAAAACACAATAAATGAAATTTAAAATACTCTAGAAGGGATCAATAGCAGAATAACTGAGGCAGAAGAACGGGTAAGTGACCTGGAAGGTAAAATAGTGGAAATAACGACTGCAGAAGAGAATAAAGAAAAAAGAATGAAAAGGACTGAGGACAGTCTCAGAGACCTCTGGGACAACATTAAACGCACCAACATTCGAATTACAGGGGTACCAGAAGAAGAAGAGAAAAGGAAAGGGACTGAGAAAATATTTGAAGAGATTATAGTTGAAAACGTCCCTAATATGGGAAAGGAAATAGTTAGTCAAGTCCTGGAAGCACAGAGAGTCCCATACAGGATAAATCCAAGGAGAAACACGCCAAGACACATATTAATCAAATTATCAAAAATTAAATATAAAGAAAACATAGTAAAAGCAGCAAGGGAAAAAGAACAAATAACACACAAGGGAATCCCGATAAGGTTAACAGCTGATCTTTCAGCAGAAACTCTGCCAGCCAGAAGGGAGGGGCAGCATATACTGAAAGGGATGAAGGAGAAAAACCTACAACCAAGATGCCTCTACCCAGCAAGGATCTCATTCAGATTTGATGGAGAAATTAAAAACTTTACGGACAAGCAAAAGCTGAGAGACTTCAGCACCACCAAACGATCTTTACAACAAATGCTAAAGGAACTTCTGTAGGAAAGAAACAGAAGAGAAGGAAAACACCTACAATAACAAACCCAAAACGTTTAAAAAAATGGGAATAGGAACATACATATCGATAATTACCTGAAATGTAAAGGGATTAAATGCTCCCACCAAAAGACACAGACTGGCTGAATGGATACAAAAACAAGACCTGTATATATGCTGTCTACAAGAGACCCACTTCAGACCTAGGGACACATACAGACTGAAAGTGAGGGGATGGAAAAAGAGATTCCATGCAAATGGAAATCAAAAGAAAGCTGGAGTAGCAATTCTCATATCAAACAAAATTGACTTTAAAATAAAGACTATTACAAGAGACAAAGAAGGAAACTATATAATGATCAAGGTATTGATCCAAGAGGAAGGTAGAACAATTGTAACCATTTATGCACCCAACATACGAGCACCTCAATACATAAGGCAAATACTAACAGTCATAAAAGGGGAAATCGACAGTAACACAATCATAGTAGGGGCCTTTAACACCCCACTTTCAACAATGGACAGATATCCAAAATGATACACTACTTAAAACACTAGATAATAACCAAGTGATCACTGAAGAAATCCAAGGGGAAATCAAAAAATACCTAGAAACAAATGACAATGGAGACACGATGACCCAAAACCTATGGGATGAAGCAAAAGCAGTACTAAGAGGGAAGTTTATAGCAATACAAGCCTACCTCAGGAAACTGGATACATCTCGAATAAACAACCTAACCTTGCACCTAAAGCAATAAGAGAAAGAAGAACAAAATTACCCCAAAGATAGCAGAAGGAAAGCAATCATAAAGATCAGATCAGAAATAAATGAAAAAGAAATGAAGGAAACAATAGCAAAGATCAATAAAACTAAAAGCTGGTTCTTTGAGAAGATAAACAAAATTGATAAACCATTAGCCAGACTCATCAAGAAAAAAAGGGAGGGGTCTGGGCAAGATGGCGGAAGAGTAAGATGTGGAGATCACCTTCCTCCCCACAGATACATCAGAAATACATCTACACGTGGACCTGCTCCTATAGAACACCCACTGAACGCTGGCAGAAGACGTCCGACCTCCCAAAAGGAAAGAAACTCCCCACGTACCTGGGTAGGGCAAAAGAAAAAAGAAGTAACAGGTACAAAAGAATAAGGACGGGACCTGCACCAGTGGGAGGGAACTGTGAAGGACGAAAGGTTTCCACACACTAGGAAGCCCCTTCATGGGCGGACACTGCAGGTGGCAGAGGGTGGAAGCTTCAGAGCCACGGAGGAGAGCGCAGCCACAGGGGTGCAGAGGGCAAAGAGGAGACATTCCCACACAGAGGATTGGTGCTGAGCAGCACTTACCAGCCCGAGAGGTTTGTCTGCTCACCCGCCGGGGCGGGCAGGTGCTGGGAGCTGAGGCTCGTGCCTCAGTCAGATCCCAGGGAGAGGACTGTGGTTGGCGGCGTAAACACAGCCTGAAGGGGCCTAGTGCACCACAGCTAGCCGGGAGGGAGGCCGGGAAAAGGTCTGGAGCTGCCGAACACGCAAGAGCCTTTTTCTTGCCTCTTTGTTTACTGGTGCGCGAGGAGAGGGGATACAGAGCGCCACCTAAACGAGCTCCAGAGACGGGTGAGAGCCACGGCTATCAGTGCGGACCCCAGAGACGGGTATGAGACGCTAAGGTTGCTGCTGCCGCCACCTAGAAACCTGTGTGCGAGCACAGGTCACTATCCACACGGCCCCTCCCGGGAGCCTGTGCAACCCCCCACTGCCAGGGTCCCGTGATCCAGGGACAACTTCCCCGGGAGAACGCACGGCGCGCCTCAGCCTGCTGCAACGTCACGCCTGCCTCTGCCGCCGCAAGCTCGCCCCGAATCTGGAACCCTCCCTCCCCCTGGTCTGAGTGAGCCAGAGACACCGAGTCAGCTGCTCCTTTAACCCCGTCCTGTGTGAGCGAAGAACAGATGCCCTCAGGGTATCTACACGCAGAGGTGGGTCCAAATCCAAAGCTGAAAACCGGGAGCTGTGCAAACAAAGAAGAGAAAGGGAAATCTCTCCCAGCAGCCTCAGAAGAAGTGCATTAAAGCTCCACAAACAACTTGATGTACCTGCACCTGTTGAATACTTGAAAAGACAACGAATCATCCCAAATTGAGGAGGTGGACTTTGGGAGCAGGATATATTATTTTTTCCCCTTTTCCTCTTTTTGTGAGTGTATATGTGTATGCTTCTGTGTGAGATTTTCTCTGTATAGCATTGCTTTCACCATTTGTCCTAGGATTTGGTCCATCTGTTATTTTAGGGGTTTTTTGTTTCTTTGTTTTGACTTTAAAAAGTTTTTTTCATAACACATTTTTTCTTAATAATTTTTTTCTTATTTTTATTTTAAAAAATTAAATACGTTTTTTCTTAAGAAGATTTTTTAATTTTTTGTTTTAAAGAATTAAAAAACTATTTTTTCTACATTGTTTCATAATAAAGTTTTTCTTATTTTTTATTTTAAACAATTAAAAATCTTTTCTCTTAATAAATTTTTTAAATACTTTTTTTATTCTTTATTTTAAAAAATTTAAAAATTTATTTGAAAAAATTAATAATTTTTATTAATAAATTTTTCCTTAGTAATTTTTTCTTATTTTTTAGTATAAAAACTTTATTTTATTTTCTCTTACTTTATTTTATTTTATTTTATTTTATTTTATCCTCTTTACTTCTTTCTTTCTATTTTTCTCCCTTTTGTTCTGAGCCCTGTGGATGAAAGGCCCTCGGTGCTCCAGCCAGGCATCAGGGATGTGCCTCTGATGTGGGAGGGCCACCTTCAGGACACTGGTCCACAAGAGACCTCCCCAGCTCCACGTAATACCAAACGGCGAAAATCTCTCAGAGATCTCCGTCTCAACACCATGACCCAGCTTCACTCAACGACCAGCAAGCTACAGTGCTGGACACCCTATGCCAAACAACTAGCAAGACAGGAACACAGCCCCATCCATTAACAGAGGGGCTGCCAAAAATCATAATAAGGCCACAGACACCCCAAAACACACCACCAGACGTGGACGTGCCCACCAGAAAGACAAGATCCAGCCTCATCCACCAGAACACAGGCACTAGTGCCCTCCACCAGGAAGCCTACACAACCCAATGAAACAACCTTAGCCACTGGGGACAGATACCAAAACCAACAGGAACTACGAACCTGCAGCCTGTGAAAAGGAGACCCCAAACACAGTCAGATAAGCAAAATGAGAAGCCAGAAAAACACACAGCAGATGAAGGAGCAAGGAAAAAACACACCAGACCTAACAAATGAAGAGGAAATAGGCAGTTTACCTGAAAAAGAATTCAGAATAAAGATAGTAACGATGATCCAAAATCTTGGACATGGAATAGGCAAAATGCAAGAAACATTTAAAAAGGACGTAGAAGAAGGAAAGAGGAACCAAGCAACGATGAAAAACACAATAAATGAAATTTAAAATACTCTAGAAGGGATCAATAGCAGAATAACTGAGGCAGAAGAACGGGTAAGTGACCTGGAAGGTAAAATAGTGGAAATAACGACTGCAGAAGAGAATAAAGAAAAAAGAATGAAAAGGACTGAGGACAGTCTCAGAGACCTCTGGGACAACATTAAACGCACCAACATTCGAATTACAGGGGTACCAGAAGAAGAAGAGAAAAGGAAAGGGACTGAGAAAATATTTGAAGAGATTATAGTTGAAAACGTCCCTAATATGGGAAAGGAAATAGTTAGTCAAGTCCTGGAAGCACAGAGAGTCCCATACAGGATAAATCCAAGGAGAAACACGCCAAGACACATATTAATCAAATTATCAAAAATTAAATATAAAGAAAACATAGTAAAAGCAGCAAGGGAAAAAGAACAAATAACACACAAGGGAATCCCGATAAGGTTAACAGCTGATCTTTCAGCAGAAACTCTGCCAGCCAGAAGGGAGGGGCAGCATATACTGAAAGGGATGAAGGAGAAAAACCTACAACCAAGATGCCTCTACCCAGCAAGGATCTCATTCAGATTTGATGGAGAAATTAAAAACTTTACGGACAAGCAAAAGCTGAGAGACTTCAGCACCACCAAACGATCTTTACAACAAATGCTAAAGGAACTTCTGTAGGAAAGAAACAGAAGAGAAGGAAAACACCTACAATAACAAACCCAAAACGTTTAAAAAAATGGGAATAGGAACATACATATCGATAATTACCTGAAATGTAAAGGGATTAAATGCTCCCACCAAAAGACACAGACTGGCTGAATGGATACAAAAACAAGACCTGTATATATGCTGTCTACAAGAGACCCACTTCAGACCTAGGGACACATACAGACTGAAAGTGAGGGGATGGAAAAAGAGATTCCATGCAAATGGAAATCAAAAGAAAGCTGGAGTAGCAATTCTCATATCAAACAAAATTGACTTTAAAATAAAGACTATTACAAGAGACAAAGAAGGAAACTATATAATGATCAAGGTATTGATCCAAGAGGAAGGTAGAACAATTGTAACCATTTATGCACCCAACATACGAGCACCTCAATACATAAGGCAAATACTAACAGTCATAAAAGGGGAAATCGACAGTTACACAATCATAGTAGGGGCCTTTAACACCCCACTTTCAACAATGGACAGATATCCAAAATGATACACTACTTAAAACACTAGATAATAACCAAGTGATCACTGAAGAAATCAAAGGGGAAATCAAAAAATACCTAGAAACAAATGACAATGGAGACACGATGACCCAAAACCTATGGGATGAAGCAAAAGCAGTACTAAGAGGGAAGTTTATAGCAATACAAGCCTAACTCAGGAAACTGGATACATCTCGAATAAACAACCTAACCTTGCACCTAAAGCAATAAGAGAAAGAAGAACAAAATTACCCCAAAGATAGCAGAAGGAAAGCAATCATAAAGATCAGATCAGAAATAAATGAAAAAGAAATGAAGGAAACAATAGCAAAGATCAATAAAACTAAAAGCTGGTTCTTTGAGAAGATAAACAAAATTGATAAACCATTAGCCAGACTCATCAAGAAAAAAAGGGAGGGGTCTGGGCAAGATGGCGGAAGAGTAAGATGTGGAGATCACCTTCCTCCCCACAGATACATCAGAAATACATCTACACGTGGACCTGCTCCTATAGAACACCCACTGAACGCTGGCAGAAGACGTCCGACCTCCCAAAAGGAAAGAAACTCCCCACGTACCTGGGTAGGGCAAAAGAAAAAAGAAGTAACAGGTACAAAAGAATAAGGACGGGACCTGCACCAGTGGGAGGGAACTGTGAAGGACGAAAGGTTTCCACACACTAGGAAGCCCCTTCATGGGCGGACACTGCAGGTGGCAGAGGGTGGAAGCTTCAGAGCCACGGAGGAGAGCGCAGCCACAGGGGTGCAGAGGGCAAAGAGGAGACATTCCCACACAGAGGATTGGTGCTGAGCAGCACTTACCAGCCCGAGAGGTTTGTCTGCTCACCCGCCGGGGCGGGCAGGTGCTGGGAGCTGAGGCTCGTGCCTCAGTCAGATCCCAGGGAGAGGACTGTGGTTGGCGGCGTAAACACAGCCTGAAGGGGCCTAGTGCACCACAGCTAGCCGGGAGGGAGGCCGGGAAAAGGTCTGGAGCTGCCGAACACGCAAGAGCCTTTTTCTTGCCTCTTTGTTTACTGGTGCGCGAGGAGAGGGGATCCAGAGCGCCACCTAAACGAGCTCCAGAGACGGGTGAGAGCCACGGCTATCAGTGCGGACCCCAGAGACGGGTATGAGACGCTAAGGTTGCTGCTGCCGCCACCTAGAAACCTGTGTGCGAGCACAGGTCACTATCCACACGGCCCCTCCCGGGAGCCTGTGCAACCCCCCACTGCCAGGGTCCCGTGATCCAGGGACAACTTCCCCGGGAGAACGCACGGCGCGCCTCAGCCTGCTGCAACGTCACGCCTGCCTCTGCCGCCGCAAGCTCGCCCCGAATCTGGAACCCTCCCTCCCCCTGGTCTGAGTGAGCCAGAGACACCGAGTCAGCTGCTCCTTTAACCCCGTCCTGTGTGAGCGAAGAACAGATGCCCTCAGGGTATCTACACGCAGAGGTGGGTCCAAATCCAAAGCTGAAAACCGGGAGCTGTGCGAACAAAGAAGAGAAAGGGAAATCTCTCCCAGCAGCCTCAGAAGAAGTGCATTAAAGCTCCACAAACAACTTGATGTACCTGCACCTGTTGAATACTTGAAAAGACAACGAATCATCCCAAATTGAGGAGGTGGACTTTGGGAGCAGGATATATTATTTTTTCCCCTTTTCCTCTTTTTGTGAGTGTATATGTGTATGCTTCTGTGTGAGATTTTCTCTGTATAGCATTGCTTTCACCATTTGTCCTAGGATTTGGTCCATCTGTTATTTTAGGGGTTTTTTGTTTCTTTGTTTTGACTTTAAAAAGTTTTTTTCATAACACATTTTTTCTTAATAATTTTTTTCTTATTTTTATTTTAAAAAATTAAATACGTTTTTTCTTAAGAAGATTTTTTAATTTTTTGTTTTAAAGAATTAAAAAACTATTTTTTCTACATTGTTTCATAATAAAGTTTTTCTTATTTTTTATTTTAAACAATTAAAAATCTTTTCTCTTAATAAATTTTTTAAATACTTTTTTTATTCTTTATTTTAAAAAATTTAAAAATTTATTTGAAAAAATTAATAATTTTTATTAATAAATTTTTCCTTAGTAATTTTTTCTTATTTTTTAGTATAAAAACTTTATTTTATTTTCTCTTACTTTATTTTATTTTATTTTATTTTATTTTATCCTCTTTACTTCTTTCTTTCTATTTTTCTCCCTTTTGTTCTGAGCCCTGTGGATGAAAGGCCCTCGGTGCTCCAGCCAGGCATCAGGGATGTGCCTCTGATGTGGGAGGGCCACCTTCAGGACACTGGTCCACAAGAGACCTCCCCAGCTCCACGTAATACCAAACGGCGAAAATCTCTCAGAGATCTCCGTCTCAACACCATGACCCAGCTTCACTCAACGACCAGCAAGCTACAGTGCTGGACACCCTATGCCAAACAACTAGCAAGACAGGAACACAGCCCCATCCATTAACAGAGGGGCTGCCAAAAATCATAATAAGGCCACAGACACCCCAAAACACACCACCAGACGTGGACGTGCCCACCAGAAAGACAAGATCCAGCCTCATCCACCAGAACACAGGCACTAGTGCCCTCCACCAGGAAGCCTACACAACCCAATGAAACAACCTTAGCCACTGGGGACAGATACCAAAACCAACAGGAACTACGAACCTGCAGCCTGTGAAAAGGAGACCCCAAACACAGTCAGATAAGCAAAATGAGAAGCCAGAAAAACACACAGCAGATGAAGGAGCAAGGAAAAAACACACCAGACCTAACAAATGAAGAGGAAATAGGCAGTTTACCTGAAAAAGAATTCAGAATAAAGATAGTAACGATGATCCAAAATCTTGGACATGGAATAGGCAAAATGCAAGAAACATTTAAAAAGGACGTAGAAGAAGGAAAGAGGAACCAAGCAACGATGAAAAACACAATAAATGAAATTTAAAATACTCTAGAAGGGATCAATAGCAGAATAACTGAGGCAGAAGAACGGGTAAGTGATCTGGAAGGTAAAATAGTGGAAATAACGACTGCAGAAGAGAATAAAGAAAAAAGAATGAAAAGGACTGAGGACAGTCTCAGAGACCTCTGGGACAACATTAAACGCACCAACATTCGAATTACAGGGGTACCAGAAGAAGAAGAGAAAAGGAAAGGGACTGAGAAAATATTTGAAGAGATTATAGTTGAAAACGTCCCTAATATGGGAAAGGAAATAGTTAGTCAAGTCCTGGAAGCACAGAGAGTCCCATACAGGATAAATCCAAGGAGAAACACGCCAAGACACATATTAATCAAATTATCAAAAATTAAATATAAAGAAAACATAGTAAAAGCAGCAAGGGAAAAAGAACAAATAACACACAAGGGAATCCCGATAAGGTTAACAGCTGATCTTTCAGCAGAAACTCTGCAAGCCAGAAGGGAGGGGCAGCATATACTGAAAGGGATGAAGGAGAAAAACCTACAACCAAGATGCCTCTACCCAGCAAGGATCTCATTCAGATTTGATGGAGAAATTAAAAACTTTACGGACAAGCAAAAGCTGAGAGAGTTCAGCACCACCAAACGATCTTTACAACAAAGGCTAAAGGAACTTCTGTAGGAAAGAAACAGAAGAGAAGGAAAACACCTACAATAACAAACCCAAAACGTTTAAAAAAATGGGAATAGGAACATACATATCGATAATTACCTGAAATGTAAAGGGATTAAATGCTCCCACCAAAAGACACAGACTGGCTGAATGGATACAAAAACAAGACCTGTATATATGCTGTCTACAAGAGACCCACTTCAGACCTAGGGACACATACAGACTGAAAGTGAGGGGATGGAAAAAGAGATTCCATGCAAATGGAAATCAAAAGAAAGCTGGAGTAGCAATTCTCATATCAAACAAAATTGACTTTAAAATAAAGACTATTACAAGAGACAAAGAAGGAAACTATATAATGATCAAGGTATTGATCCAAGAGGAAGGTAGAACAATTGTAACCATTTATGCACCCAACATACGAGCACCTCAATACATAAGGCAAATACTAACAGTCATAAAAGGGGAAATCGACAGTAACACAATCATAGTAGGGGCCTTTAACACCCCACTTTCAACAATGGACAGATATCCAAAATGATACACTACTTAAAACACTAGATAATAACCAAGTGATCACTGAAGAAATCAAAGGGGAAATCAAAAAATACCTAGAAACAAATGACAATGGAGACACGATGACCCAAAACCTATGGGATGAAGCAAAAGCAGTACTAAGAGGGAAGTTTATAGCAATACAAGCCTACCTCAGGAAACTGGATACATCTCGAATAAACAACCTAACCTTGCACCTAAAGCAATAAGAGAAAGAAGAACAAAATTACCCCAAAGATAGCAGAAGGAAAGCAATCATAAAGATCAGATCAGAAATAAATGAAAAAGAAATGAAGGAAACAATAGCAAAGATCAATAAAACTAAAAGCTGGTTCTTTGAGAAGATAAACAAAATTGATAAACCATTAGCCAGACTCATCAAGAAAAAAAGGGAGGGGTCTGGGCAAGATGGCGGAAGAGTAAGATGTGGAGATCACCTTCCTCCCCACAGATACATCAGAAATACATCTACACGTGGACCTGCTCCTATAGAACACCCACTGAACGCTGGCAGAAGACGTCCGACCTCCCAAAAGGAAAGAAACTCCCCACGTACCTGGGTAGGGCAAAAGAAAAAAGAAGTAACAGGTACAAAAGAATAAGGACGGGACCTGCACCAGTGGGAGGGAACTGTGAAGGACGAAAGGTTTCCACACACTAGGAAGCCCCTTCATGGGCGGACACTGCAGGTGGCAGAGGGTGGAAGCTTCAGAGCCACGGAGGAGAGCGCAGCCACAGGGGTGCAGAGGGCAAAGAGGAGACATTCCCACACAGAGGATTGGTGCTGAGCAGCACTTACCAGCCCGAGAGGTTTGTCTGCTCACCCGCCGGGGCGGGCAGGTGCTGGGAGCTGAGGCTCGTGCCTCAGTCAGATCCCAGGGAGAGGACTGTGGTTGGCGGCGTAAACACAGCCTGAAGGGGCCTAGTGCACCACAGCTAGCCGGGAGGGAGGCCGGGAAAAGGTCTGGAGCTGCCGAACACGCAAGAGCCTTTTTCTTGCCTCTTTGTTTACTGGTGCGCGAGGAGAGGGGATCCAGAGCGCCACCTAAACGAGCTCCAGAGACGGGTGAGAGCCACGGCTATCAGTGCGGACCCCAGAGACGGGTATGAGACGCTAAGGTTGCTGCTGCCGCCACCTAGAAACCTGTGTGCGAGCACAGGTCACTATCCACACGGCCCCTCCCGGGAGCCTGTGCAACCCCCCACTGCCAGGGTCCCGTGATCCAGGGACAACTTCCCCGGGAGAACGCACGGCGCGCCTCAGCCTGCTGCAACGTCACGCCTGCCTCTGCCGCCGCAAGCTCGCCCCGAATCTGGAACCCTCCCTCCCCCTGGTCTGAGTGAGCCAGAGACACCGAGTCAGCTGCTCCTTTAACCCCGTCCTGTGTGAGCGAAGAACAGATGCCCTCAGGGTATCTACACGCAGAGGTGGGTCCAAATCCAAAGCTGAAAACCGGGAGCTGTGCGAACAAAGAAGAGAAAGGGAAATCTCTCCCAGCAGCCTCAGAAGAAGTGCATTAAAGCTCCACAAACAACTTGATGTACCTGCACCTGTTGAATACTTGAAAAGACAACGAATCATCCCAAATTGAGGAGGTGGACTTTGGGAGCAGGATATATTATTTTTTCCCCTTTTCCTCTTTTTGTGAGTGTATATGTGTATGCTTCTGTGTGAGATTTTCTCTGTATAGCATTGCTTTCACCATTTGTCCTAGGATTTGGTCCATCTGTTATTTTAGGGGTTTTTTGTTTCTTTGTTTTGACTTTAAAAAGTTTTTTTCATAACACATTTTTTCTTAATAATTTTTTTCTTATTTTTATTTTAAAAAATTAAATACGTTTTTTCTTAAGAAGATTTTTTAATTTTTTGTTTTAAAGAATTAAAAAACTATTTTTTCTACATTGTTTCATAATAAAGTTTTTCTTATTTTTTATTTTAAACAATTAAAAATCTTTTCTCTTAATAAATTTTTTAAATACTTTTTTTATTCTTTATTTTAAAAAATTTAAAAATTTATTTGAAAAAATTAATAATTTTTATTAATAAATTTTTCCTTAGTAATTTTTTCTTATTTTTTAGTATAAAAACTTTATTTTATTTTCTCTTACTTTATTTTATTTTATTTTATTTTATTTTATCCTCTTTACTTCTTTCTTTCTATTTTTCTCCCTTTTGTTCTGAGCCCTGTGGATGAAAGGCCCTCGGTGCTCCAGCCAGGCATCAGGGATGTGCCTCTGATGTGGGAGGGCCACCTTCAGGACACTGGTCCACAAGAGACCTCCCCAGCTCCACGTAATACCAAACGGCGAAAATCTCTCAGAGATCTCCGTCTCAACACCATGACCCAGCTTCACTCAACGACCAGCAAGCTACAGTGCTGGACACCCTATGCCAAACAACTAGCAAGACAGGAACACAGCCCCATCCATTAACAGAGGGGCTGCCAAAAATCATAATAAGGCCACAGACACCCCAAAACACACCACCAGACGTGGACGTGCCCACCAGAAAGACAAGATCCAGCCTCATCCACCAGAACACAGGCACTAGTGCCCTCCACCAGGAAGCCTACACAACCCAATGAAACAACCTTAGCCACTGGGGACAGATACCAAAACCAACAGGAACTACGAACCTGCAGCCTGTGAAAAGGAGACCCCAAACACAGTCAGATAAGCAAAATGAGAAGCCAGAAAAACACACAGCAGATGAAGGAGCAAGGAAAAAACACACCAGACCTAACAAATGAAGAGGAAATAGGCAGTTTACCTGAAAAAGAATTCAGAATAAAGATAGTAACGATGATCCAAAATCTTGGACATGGAATAGGCAAAATGCAAGAAACATTTAAAAAGGACGTAGAAGAAGGAAAGAGGAACCAAGCAACGATGAAAAACACAATAAATGAAATTTAAAATACTCTAGAAGGGATCAATAGCAGAATAACTGAGGCAGAAGAACGGGTAAGTGACCTGGAAGGTAAAATAGTGGAAATAACGACTGCAGAAGAGAATAAAGAAAAAAGAATGAAAAGGACTGAGGACAGTCTCAGAGACCTCTGGGACAACATTAAACGCACCAACATTCGAATTACAGGGGTACCAGAAGAAGAAGAGAAAAGGAAAGGGACTGAGAAAATATTTGAAGAGATTATAGTTGAAAACGTCCCTAATATGGGAAAGGAAATAGTTAGTCAAGTCCTGGAAGCACAGAGAGTCCCATACAGGATAAATCCAAGGAGAAACACGCCAAGACACATATTAATCAAATTATCAAAAATTAAATATAAAGAAAACATAGTAAAAGCAGCAAGGGAAAAAGAACAAATAACACACAAGGGAATCCCGATAAGGTTAACAGCTGATCTTTCAGCAGAAACTCTGCAAGCCAGAAGGGAGGGGCAGCATATACTGAAAGGGATGAAGGAGAAAAACCTACAACCAAGATGCCTCTACCCAGCAAGGATCTCATTCAGATTTGATGGAGAAATTAAAAACTTTACGGACAAGCAAAAGCTGAGAGAGTTCAGCACCACCAAACGATCTTTACAACAAAGGCTAAAGGAACTTCTGTAGGAAAGAAACAGAAGAGAAGGAAAACACCTACAATAACAAACCCAAAACGTTTAAAAAAATGGGAATAGGAACATACATATCGATAATTACCTGAAATGTAAAGGGATTAAATGCTCCCACCAAAAGACACAGACTGGCTGAATGGATACAAAAACAAGACCTGTATATATGCTGTCTACAAGAGACCCACTTCAGACCTAGGGACACATACAGACTGAAAGTGAGGGGATGGAAAAAGAGATTCCATGCAAATGGAAATCAAAAGAAAGCTGGAGTAGCAATTCTCATATCAAACAAAATTGACTTTAAAATAAAGACTATTACAAGAGACAAAGAAGGAAACTATATAATGATCAAGGTATTGATCCAAGAGGAAGGTAGAACAATTGTAACCATTTATGCACCCAACATACGAGCACCTCAATACATAAGGCAAATACTAACAGTCATAAAAGGGGAAATCGACAGTAACACAATCATAGTAGGGGCCTTTAACACCCCACTTTCAACAATGGACAGATATCCAAAATGATACACTACTTAAAACACTAGATAATAACCAAGTGATCACTGAAGAAATCAAAGGGGAAATCAAAAAATACCTAGAAACAAATGACAATGGAGACACGATGACCCAAAACCTATGGGATGAAGCAAAAGCAGTACTAAGAGGGAAGTTTATAGCAATACAAGCCTACCTCAGGAAACTGGATACATCTCGAATAAACAACCTAACCTTGCACCTAAAGCAATAAGAGAAAGAAGAACAAAATTACCCCAAAGATAGCAGAAGGAAAGCAATCATAAAGATCAGATCAGAAATAAATGAAAAAGAAATGAAGGAAACAATAGCAAAGATCAATAAAACTAAAAGCTGGTTCTTTGAGAAGATAAACAAAATTGATAAACCATTAGCCAGACTCATCAAGAGAAAAAGGGAGGGGTCTGGGCAAGATGGCGGAAGAGTAAGATGTGGAGATCACCTTCCTCCCCACAGATACATCAGAAATACATCTACACGTGGACCTGCTCCTATAGAACACCCACTGAACGCTGGCAGAAGACGTCCGACCTCCCAAAAGGAAAGAAACTCCCCACGTACCTGGGTAGGGCAAAAGAAAAAAGAAGTAACAGGTACAAAAGAATAAGGACGGGACCTGCACCAGTGGGAGGGAACTGTGAAGGACGAAAGGTTTCCACACACTAGGAAGCCCCTTCATGGGCGGACACTGCAGGTGGCAGAGGGTGGAAGCTTCAGAGCCACGGAGGAGAGCGCAGCCACAGGGGTGCAGAGGGCAAAGAGGAGACATTCCCACACAGAGGATTGGTGCTGAGCAGCACTTACCAGCCCGAGAGGTTTGTCTGCTCACCCGCCGGGGCGGGCAGGTGCTGGGAGCTGAGGCTCGTGCCTCAGTCAGATCCCAGGGAGAGGACTGTGGTTGGCGGCGTAAACACAGCCTGAAGGGGCCTAGTGCACCACAGCTAGCCGGGAGGGAGGCCGGGAAAAGGTCTGGAGCTGCCGAACACGCAAGAGCCTTTTTCTTGCCTCTTTGTTTACTGGTGCGCGAGGAGAGGGGATCCAGAGCGCCACCTAAACGAGCTCCAGAGACGGGTGAGAGCCACGGCTATCAGTGCGGACCCCAGAGACGGGTATGAGACGCTAAGGTTGCTGCTGCCGCCACCTAGAAACCTGTGTGCGAGCACAGGTCACTATCCACACGGCCCCTCCCGGGAGCCTGTGCAACCCCCCACTGCCAGGGTCCCGTGATCCAGGGACAACTTCCCCGGGAGAACGCACGGCGCGCCTCAGCCTGCTGCAACGTCACGCCTGCCTCTGCCGCCGCAAGCTCGCCCCGAATCTGGAACCCTCCCTCCCCCTGGTCTGAGTGAGCCAGAGACACCGAGTCAGCTGCTCCTTTAACCCCGTCCTGTGTGAGCGAAGAACAGATGCCCTCAGGGTATCTACACGCAGAGGTGGGTCCAAATCCAAAGCTGAAAACCGGGAGCTGTGCGAACAAAGAAGAGAAAGGGAAATCTCTCCCAGCAGCCTCAGAAGAAGTGCATTAAAGCTCCACAAACAACTTGATGTACCTGCACCTGTTGAATACTTGAAAAGACAACGAATCATCCCAAATTGAGGAGGTGGACTTTGGGAGCAGGATATATTATTTTTTCCCCTTTTCCTCTTTTTGTGAGTGTATATGTGTATGCTTCTGTGTGAGATTTTCTCTGTATAGCATTGCTTTCACCATTTGTCCTAGGATTTGGTCCATCTGTTATTTTAGGGGTTTTTTGTTTCTTTGTTTTGACTTTAAAAAGTTTTTTTCATAACACATTTTTTCTTAATAATTTTTTTCTTATTTTTATTTTAAAAAATTAAATACGTTTTTTCTTAAGAAGATTTTTTAATTTTTTGTTTTAAAGAATTAAAAAACTATTTTTTCTACATTGTTTCATAATAAAGTTTTTCTTATTTTTTATTTTAAACAATTAAAAATCTTTTCTCTTAATAAATTTTTTAAATACTTTTTTTATTCTTTATTTTAAAAAATTTAAAAATTTATTTTAAAAAATTAATAATTTTTATTAATAAATTTTTCCTTAGTAATTTTTTCTTATTTTTTAGTATAAAAACTTTATTTTATTTTCTCTTACTTTATTTTATTTTATTTTATTTTATTTTATCCTCTTTACTTCTTTCTTTCTATTTTTCTCCCTTTTGTTCTGAGCCCTGTGGATGAAAGGCCCTCGGTGCTCCAGCCAGGCATCAGGGATGTGCCTCTGATGTGGGAGGGCCACCTTCAGGACACTGGTCCACAAGAGACCTCCCCAGCTCCACGTAATACCAAACGGCGAAAATCTCTCAGAGATCTCCGTCTCAACACCATGACCCAGCTTCACTCAACGACCAGCAAGCTACAGTGCTGGACACCCTATGCCAAACAACTAGCAAGACAGGAACACAGCCCCATCCATTAACAGAGGGGCTGCCAAAAATCATAATAAGGCCACAGACACCCCAAAACACACCACCAGACGTGGACGTGCCCACCAGAAAGACAAGATCCAGCCTCATCCACCAGAACACAGGCACTAGTGCCCTCCACCAGGAAGCCTACACAACCCAATGAAACAACCTTAGCCACTGGGGACAGATACCAAAACCAACAGGAACTACGAACCTGCAGCCTGTGAAAAGGAGACCCCAAACACAGTCAGATAAGCAAAATGAGAAGCCAGAAAAACACACAGCAGATGAAGGAGCAAGGAAAAAACACACCAGACCTAACAAATGAAGAGGAAATAGGCAGTTTACCTGAAAAAGAATTCAGAATAAAGATAGTAACGATGATCCAAAATCTTGGACATGGAATAGGCAAAATGCAAGAAACATTTAAAAAGGACGTAGAAGAAGGAAAGAGGAACCAAGCAACGATGAAAAACACAATAAATGAAATTTAAAATACTCTAGAAGGGATCAATAGCAGAATAACTGAGGCAGAAGAACGGGTAAGTGACCTGGAAGGTAAAATAGTGGAAATAACGACTGCAGAAGAGAATAAAGAAAAAAGAATGAAAAGGACTGAGGACAGTCTCAGAGACCTCTGGGACAACATTAAACGCACCAACATTCGAATTACAGGGGTACCAGAAGAAGAAGAGAAAAGGAAAGGGACTGAGAAAATATTTGAAGAGATTATAGTTGAAAACGTCCCTAATATGGGAAAGGAAATAGTTAGTCAAGTCCTGGAAGCACAGAGAGTCCCATACAGGATAAATCCAAGGAGAAACACGCCAAGACACATATTAATCAAATTATCAAAAATTAAATATAAAGAAAACATAGTAAAAGCAGCAAGGGAAAAAGAACAAATAACACACAAGGGAATCCCGATAAGGTTAACAGCTGATCTTTCAGCAGAAACTCTGCAAGCCAGAAGGGAGGGGCAGCATATACTGAAAGGGATGAAGGAGAAAAACCTACAACCAAGATGCCTCTACCCAGCAAGGATCTCATTCAGATTTGATGGAGAAATTAAAAACTTTACGGACAAGCAAAAGCTGAGAGAGTTCAGCACCACCAAACGATCTTTACAACAAAGGCTAAAGGAACTTCTGTAGGAAAGAAACAGAAGAGAAGGAAAACACCTACAATAACAAACCCAAAACGTTTAAAAAAATGGGAATAGGAACATACATATCGATAATTACCTGAAATGTAAAGGGATTAAATGCTCCCACCAAAAGACACAGACTGGCTGAATGGATACAAAAACAAGACCTGTATATATGCTGTCTACAAGAGACCCACTTCAGACCTAGGGACACATACAGACTGAAAGTGAGGGGATGGAAAAAGAGATTCCATGCAAATGGAAATCAAAAGAAAGCTGGAGTAGCAATTCTCATATCAAACAAAATTGACTTTAAAATAAAGACTATTACAAGAGACAAAGAAGGAAACTATATAATGATCAAGGTATTGATCCAAGAGGAAGGTAGAACAATTGTAACCATTTATGCACCCAACATACGAGCACCTCAATACATAAGGCAAATACTAACAGTCATAAAAGGGGAAATCGACAGTAACACAATCATAGTAGGGGCCTTTAACACCCCACTTTCAACAATGGACAGATATCCAAAATGATACACTACTTAAAACACTAGATAATAACCAAGTGATCACTGAAGAAATCAAAGGGGAAATCAAAAAATACCTAGAAACAAATGACAATGGAGACACGATGACCCAAAACCTATGGGATGAAGCAAAAGCAGTACTAAGAGGGAAGTTTATAGCAATACAAGCCTACCTCAGGAAACTGGATACATCTCGAATAAACAACCTAACCTTGCACCTAAAGCAATAAGAGAAAGAAGAACAAAATTACCCCAAAGATAGCAGAAGGAAAGCAATCATAAAGATCAGATCAGAAATAAATGAAAAAGAAATGAAGGAAACAATAGCAAAGATCAATAAAACTAAAAGCTGGTTCTTTGAGAAGATAAACAAAATTGATAAACCATTAGCCAGACTCATCAAGAAAAAAAGGGAGGGGTCTGGGCAAGATGGCGGAAGAGTAAGATGTGGAGATCACCTTCCTCCCCACAGATACATCAGAAATACATCTACACGTGGACCTGCTCCTATAGAACACCCACTGAACGCTGGCAGAAGACGTCCGACCTCCCAAAAGGAAAGAAACTCCCCACGTACCTGGGTAGGGCAAAAGAAAAAAGAAGTAACAGGTACAAAAGAATAAGGACGGGACCTGCACCAGTGGGAGGGAACTGTGAAGGACGAAAGGTTTCCACACACTAGGAAGCCCCTTCATGGGCGGACACTGCAGGTGGCAGAGGGTGGAAGCTTCAGAGCCACGGAGGAGAGCGCAGCCACAGGGGTGCAGAGGGCAAAGAGGAGACATTCCCACACAGAGGATTGGTGCTGAGCAGCACTTACCAGCCCGAGAGGTTTGTCTGCTCACCCGCCGGGGCGGGCAGGTGCTGGGAGCTGAGGCTCGTGCCTCAGTCAGATCCCAGGGAGAGGACTGTGGTTGGCGGCGTAAACACAGCCTGAAGGGGCCTAGTGCACCACAGCTAGCCGGGAGGGAGGCCGGGAAAAGGTCTGGAGCTGCCGAACACGCAAGAGCCTTTTTCTTGCCTCTTTGTTTACTGGTGCGCGAGGAGAGGGGATACAGAGCGCCACCTAAACGAGCTCCAGAGACGGGTGAGAGCCACGGCTATCAGTGCGGACCCCAGAGACGGGTATGAGACGCTAAGGTTGCTGCTGCCGCCACCTAGAAACCTGTGTGCGAGCACAGGTCACTATCCACACGGCCCCTCCCGGGAGCCTGTGCAACCCCCCACTGCCAGGGTCCCGTGATCCAGGGACAACTTCCCCGGGAGAACGCACGGCGCGCCTCAGCCTGCTGCAACGTCACGCCTGCCTCTGCCGCCGCAAGCTCGCCCCGAATCTGGAACCCTCCCTCCCCCTGGTCTGAGTGAGCCAGAGACACCGAGTCAGCTGCTCCTTTAACCCCGTCCTGTGTGAGCGAAGAACAGATGCCCTCAGGGTATCTACACGCAGAGGTGGGTCCAAATCCAAAGCTGAAAACCGGGAGCTGTGCGAACAAAGAAGAGAAAGGGAAATCTCTCCCAGCAGCCTCAGAAGAAGTGCATTAAAGCTCCACAAACAACTTGATGTACCTGCACCTGTTGAATACTTGAAAAGACAACGAATCATCCCAAATTGAGGAGGTGGACTTTGGGAGCAGGATATATTATTTTTTCCCCTTTTCCTCTTTTTGTGAGTGTATATGTGTATGCTTCTGTGTGAGATTTTCTCTGTATAGCATTGCTTTCACCATTTGTCCTAGGATTTGGTCCATCTGTTATTTTAGGGGTTTTTTGTTTCTTTGTTTTGACTTTAAAAATTTTTTTTCATAACACATTTTTTCTTAATAATTTTTTTCTTATTTTTATTTTAAAAAATTAAATACGTTTTTTCTTAAGAAGATTTTTTAATTTTTTGTTTTAAAGAATTAAAAAACTATTTTTTCTACATTGTTTCATAATAAAGTTTTTCTTATTTTTTATTTTAAACAATTAAAAATCTTTTCTCTTAATAAATTTTTTAAATACTTTTTTTATTCTTTATTTTAAAAAATTTAAAAATTTATTTTAAAAAATTAATAATTTTTATTAATAAATTTTTCCTTAGTAATTTTTTCTTATTTTTTAGTATAAAAACTTTATTTTATTTTCTCTTACTTTATTTTATTTTATTTTATTTTATTTTATCCTCTTTACTTCTTTCTTTCTATTTTTCTCCCTTTTGTTCTGAGCCCTGTGGATGAAAGGCCCTCGGTGCTCCAGCCAGGCATCAGGGATGTGCCTCTGATGTGGGAGGGCCACCTTCAGGACACTGGTCCACAAGAGACCTCCCCAGCTCCACGTAATACCAAACGGCGAAAATCTCTCAGAGATCTCCGTCTCAACACCATGACCCAGCTTCACTCAACGACCAGCAAGCTACAGTGCTGGACACCCTATGCCAAACAACTAGCAAGACAGGAACACAGCCCCATCCATTAACAGAGGGGCTGCCAAAAATCATAATAAGGCCACAGACACCCCAAAACACACCACCAGACGTGGACGTGCCCACCAGAAAGACAAGATCCAGCCTCATCCACCAGAACACAGGCACTAGTGCCCTCCACCAGGAAGCCTACACAACCCAATGAAACAACCTTAGCCACTGGGGACAGATACCAAAACCAACAGGAACTACGAACCTGCAGCCTGTGAAAAGGAGACCCCAAACACAGTCAGATAAGCAAAATGAGAAGCCAGAAAAACACACAGCAGATGAAGGAGCAAGGAAAAAACACACCAGACCTAACAAATGAAGAGGAAATAGGCAGTTTACCTGAAAAAGAATTCAGAATAAAGATAGTAACGATGATCCAAAATCTTGGACATGGAATAGGCAAAATGCAAGAAACATTTAAAAAGGACGTAGAAGAAGGAAAGAGGAACCAAGCAACGATGAAAAACACAATAAATGAAATTTAAAATACTCTAGAAGGGATCAATAGCAGAATAACTGAGGCAGAAGAACGGGTAAGTGACCTGGAAGGTAAAATAGTGGAAATAACGACTGCAGAAGAGAATAAAGAAAAAAGAATGAAAAGGACTGAGGACAGTCTCAGAGACCTCTGGGACAACATTAAACGCACCAACATTCGAATTACAGGGGTACCAGAAGAAGAAGAGAAAAGGAAAGGGACTGAGAAAATATTTGAAGAGATTATAGTTGAAAACGTCCCTAATATGGGAAAGGAAATAGTTAGTCAAGTCCTGGAAGCACAGAGAGTCCCATACAGGATAAATCCAAGGAGAAACACGCCAAGACACATATTAATCAAATTATCAAAAATTAAATATAAAGAAAACATAGTAAAAGCAGCAAGGGAAAAAGAACAAATAACACACAAGGGAATCCCGATAAGGTTAACAGCTGATCTTTCAGCAGAAACTCTGCAAGCCAGAAGGGAGGGGCAGCATATACTGAAAGGGATGAAGGAGAAAAACCTACAACCAAGATGCCTCTACCCAGCAAGGATCTCATTCAGATTTGATGGAGAAATTAAAAACTTTACGGACAAGCAAAAGCTGAGAGAGTTCAGCACCACCAAACGATCTTTACAACAAAGGCTAAAGGAACTTCTGTAGGAAAGAAACAGAAGAGAAGGAAAACACCTACAATAACAAACCCAAAACGTTTAAAAAAATGGGAATAGGAACATACATATCGATAATTACCTGAAATGTAAAGGGATTAAATGCTCCCACCAAAAGACACAGACTGGCTGAATGGATACAAAAACAAGACCTGTATATATGCTGTCTACAAGAGACCCACTTCAGACCTAGGGACACATACAGACTGAAAGTGAGGGGATGGAAAAAGATATCCCATGCAAATGGAAATCAAAAGAAAGCTGGAGTAGCAATTCTCATATCAAACAAAATTGACTTTAAAATAAAGACTATTACAAGAGACAAAGAAGGAAACTATATAATGATCAAGGTATTGATCCAAGAGGAAGGTAGAACAATTGTAACCATTTATGCACCCAACATACGAGCACCTCAATACATAAGGCAAATACTAACAGTCATAAAAGGGGAAATCGACAGTAACACAATCATAGTAGGGGCCTTTAACACCCCACTTTCAACAATGGACAGATATCCAAAATGATACACTACTTAAAACACTAGATAATAACCAAGTGATCACTGAAGAAATCAAAGGGGAAATCAAAAAATACCTAGAAACAAATGACAATGGAGACACGATGACCCAAAACCTATGGGATGAAGCAAAAGCAGTACTAAGAGGGAAGTTTATAGCAATACAAGCCTACCTCAGGAAACTGGATACATCTCGAATAAACAACCTAACCTTGCACCTAAAGCAATAAGAGAAAGAAGAACAAAATTACCCCAAAGATAGCAGAAGGAAAGCAATCATAAAGATCAGATCAGAAATAAATGAAAAAGAAATGAAGGAAACAATAGCAAAGATCAATAAAACTAAAAGCTGGTTCTTTGAGAAGATAAACAAAATTGATAAACCATTAGCCAGACTCATCAAGAAAAAAAGGGAGGGGTCTGGGCAAGATGGCGGAAGAGTAAGATGTGGAGATCACCTTCCTCCCCACAGATACATCAGAAATACATCTACACGTGGACCTGCTCCTATAGAACACCCACTGAACGCTGGCAGAAGACGTCCGACCTCCCAAAAGGAAAGAAACTCCCCACGTACCTGGGTAGGGCAAAAGAAAAAAGAAGTAACAGGTACAAAAGAATAAGGACGGGACCTGCACCAGTGGGAGGGAACTGTGAAGGACGAAAGGTTTCCACACACTAGGAAGCCCCTTCATGGGCGGACACTGCAGGTGGCAGAGGGTGGAAGCTTCAGAGCCACGGAGGAGAGCGCAGCCACAGGGGTGCAGAGGGCAAAGAGGAGACATTCCCACACAGAGGATTGGTGCTGAGCAGCACTTACCAGCCCGAGAGGTTTGTCTGCTCACCCGCCGGGGCGGGCAGGTGCTGGGAGCTGAGGCTCGTGCCTCAGTCAGATCCCAGGGAGAGGACTGTGGTTGGCGGCGTAAACACAGCCTGAAGGGGCCTAGTGCACCACAGCTAGCCGGGAGGGAGGCCGGGAAAAGGTCTGGAGCTGCCGAACACGCAAGAGCCTTTTTCTTGCCTCTTTGTTTACTGGTGCGCGAGGAGAGGGGATACAGAGCGCCACCTAAACGAGCTCCAGAGACGGGTGAGAGCCACGGCTATCAGTGCGGACCCCAGAGACGGGTATGAGACGCTAAGGTTGCTGCTGCCGCCACCTAGAAACCTGTGTGCGAGCACAGGTCACTATCCACACGGCCCCTCCCGGGAGCCTGTGCAACCCCCCACTGCCAGGGTCCCGTGATCCAGGGACAACTTCCCCGGGAGAACGCACGGCGCGCCTCAGCCTGCTGCAACGTCACGCCTGCCTCTGCCGCCGCAAGCTCGCCCCGAATCTGGAACCCTCCCTCCCCCTGGTCTGAGTGAGCCAGAGACACCGAGTCAGCTGCTCCTTTAACCCCGTCCTGTGTGAGCGAAGAACAGATGCCCTCAGGGTATCTACACGCAGAGGTGGGTCCAAATCCAAAGCTGAAAACCGGGAGCTGTGCGAACAAAGAAGAGAAAGGGAAATCTCTCCCAGCAGCCTCAGAAGAAGTGCATTAAAGCTCCACAAACAACTTGATGTACCTGCACCTGTTGAATACTTGAAAAGACAACGAATCATCCCAAATTGAGGAGGTGGACTTTGGGAGCAGGATATATTATTTTTTCCCCTTTTCCTCTTTTTGTGAGTGTATATGTGTATGCTTCTGTGTGAGATTTTCTCTGTATAGCATTGCTTTCACCATTTGTCCTAGGATTTGGTCCATCTGTTATTTTAGGGGTTTTTTGTTTCTTTGTTTTGACTTTAAAAAGTTTTTTTCATAACACATTTTTTCTTAATAATTTTTTTCTTATTTTTATTTTAAAAAATTAAATACGTTTTTTCTTAAGAAGATTTTTTAATTTTTTGTTTTAAAGAATTAAAAAACTATTTTTTCTACATTGTTTCATAATAAAGTTTTTCTTATTTTTTATTTTAAACAATTAAAAATCTTTTCTCTTAATAAATTTTTTAAATACTTTTTTTATTCTTTATTTTAAAAAATTTAAAAATTTATTTTAAAAAATTAATAATTTTTATTAATAAATTTTTCCTTAGTAATTTTTTCTTATTTTTTAGTATAAAAACTTTATTTTATTTTCTCTTACTTTATTTTATTTTATTTTATTTTATTTTATCCTCTTTACTTCTTTCTTTCTATTTTTCTCCCTTTTGTTCTGAGCCCTGTGGATGAAAGGCCCTCGGTGCTCCAGCCAGGCATCAGGGATGTGCCTCTGATGTGGGAGGGCCACCTTCAGGACACTGGTCCACAAGAGACCTCCCCAGCTCCACGTAATACCAAACGGCGAAAATCTCTCAGAGATCTCCGTCTCAACACCATGACCCAGCTTCACTCAACGACCAGCAAGCTACAGTGCTGGACACCCTATGCCAAACAACTAGCAAGACAGGAACACAGCCCCATCCATTAACAGAGGGGCTGCCAAAAATCATAATAAGGCCACAGACACCCCAAAACACACCACCAGACGTGGACGTGCCCACCAGAAAGACAAGATCCAGCCTCATCCACCAGAACACAGGCACTAGTGCCCTCCACCAGGAAGCCTACACAACCCAATGAAACAACCTTAGCCACTGGGGACAGATACCAAAACCAACAGGAACTACGAACCTGCAGCCTGTGAAAAGGAGACCCCAAACACAGTCAGATAAGCAAAATGAGAAGCCAGAAAAACACACAGCAGATGAAGGAGCAAGGAAAAAACACACCAGACCTAACAAATGAAGAGGAAATAGGCAGTTTACCTGAAAAAGAATTCAGAATAAAGATAGTAACGATGATCCAAAATCTTGGACATGGAATAGGCAAAATGCAAGAAACATTTAAAAAGGACGTAGAAGAAGGAAAGAGGAACCAAGCAACGATGAAAAACACAATAAATGAAATTTAAAATACTCTAGAAGGGATCAATAGCAGAATAACTGAGGCAGAAGAACGGGTAAGTGACCTGGAAGGTAAAATAGTGGAAATAACGACTGCAGAAGAGAATAAAGAAAAAAGAATGAAAAGGACTGAGGACAGTCTCAGAGACCTCTGGGACAACATTAAACGCACCAACATTCGAATTACAGGGGTACCAGAAGAAGAAGAGAAAAGGAAAGGGACTGAGAAAATATTTGAAGAGATTATAGTTGAAAACGTCCCTAATATGGGAAAGGAAATAGTTAGTCAAGTCCTGGAAGCACAGAGAGTCCCATACAGGATAAATCCAAGGAGAAACACGCCAAGACACATATTAATCAAATTATCAAAAATTAAATATAAAGAAAACATAGTAAAAGCAGCAAGGGAAAAAGAACAAATAACACACAAGGGAATCCCGATAAGGTTAACAGCTGATCTTTCAGCAGAAACTCTGCAAGCCAGAAGGGAGGGGCAGCATATACTGAAAGGGATGAAGGAGAAAAACCTACAACCAAGATGCCTCTACCCAGCAAGGATCTCATTCAGATTTGATGGAGAAATTAAAAACTTTACGGACAAGCAAAAGCTGAGAGAGTTCAGCAGCACCAAACGAGCTTTACAACAAATGCTAATGGAACTTCTGTAGGAAAGAAAAAGAAGAGAAGGAAGACACCTACAATAACAAACCCAAAACATTTAAGAAAATGGGAATAGGAACATACATATCGATAATTACCTGAAATGTAAATGGATTAAATGCTCCCACCAAAAGACACAGACTGGCTGAATGGATACACAAACAAGACCCGTATATATGCTGTCTACAAGAGACCCACTTCAGACCTAGGTACACATACAGACTGAAAGTGAGGGGATGGAAAAAGATATTCCATGCAAATGGAAATCAAAAAAAAAGCTGGAGTATCAAATCTCATATCAGACAAAATTGACTTTAAAATAAAGACTATTACAAGAGACAAAGAAGGACACTATATAATGATCAAGGTATCGATCCAAGAGGAAGGTAGAACAATTGTAACCATTTATGCACCCAACATACGAGCACCTCAATACATAAAGCAAATACTAACAGTCATAAAAGGGGAAATCGACAGTAACACAATAACAGTAGGGGCCTTTAACACCCCACTTTCAACAATGGACAGATATTCAAAATGATACACTATTTAAAACACTAGTTAATTACCAAGTGATCACTGAAGAAATCAAAGGTGAAATCAAAACATACCTAGAAACAAATGACAATGGAGACAGGATGACCCAAAACCTAATGGATGAAGCAAAAGCAGTTGTAAGAGGGAAGTTTATAGCAATACAAGCCTACCTCAGGAAACAGGAAACATCTCGAATAAACAACCTAACCTTGCACCTAAAGCAATAAGAGAAAGAAGAACAAAATTACCCCAAAGATAGCAGAAGGAAAGCAATCATAAAGATCAGATCAGAAATAAATGAAAAAGAAATGAAGGAAACAATAGCAAAGATCAATAAAACTAAAAGCTGGTTCTTTGAGAAGATAAACAAAATTGATAAACCATTAGCCAGACTCATCAAGAGAAAAAGGGAGAAGACTCAGATCAATAGAATTAGAAATGAAAAAGGAGAAGTAACCACTGACACTGCAGAAATACAAAAGATCATGAGAGATTACTACAAGCAACTATATGCCAATAAAATGGACAACCTGGAAGAAATGGACAGATTCTTAGAAATGCACAAACTGCCGAGACTGAACCAGGAAGAAATAGAAAATATGAACAGACCAATCACAAGCACTGAAATTGAAACTGTGATTAAAAACCTTCCAACAAACAAAAGCCCAGGACCAGATGGCTTCACAGGCGAATTCTATCAAACATTTAGAGAAGAGCTAACACCTATCCTTCTCAAACTCTTCCAAAATATTGCAGAGGGAGGAACACTCCCAAACTCATTCTACGAGGCCACCATCACCCTGATACCAAAACCAGACAAAGATGTCACAAAGAAAGAAAACTACAGGCCAATATCACTGATGAACATAGATGCAAAAATCCTCAACAAAATACTAGCAAACAGAATCCAACAGCACATTAAAAGGATCATACACCATGATCAAGTGGGGTTTATCCCAGGAATGCAAGGATTCTTCAATATACGCAAATCAATCAATGTGATACACCATATTAACAAATTGAAGGAGAAAAACCATATGATCATCTCAATAGATGCAGAGAAAGCTTTTGACAAAATTCAACACCCATTTATGATAAAAGCCCTGCAGAAAGTAGGCATAGAGGGAACTTTCCTCAACATAATAAAGGCCATATATGACAAACCCACAGCCAACATTGTCCTCAATGGTGAAAAACTGAAACCATTTCCACTAAGATCAGGAACAAGACAAGGTTGCCCACTCTCACCACTATTATTCAACATAGTTTTGGAAGTGTTAGCCACAGCAATCAGAGAAGACAAAGAAATAAAAAGAATCCAAATCGGAAAAGAAGAAGTAAAGCTGTCACTATTTGCAGACGACATGATACTATACATAGAGAATCCTAAAGAGGCTACCAGAAAACTCCTAGAGCTAATCAATGAATTTGGTAAAGTAGCAGGATACAAAATTAATGCACAGAAATCTCTTGCATTTCTATACACTAATGACGAAAAATCTGAAAGTGAAATTAAGAAAACACTCCCATTTACCATTGCAACAAAAAGAATAAAATATCTAGGAATAAACCTACCTAAGGAGACAAAAGACCTGTATGCAGAAAATTATAAGACACTGATGAAAGAAATTAAAGATGATACAAATAGATGGAGAGATATACCATGTTCCTGGATTGGAAGAATCAACATTGTGAAAATGTCTCTACTACCCAAAGCAATCTACAGATTCAATGCAATCCCTATCAAACTACCACTGGCATTTTTCACAGAACTAGAACAAAAAATTTCACAATTTGTATGGAAACACAAAAGACCCCGAATAGCCAAAGCAATCTTGAGAACGAAAAATGGAGCTGGGGGAATCAGGCTCCCTGACTTCAGACTATATTACAAAGCTTCAGTAATCAAGACAGTTTGGTATTGGCACAAAAACAGAAATATAGATCAATGGAACAGGATAGAAAGCCCAGAGATAAACCCACACACATATGGTCACCTTATCTTTGATAAAGGAGGCAAGCATATACAGTGGAGAAAAGACAGCCTCTTCAATAAGTGGTGCTGGGAAAATTGGACAGGAACATGTAAAAGTATGAAATTAGAACACTCCCTGACACCATGCACAAAAATAAACTCAAAATGGATTAAAGACCGAAGTGTAAGGGCAGACACTATCAAACTCTTAGAGGAAAACATAGGCAGAACACTCTATGACATGCAACACAGCAAGATTCTTTTTGACCCAGCTCCCAGAGAAATGGAAATAAGAACACAAATAAACAAATGGGACCTAATGAAACTGAAAAGCTTTTGCACAGCAAAGGAAACCATAAACAAGACCAAAAGACAACCCTCAGAATGGGAGAAAATATTTGCAAATGAAGCAACTGACAAAGGATTAATCTCCAAGATTTACAAGCAGCTCATGCAGCTCAATAACAAAAAAACGAACAACCCAATCCAAAAATGGGCAGAAGATCTAAATAGACATTTCTCCAAAGAAGATATACAGATGGCCTACAGACACATGAAAGAATGCTCAACATCATTAATCATTAGAGAAATGCAAATCAAAACTACAATGAGATATCATCTTACACCGGTCAGAATGGCCATCATCAAAAAATCTAGAAACAATAAATGCTGGAGAGGGTGTGGAGGAAAGGGAACACTCTTGCACTGTTGGTGGGAATGTAAATTGATACAGCCACTATGGAGAACAGTATGGAGGTTCCTTAAAAAACTACAAATAGAACTACCATACGACCCAGCAATCCCACGACTGGGCATATACCCTGAGAAAACCATAGGTCAAAAAGAGTCATGTACCAAAATGTTCATTGCAGCTCTATTTACAATAGCCAGGACATGGAAGCAACCTAAATGTCCATCGACAGATGAATGGATGAAGAAGATGTGGCACATATATACAATGGAATATTACTCAGCCATAAAAAGAAATGAAATGGAGGTATTTGTAATGAGGTGGATGGAGTTAGAGTCTGTCATACAGAGTGAAGTAAGTCAGAAAGAGAAAAACAAATACAGTATGCTAACACATATATATGGAATCTAAGGGGAAAAAAAAAGGCCATGAAGAACCTAGTGGCAAGACAGGAATAAAGACACAGACCTACTAGAGAATGGACTTGAGGATATGGGGAGGGGGTGGGGTGAGATGTGACAGGGTAAGAGAGTGTCATGGACATATATACACTACCAAATGTAAAATAGATAGCTAGTGGGACGCAGCCGCATAGCACAGGGAGATCAGCTCGGTGCTTTGTGACCACCTAGAGGGGTGGGATGGGGAGGGTGGGACGGAGGGAGATGCAAGAGGGAAGAGAAATGGGAACATATTGTATATGTATAACTGATTCACTTTGTTATACAGCAGATGCTAACACACTATTGTAAGGCAATTATACTTCAATAAAGATGTTTGAGAAAAAAAAAACAAAAAAAAACTAAGAATGTAAAATAAATGTAGTAACCTCATTTAAAAAAAAAGAAATAAATGAAAAAGAAATGAAGGAAACAATAGCAAAGATCAATAAAACTAAAAGCTGGTTCTTTGAGAAGATAAACAAAATTGATAAACCATTAGCCAGACTCATCAAGAAAAAAAGGGAGGGGTCTGGGCAAGGTGGTGGAAGAGTAAGACGCGGAGATCACCTTCCTCCACACAGATACATCAGAAATACATCTACACGTGGACCTGCTCCTATAGAATACCCACTGAACGCTGGCAGAAGACGTCAGACCTCCCAAAAGGAAAGAAACTCCCCACGTACCTGGGTAAGGCAAAAGAAAAAAGAAGTAACAGGTACAAAAGAATAAGGATGGGACCTGCACCAGTGGGAGGGAGCTGTGAAGGATGAAAGGTTTCCACACACTAGGAAGCCCCTTCATGGGCGGACACTGCAGGTGGCAGAGGGTGGAAGCTTCAGAGCCACGGAGGAGAGTGCAGCCACAGGGGTGCAGAGGGCAAAGAGGAGAGATTCCCACACAGAGGATTGGTGCTGAGCAGCACTTACCAGCCCGAGAGGGTTGTCTGCTCACCCGCCGGTGCGGGCGGGGGCTGGGAGCTGAGGCTCATGCCTCGGTCAGATCCCAGGGAGAGGACTGTGGTTGGCGGTGTAAACACAGCCTGAAGGGGCCTAGTGCACCACAGCTAGCCGGGTGGGAGGCCGGGAAAAGGTATGGAGCTGCCGAACAGGAAAGAGCCTTTTTCTTGCCTCTTTGTTTACTGGTGCTCGAGGAGGGGGGATACAGAGCGCCACCTAAACGAGCTCCAGAGACAGGAGAGAGCAACGGCTATCAGTGCGGACCCCAGAGACGGGTATGAGACGCTAAGGTTGCTGCTGCCGCCACCTAGAAACCTGTGTGCGAGCACATGTCACTATCCATATGGCCCCTCCCGGGAGCCTGTGCAACCCCCCACTGCCAGGGTCCCGTGATCCAGGGACAACTTCCCCGGGAGAACGCACGGCGCGCCTCAGGCTGCTGCAACGTCACGCCTGCCTCTGCCGCCGCAAGCTCGCCCCAAATCTGGAACCCTCCCTCCCCCTGGTCTGAGTGAGCCAGAGACACCGAGTCAGCTGCTCCTTTAACCCCGTCCTGTGTGAGCGAAGAACAGATGCCCTCAGGCGACCTACACGCAGAGGTGGGTCCAAATCCAAAGCTGAACCCCGGGAGCTGTGCGAACAAAGAAGAGAAAGGGAAAACTCTCCCAGCAGCCTCAGAAGAAGTGCATTAAAGCTCCACAAACAACTTGATGTACCTGCATCTGTTGAATATCTGAATAGACAACGAATCATCCCAAATTGAGGAGGTGGAGTTTGGGAGCAGGATATATTATTTTTTCCCCTTTTCCTCTTTTTGTGAGTGTATATGTGTATTCTTTTGTGTGAGATTTTCTCTGTATAGCTTTGTTTTCACGATTTGTCCTAGGGTTCGGTCCATCTCTTTTTTGGGGTTTTTTGTTTGTTTGTTTGTTTTGACTTAAAAAATATTTTTTTCATAGTACATTTTTTCTTAATAATTTTTTTCTTATTTTCATTTTAAAAAATTAAACACGATTTTTCTTAAGAAATTTTATCTATTTTTTAGTTTAAATAATCAAAAAATTTTTTTCTACAAATTTTATAATAATGTTTTCCTTATTTTTAATTTTAAACAATTAAATCTTTTTTCTTAATAATTTTTTTCTTATTCTTTATTTTAAAAAATGAAAAAAATTATTTTAAAAAAGTAAAAATAAAATTTATTAATAAATTTTTCCTTAATAATTTTTTTCTTATTTTTTATTATAATAAGTTTATTTTATTTTCTCTTACTTCTTTTTATTTCATTTTATCCTCTTTATTTCTTTCTTTCTATTTTTTCTCCCTTTTGTTCTGAGCCATGTGGATGAAAGGCTCTTGGTGCTCCAGCCAGGCATCAGGGATGTGCCTCTGATGTGGGAGGGCCACCTTCAGGACACTGGTCCACAAGAGACATCCCCAGCTCCACGTAATACCAAATGGCGAAAATCTCTCAGCGATCTCCGTCTCAACACCAAGACCCAGCTTCACTCAACGACAAGCAAGCTACAGTGCTGGACACCCTATGCCAAACAACTAGCAATAGAGGAATACAACCCCATCCACTAGGAGAGAGGCTGCCAAAAATCATCATAAGGCCACAGACACCCCAAAACCCACCACCAGATGTGTACATGCCCACCAGAAAGACAAGATCCAGCCTCATCCACCAGAACACAGGCACTAGTCCCCTCCACCAGGAAGCCCACACAACCCACTGAAACAACCTTAGCCACTGGGGACAGATACCAAAAACAACAGGAACTACGAACCTGCAGCCTGTGAAAAGGAGACCCCAAACAGATTCAGATAAGCCAAACGAGAAGACAGAAAAACACACAGCAGATGAAGGAGCAAGGTAAAAACACACCAGACCTAACAAATGAAGAGGAAATAGGCAGTCTACATGAAAAAGAATTCAGAATAATGATAGTAACGATGATCCAAAATCTTGGACATGGAATAGGCAAAATGCAAGAAACATTTAACAAGGACGTAGAAGAACTAAAGAGGAACCAAGCAACGATGAAAAACACAATAAATGAAATTTATAATACTCTAGAAGGGATCAATAGCAGAATAACTGAGGCAGAAGAACGGGTAAGTGACCTGGAAGGTAAAATAGTGGAAATAACGACTGCAGAAGAGAATAAAGAAAAAAGAATGAAAAGGACTGAGGACAGTCTCAGAGACCTCTGGGACAACATTAAACGCACCAACATTCGAATTATAGGGGTCCCAGAAGAAGAAGAGAAAAGGAAAGGGACTGAGAAAATATTTGAAGAGATTATAGTTGAAAACGTCCCTAATATGGGAAAGGAAATAGTTAGTCAAGTCCTGGAAGCACAGAGAGTCCCATACAGGATAAATCCAAGGAGAAACACGCCAAGACATATATTAATCAAATTATCAAAAATTCAATATAAAGAAAACATAGTAAAAGCAGCAAGGGAAAAACAACAAATAATACACAAGGGAATCCCCATAAGTTTATCTGCTGATCTTTCAACAGAAACTCTGCAAGCCAGAAGGGAGGGGCAGCATATACTGAAAGGGATGAAGGAGAAAAACCTACAACCAAGATGACTCTACCCAGCAAGGATCTCATTCAGATTTGATGGAGAAATTAAAACCTTTATGGACAAGCAAAACTGAGAGAGTTCAGCACCACCAAACCAGCTTTACAACAAATGCTAAAGGAACTTCTGTAGGAAAGAAACAGAAGAGAAGGAAAACACCTACAATAACAAACCCAAAACGTTTAAAAAAATGGGAATAGGAACATACATATCGATAATTACCTGAAATGTAAAGGGATTAAATGCTCCCACCAAAAGACACAGACTGGCTGAATGGATACAAAAACAAGACCTGTATATATGCTGTCTACAAGAGACCCACTTCAGACCTAGGGACACATACAGACTGAAAGTGAGGGGATGGAAAAAGATATCCCATGCAAATGGAAATCAAAAGAAAGCTGGAGTAGCAATTCTCATATCAAACAAAATTGACTTTAAAATAAAGACTATTACAAGAGACAAAGAAGGAAACTATATAATGATCAAGGTATTGATCCAAGAGGAAGGTAGAACAATTGTAACCATTTATGCACCCAACATACGAGCACCTCAATACATAAGGCAAATACTAACAGTCATAAAAGGGGAAATCGACAGTAACACAATCATAGTAGGGGCCTTTAACACCCCACTTTCAACAATGGACAGATATCCAAAATGATACACTACTTAAAACACTAGATAATAACCAAGTGATCACTGAAGAAATCAAAGGGGAAATCAAAAAATACCTAGAAACAAATGACAATGGAGACACGATGACCCAAAACCTATGGGATGAAGCAAAAGCAGTACTAAGAGGGAAGTTTATAGCAATACAAGCCTACCTCAGGAAACTGGATACATCTCGAATAAACAACCTAACCTTGCACCTAAAGCAATAAGAGAAAGAAGAACAAAATTACCCCAAAGATAGCAGAAGGAAAGCAATCATAAAGATCAGATCAGAAATAAATGAAAAAGAAATGAAGGAAACAATAGCAAAGATCAATAAAACTAAAAGCTGGTTCTTTGAGAAGATAAACAAAATTGATAAACCATTAGCCAGACTCATCAAGAAAAAAAGGGAGGGGTCTGGGCAAGATGGCGGAAGAGTAAGATGTGGAGATCACCTTCCTCCCCACAGATACATCAGAAATACATCTACACGTGGACCTGCTCCTATAGAACACCCACTGAACGCTGGCAGAAGACGTCCGACCTCCCAAAAGGAAAGAAACTCCCCACGTACCTGGGTAGGGCAAAAGAAAAAAGAAGTAACAGGTACAAAAGAATAAGGACGGGACCTGCACCAGTGGGAGGGAACTGTGAAGGACGAAAGGTTTCCACACACTAGGAAGCCCCTTCATGGGCGGACACTGCAGGTGGCAGAGGGTGGAAGCTTCAGAGCCACGGAGGAGAGCGCAGCCACAGGGGTGCAGAGGGCAAAGAGGAGACATTCCCACACAGAGGATTGGTGCTGAGCAGCACTTACCAGCCCGAGAGGTTTGTCTGCTCACCCGCCGGGGCGGGCAGGTGCTGGGAGCTGAGGCTCGTGCCTCAGTCAGATCCCAGGGAGAGGACTGTGGTTGGCGGCGTAAACACAGCCTGAAGGGGCCTAGTGCACCACAGCTAGCCGGGAGGGAGGCCGGGAAAAGGTCTGGAGCTGCCGAACACGCAAGAGCCTTTTTCTTGCCTCTTTGTTTACTGGTGCGCGAGGAGAGGGGATACAGAGCGCCACCTAAACGAGCTCCAGAGACGGGTGAGAGCCACGGCTATCAGTGCGGACCCCAGAGACGGGTATGAGACGCTAAGGTTGCTGCTGCCGCCACCTAGAAACCTGTGTGCGAGCACAGGTCACTATCCACACGGCCCCTCCCGGGAGCCTGTGCAACCCCCCACTGCCAGGGTCCCGTGATCCAGGGACAACTTCCCCGGGAGAACGCACGGCGCGCCTCAGCCTGCTGCAACGTCACGCCTGCCTCTGCCGCCGCAAGCTCGCCCCGAATCTGGAACCCTCCCTCCCCCTGGTCTGAGTGAGCCAGAGACACCGAGTCAGCTGCTCCTTTAACCCCGTCCTGTGTGAGCGAAGAACAGATGCCCTCAGGGTATCTACACGCAGAGGTGGGTCCAAATCCAAAGCTGAAAACCGGGAGCTGTGCGAACAAAGAAGAGAAAGGGAAATCTCTCCCAGCAGCCTCAGAAGAAGTGCATTAAAGCTCCACAAACAACTTGATGTACCTGCACCTGTTGAATACTTGAAAAGACAACAAATCATCCCAAATTGAGGAGGTGGACTTTGGGAGCAGGATATATTATTTTTTCCCCTTTTCCTCTTTTTGTGAGTGTATATGTGTATGCTTCTGTGTGAGATTTTCTCTGTATAGCATTGCTTTCACCATTTGTCCTAGGATTTGGTCCATCTGTTATTTTAGGGGTTTTTTGTTTCTTTGTTTTGACTTTAAAAATTTTTTTTCATAACACATTTTTTCTTAATAATTTTTTTCTTATTTTTATTTTAAAAAATTAAATACGTTTTTTCTTAAGAAGATTTTTTAATTTTTTGTTTTAAAGAATTAAAAAACTATTTTTTCTACATTGTTTCATAATAAAGTTTTTCTTATTTTTTATTTTAAACAATTAAAAATCTTTTCTCTTAATAAATTTTTTAAATACTTTTTTTATTCTTTATTTTAAAAAATTTAAAAATTTATTTTTAAAAATTAATAATTTTTATTAATAAATTTTTCCTTAGTAATTTTTTCTTATTTTTTAGTATAATAACTTTATTTTATTTTCTCTTACTTTATTTTATTTTATTTTATTTTATCCTCTTTACTTCTTTCTTTCTATTTTTCTCCCTTTTGTTCTGAGCCCTGTGGATGAAAGGCCCTCAGTGCTCCAGCCAGGCATCAGGGATGTGCCTCTGATGTGGGAGGGCCACCTTCAGGACACTGGTCCACAAGAGACCTCCCCAGCTCCACGTAATACCAAACGGCGAAAATCTCTCAGAGATCTCCGTCTCAACACCATGACCCAGCTTCACTCAACGACCAGCAAGCTACAGTGCTGGACACCCTATGCCAAACAACTAGCAAGACAGGAACACAGCCCCATCCATTAACAGAGGGGCTGCCAAAAATCATAATAAGGCCACAGACACCCCAAAACACACCACCAGACGTGGACGTGCCCACCAGAAAGACAAGATCCAGCCTCATCCACCAGAACACAGGCACTAGTGCCCTCCACCAGGAAGCCTACACAACCCAATGAAACAACCTTAGCCACTGGGGACAGATACCAAAACCAACAGGAACTACGAACCTGCAGCCTGTGAAAAGGAGACCCCAAACACAGTCAGATAAGCAAAATGAGAAGCCAAAAAAACACACAGCAGATGAAGGAGCAAGGAAAAAACACACCAGACCTAACAAATGAAGAGGAAATAGGCAGTTTACCTGAAAAAGAATTCAGAATAAAGATAGTAACGATGATCCAAAATCTTGGACATGGAATAGGCAAAATGCAAGAAACATTTAAAAAGGACGTAGAAGAAGGAAAGAGGAACCAAGCAACGATGAAAAACACAATAAATGAAATTTAAAATACTCTAGAAGGGATCAATAGCAGAATAACTGAGGCAGAAGAACGGGTAAGTGACCTGGAAGGTAAAATAGTGGAAATAACGACTGCAGAAGAGAATAAAGAAAAAAGAATGAAAAGGACTGAGGACAGTCTCAGAGACCTCTGGGACAACATTAAATGCACCAACATTCGAATTACAGGGGTACCAGAAGAAGAAGAGAAAAGGAAAGGGACTGAGAAAATATTTGAAGAGATTATAGTTGAAAACGTCCCTAATATGGGAAAGGAAATAGTTAGTCAAGTCCTGGAAGCACAGAGAGTCCCATACAGGATAAATCCAAGGAGAAACACGCCAAGACACATATTAATCAAATTATCAAAAATTAAATATAAAGCAAACATAGTAAAAGCAACAAGGGAAAAACAACAAATAACACACAAGGGAATCCCGATAAGGTTAACAGCTGATCTTTCAGCAAAAACTCTGCAAGCCAGAAGGGAGGGGCAGCATATACTGAAAGGGATGAAGGAGAAAAACCTACAACCAAGATGCCTCTACCCAGCAAGGATCTCATTCAGATTTGATGGAGAAATTAAAAACTTTACGGACAAGCAAAAGCTGAGAGAGTTCAGCAGCACCAAACGAGCTTTACAACAAATGCTAATGGAACTTCTGTAGGAAAGAAAAAGAAGAGAAGGAAGACACCTACAATAACAAACCCAAAACATTTAAGAAAATGGGAATAGGAACATACATATCGATAATTACCTGAAATGTAAATGGATTAAATGCTCCCACCAAAAGACACAGACTGGCTGAATGGATACACAAACAAGACCCGTATATATGCTGTCTACAAGAGACCCACTTCAGACCTAGGTACACATACAGACTGAAAGTGAGGGGATGGAAAAAGATATTCCATGCAAATGGAAATCAAAAAAAAAGCTGGAGTATCAAATCTCATATCAGACAAAATTGACTTTAAAATAAAGACTATTACAAGAGACAAAGAAGGACACTATATAATGATCAAGGTATCGATCCAAGAGGAAGGTAGAACAATTGTAACCATTTATGCACCCAACATACGAGCACCTCAATACATAAAGCAAATACTAACAGTCATAAAAGGGGAAATCGACAGTAACACAATAACAGTAGGGGCCTTTAACACCCCACTTTCAACAATGGACAGATATTCAAAATGATACACTATTTAAAACACTAGTTAATTACCAAGTGATCACTGAAGAAATCAAAGGTGAAATCAAAACATACCTAGAAACAAATGACAATGGAGACAGGATGACCCAAAACCTAATGGATGAAGCAAAAGCAGTTGTAAGAGGGAAGTTTATAGCAATACAAGCCTACCTCAGGAAACAGGAAACATCTCGAATAAACAACCTAACCTTGCACCTAAAGCAATAAGAGAAAGAAGAACAAAATTACCCCAAAGATAGCAGAAGGAAAGCAATCATAAAGATCAGATCAGAAATAAATGAAAAAGAAATGAAGGAAACAATAGCAAAGATCAATAAAACTAAAAGCTGGTTCTTTGAGAAGATAAACAAAATTGATAAACCATTAGCCAGACTCATCAAGAGAAAAAGGGAGAAGACTCAGATCAATAGAATTAGAAATGAAAAAGGAGAAGTAACCACTGACACTGCAGAAATACAAAAGATCATGAGAGATTACTACAAGCAACTATATGCCAATAAAATGGACAACCTGGAAGAAATGGACAGATTCTTAGAAATGCACAAACTGCCGAGACTGAACCAGGAAGAAATAGAAAATATGAACAGACCAATCACAAGCACTGAAATTGAAACTGTGATTAAAAACCTTCCAACAAACAAAAGCCCAGGACCAGATGGCTTCACAGGCGAATTCTATCAAACATTTAGAGAAGAGCTAACACCTATCCTTCTCAAACTCTTCCAAAATATTGCAGAGGGAGGAACACTCCCAAACTCATTCTACGAGGCCACCATCACCCTGATACCAAAACCAGACAAAGATGTCACAAAGAAAGAAAACTACAGGCCAATATCACTGATGAACATAGATGCAAAAATCCTCAACAAAATACTAGCAAACAGAATCCAACAGCACATTAAAAGGATCATACACCATGATCAAGTGGGGTTTATCCCAGGAATGCAAGGATTCTTCAATATACGCAAATCAATCAATGTGATACACCATATTAACAAATTGAAGGAGAAAAACCATATGATCATCTCAATAGATGCAGAGAAAGCTTTTGACAAAATTCAACACCCATTTATGATAAAAGCCCTGCAGAAAGTAGGCATAGAGGGAACTTTCCTCAACATAATAAAGGCCATATATGACAAACCCACAGCCAACATTGTCCTCAATGGTGAAAAACTGAAACCATTTCCACTAAGATCAGGAACAAGACAAGGTTGCCCACTCTCACCACTATTATTCAACATAGTTTTGGAAGTGTTAGCCACAGCAATCAGAGAAGACAAAGAAATAAAAAGAATCCAAATCGGAAAAGAAGAAGTAAAGCTGTCACTATTTGCAGACGACATGATACTATACATAGAGAATCCTAAAGAGGCTACCAGAAAACTCCTAGAGCTAATCAATGAATTTGGTAAAGTAGCAGGATACAAAATTAATGCACAGAAATCTCTTGCATTTCTATACACTAATGACGAAAAATCTGAAAGTGAAATTAAGAAAACACTCCCATTTACCATTGCAACAAAAAGAATAAAATATCTAGGAATAAACCTACCTAAGGAGACAAAAGACCTGTATGCAGAAAATTATAAGACACTGATGAAAGAAATTAAAGATGATACAAATAGATGGAGAGATATACCATGTTCCTGGATTGGAAGAATCAACATTGTGAAAATGTCTCTACTACCCAAAGCAATCTACAGATTCAATGCAATCCCTATCAAACTACCACTGGCATTTTTCACAGAACTAGAACAAAAAATTTCACAATTTGTATGGAAACACAAAAGACCCCGAATAGCCAAAGCAATCTTGAGAACGAAAAATGGAGCTGGGGGAATCAGGCTCCCTGACTTCAGACTATATTACAAAGCTTCAGTAATCAAGACAGTTTGGTATTGGCACAAAAACAGAAATATAGATCAATGGAACAGGATAGAAAGCCCAGAGATAAACCCACACACATATGGTCACCTTATCTTTGATAAAGGAGGCAAGCATATACAGTGGAGAAAAGACAGCCTCTTCAATAAGTGGTGCTGGGAAAATTGGACAGGAACATGTAAAAGTATGAAATTAGAACACTCCCTGACACCATGCACAAAAATAAACTCAAAATGGATTAAAGACCGAAGTGTAAGGGCAGACACTATCAAACTCTTAGAGGAAAACATAGGCAGAACACTCTATGACATGCAACACAGCAAGATTCTTTTTGACCCAGCTCCCAGAGAAATGGAAATAAGAACACAAATAAACAAATGGGACCTAATGAAACTGAAAAGCTTTTGCACAGCAAAGGAAACCATAAACAAGACCAAAAGACAACCCTCAGAATGGGAGAAAATATTTGCAAATGAAGCAACTGACAAAGGATTAATCTCCAAGATTTACAAGCAGCTCATGCAGCTCAATAACAAAAAAACGAACAACCCAATCCAAAAATGGGCAGAAGATCTAAATAGACATTTCTCCAAAGAAGATATACAGATGGCCTACAGACACATGAAAGAATGCTCAACATCATTAATCATTAGAGAAATGCAAATCAAAACTACAATGAGATATCATCTTACACCGGTCAGAATGGCCATCATCAAAAAATCTAGAAACAATAAATGCTGGAGAGGGTGTGGAGGAAAGGGAACACTCTTGCACTGTTGGTGGGAATGTAAATTGATACAGCCACTATGGAGAACAGTATGGAGGTTCCTTAAAAAACTACAAATAGAACTACCATACGACCCAGCAATCCCACGACTGGGCATATACCCTGAGAAAACCATAGGTCAAAAAGAGTCATGTACCAAAATGTTCATTGCAGCTCTATTTACAATAGCCAGGACATGGAAGCAACCTAAATGTCCATCGACAGATGAATGGATGAAGAAGATGTGGCACATATATACAATGGAATATTACTCAGCCATAAAAAGAAATGAAATGGAGGTATTTGTAATGAGGTGGATGGAGTTAGAGTCTGTCATACAGAGTGAAGTAAGTCAGAAAGAGAAAAACAAATACAGTATGCTAACACATATATATGGAATCTAAGGGGAAAAAAAAAGGCCATGAAGAACCTAGTGGCAAGACAGGAATAAAGACACAGACCTACTAGAGAATGGACTTGAGGATATGGGGAGGGGGTGGGGTGAGATGTGACAGGGTAAGAGAGTGTCATGGACATATATACACTACCAAATGTAAAATAGATAGCTAGTGGGACGCAGCCGCATAGCACAGGGAGATCAGCTCGGTGCTTTGTGACCACCTAGAGGGGTGGGATGGGGAGGGTGGGACGGAGGGAGATGCAAGAGGGAAGAGAAATGGGAACATATTGTATATGTATAACTGATTCACTTTGTTATACAGCAGATGCTAACACACTATTGTAAGGCAATTATACTTCAATAAAGATGTTTGAGAAAAAAAAAACAAAAAAAAACTAAGAATGTAAAATAAATGTAGTAACCTCATTTAAAAAAAAAGAAATAAATGAAAAAGAAATGAAGGAAACAATAGCAAAGATCAATAAAACTAAAAGCTGGTTCTTTGAGAAGATAAACAAAATTGATAAACCATTAGCCAGACTCATCAAGAAAAAAAGGGAGGGGTCTGGGCAAGGTGGTGGAAGAGTAAGACGCGGAGATCACCTTCCTCCACACAGATACATCAGAAATACATCTACACGTGGACCTGCTCCTATAGAATACCCACTGAACGCTGGCAGAAGACGTCAGACCTCCCAAAAGGAAAGAAACTCCCCACGTACCTGGGTAAGGCAAAAGAAAAAAGAAGTAACAGGTACAAAAGAATAAGGATGGGACCTGCACCAGTGGGAGGGAGCTGTGAAGGATGAAAGGTTTCCACACACTAGGAAGCCCCTTCATGGGCGGACACTGCAGGTGGCAGAGGGTGGAAGCTTCAGAGCCACGGAGGAGAGTGCAGCCACAGGGGTGCAGAGGGCAAAGAGGAGAGATTCCCACACAGAGGATTGGTGCTGAGCAGCACTTACCAGCCCGAGAGGGTTGTCTGCTCACCCGCCGGTGCGGGCGGGGGCTGGGAGCTGAGGCTCATGCCTCGGTCAGATCCCAGGGAGAGGACTGTGGTTGGCGGTGTAAACACAGCCTGAAGGGGCCTAGTGCACCACAGCTAGCCGGGTGGGAGGCCGGGAAAAGGTATGGAGCTGCCGAACAGGAAAGAGCCTTTTTCTTGCCTCTTTGTTTACTGGTGCTCGAGGAGGGGGGATACAGAGCGCCACCTAAACGAGCTCCAGAGACAGGAGAGAGCAACGGCTATCAGTGCGGACCCCAGAGACGGGTATGAGACGCTAAGGTTGCTGCTGCCGCCACCTAGAAACCTGTGTGCGAGCACATGTCACTATCCATATGGCCCCTCCCGGGAGCCTGTGCAACCCCCCACTGCCAGGGTCCCGTGATCCAGGGACAACTTCCCCGGGAGAACGCACGGCGCGCCTCAGGCTGCTGCAACGTCACGCCTGCCTCTGCCGCCGCAAGCTCGCCCCAAATCTGGAACCCTCCCTCCCCCTGGTCTGAGTGAGCCAGAGACACCGAGTCAGCTGCTCCTTTAACCCCGTCCTGTGTGAGCGAAGAACAGATGCCCTCAGGCGACCTACACGCAGAGGTGGGTCCAAATCCAAAGCTGAACCCCGGGAGCTGTGCGAACAAAGAAGAGAAAGGGAAAACTCTCCCAGCAGCCTCAGAAGAAGTGCATTAAAGCTCCACAAACAACTTGATGTACCTGCATCTGTTGAATATCTGAATAGACAACGAATCATCCCAAATTGAGGAGGTGGAGTTTGGGAGCAGGATATATTATTTTTTCCCCTTTTCCTCTTTTTGTGAGTGTATATGTGTATTCTTTTGTGTGAGATTTTCTCTGTATAGCTTTGTTTTCACGATTTGTCCTAGGGTTCGGTCCATCTCTTTTTTGGGGTTTTTTGTTTGTTTGTTTGTTTTGACTTAAAAAATATTTTTTTCATAGTACATTTTTTCTTAATAATTTTTTTCTTATTTTCATTTTAAAAAATTAAACACGATTTTTCTTAAGAAATTTTATCTATTTTTTAGTTTAAATAATCAAAAAATTTTTTTCTACAAATTTTATAATAATGTTTTCCTTATTTTTAATTTTAAACAATTAAATCTTTTTTCTTAATAATTTTTTTCTTATTCTTTATTTTAAAAAATGAAAAAAATTATTTTAAAAAAGTAAAAATAAAATTTATTAATAAATTTTTCCTTAATAATTTTTTTCTTATTTTTTATTATAATAAGTTTATTTTATTTTCTCTTACTTCTTTTTATTTCATTTTATCCTCTTTATTTCTTTCTTTCTATTTTTTCTCCCTTTTGTTCTGAGCCATGTGGATGAAAGGCTCTTGGTGCTCCAGCCAGGCATCAGGGATGTGCCTCTGATGTGGGAGGGCCACCTTCAGGACACTGGTCCACAAGAGACATCCCCAGCTCCACGTAATACCAAATGGCGAAAATCTCTCAGCGATCTCCGTCTCAACACCAAGACCCAGCTTCACTCAACGACAAGCAAGCTACAGTGCTGGACACCCTATGCCAAACAACTAGCAATAGAGGAATACAACCCCATCCACTAGGAGAGAGGCTGCCAAAAATCATCATAAGGCCACAGACACCCCAAAACCCACCACCAGATGTGTACATGCCCACCAGAAAGACAAGATCCAGCCTCATCCACCAGAACACAGGCACTAGTCCCCTCCACCAGGAAGCCCACACAACCCACTGAAACAACCTTAGCCACTGGGGACAGATACCAAAAACAACAGGAACTACGAACCTGCAGCCTGTGAAAAGGAGACCCCAAACAGATTCAGATAAGCCAAACGAGAAGACAGAAAAACACACAGCAGATGAAGGAGCAAGGTAAAAACACACCAGACCTAACAAATGAAGAGGAAATAGGCAGTCTACATGAAAAAGAATTCAGAATAATGATAGTAACGATGATCCAAAATCTTGGACATGGAATAGGCAAAATGCAAGAAACATTTAACAAGGACGTAGAAGAACTAAAGAGGAACCAAGCAACGATGAAAAACACAATAAATGAAATTTATAATACTCTAGAAGGGATCAATAGCAGAATAACTGAGGCAGAAGAACGGGTAAGTGACCTGGAAGGTAAAATAGTGGAAATAACGACTGCAGAAGAGAATAAAGAAAAAAGAATGAAAAGGACTGAGGACAGTCTCAGAGACCTCTGGGACAACATTAAACGCACCAACATTCGAATTATAGGGGTCCCAGAAGAAGAAGAGAAAAGGAAAGGGACTGAGAAAATATTTGAAGAGATTATAGTTGAAAACGTCCCTAATATGGGAAAGGAAATAGTTAGTCAAGTCCTGGAAGCACAGAGAGTCCCATACAGGATAAATCCAAGGAGAAACACGCCAAGACATATATTAATCAAATTATCAAAAATTCAATATAAAGAAAACATAGTAAAAGCAGCAAGGGAAAAACAACAAATAATACACAAGGGAATCCCCATAAGTTTATCTGCTGATCTTTCAACAGAAACTCTGCAAGCCAGAAGGGAGGGGCAGCATATACTGAAAGGGATGAAGGAGAAAAACCTACAACCAAGATGACTCTACCCAGCAAGGATCTCATTCAGATTTGATGGAGAAATTAAAACCTTTATGGACAAGCAAAACTGAGAGAGTTCAGCACCACCAAACCAGCTTTACAACAAATGCTAAAGGAACTTCTGTAGGAAAGAAACAGAAGAGAAGGAAAACACCTACAATAACAAACCCAAAACGTTTAAAAAAATGGGAATAGGAACATACATATCGATAATTACCTGAAATGTAAAGGGATTAAATGCTCCCACCAAAAGACACAGACTGGCTGAATGGATACAAAAACAAGACCTGTATATATGCTGTCTACAAGAGACCCACTTCAGACCTAGGGACACATACAGACTGAAAGTGAGGGGATGGAAAAAGAGATTCCATGCAAATGGAAATCAAAAGAAAGCTGGAGTAGCAATTCTCATATCAAACAAAATTGACTTTAAAATAAAGACTATTACAAGAGACAAAGAAGGAAACTATATAATGATCAAGGTATTGATCCAAGAGGAAGGTAGAACAATTGTAACCATTTATGCACCCAACATACGAGCACCTCAATACATAAGGCAAATACTAACAGTCATAAAAGGGGAAATCGACAGTAACACAATCATAGTAGGGGCCTTTAACACCCCACTTTCAACAATGGACAGATATCCAAAATGATACACTACTTAAAACACTAGATAATAACCAAGTGATCACTGAAGAAATCAAAGGGGAAATCAAAAAATACCTAGAAACAAATGACAATGGAGACACGATGACCCAAAACCTATGGGATGAAGCAAAAGCAGTACTAAGAGGGAAGTTTATAGCAATACAAGCCTACCTCAGGAAACTGGATACATCTCGAATAAACAACCTAACCTTGCACCTAAAGCAATAAGAGAAAGAAGAACAAAATTACCCCAAAGATAGCAGAAGGAAAGCAATCATAAAGATCAGATCAGAAATAAATGAAAAAGAAATGAAGGAAACAATAGCAAAGATCAATAAAACTAAAAGCTGGTTCTTTGAGAAGATAAACAAAATTGATAAACCATTAGCCAGACTCATCAAGAAAAAAAGGGAGGGGTCTGGGCAAGATGGCGGAAGAGTAAGATGTGGAGATCACCTTCCTCCCCACAGATACATCAGAAATACATCTACACGTGGACCTGCTCCTATAGAACACCCACTGAACGCTGGCAGAAGACGTCCGACCTCCCAAAAGGAAAGAAACTCCCCACGTACCTGGGTAGGGCAAAAGAAAAAAGAAGTAACAGGTACAAAAGAATAAGGACGGGACCTGCACCAGTGGGAGGGAACTGTGAAGGACGAAAGGTTTCCACACACTAGGAAGCCCCTTCATGGGCGGACACTGCAGGTGGCAGAGGGTGGAAGCTTCAGAGCCACGGAGGAGAGCGCAGCCACAGGGGTGCAGAGGGCAAAGAGGAGACATTCCCACACAGAGGATTGGTGCTGAGCAGCACTTACCAGCCCGAGAGGTTTGTCTGCTCACCCGCCGGGGCGGGCAGGTGCTGGGAGCTGAGGCTCGTGCCTCAGTCAGATCCCAGGGAGAGGACTGTGGTTGGCGGCGTAAACACAGCCTGAAGGGGCCTAGTGCACCACAGCTAGCCGGGAGGGAGGCCGGGAAAAGGTCTGGAGCTGCCGAACACGCAAGAGCCTTTTTCTTGCCTCTTTGTTTACTGGTGCGCGAGGAGAGGGGATACAGAGCGCCACCTAAACGAGCTCCAGAGACGGGTGAGAGCCACGGCTATCAGTGCGGACCCCAGAGACGGGTATGAGACGCTAAGGTTGCTGCTGCCGCCACCTAGAAACCTGTGTGCGAGCACAGGTCACTATCCACACGGCCCCTCCCGGGAGCCTGTGCAACCCCCCACTGCCAGGGTCCCGTGATCCAGGGACAACTTCCCCGGGAGAACGCACGGCGCGCCTCAGCCTGCTGCAACGTCACGCCTGCCTCTGCCGCCGCAAGCTCGCCCCGAATCTGGAACCCTCCCTCCCCCTGGTCTGAGTGAGCCAGAGACACCGAGTCAGCTGCTCCTTTAACCCCGTCCTGTGTGAGCGAAGAACAGATGCCCTCAGGGTATCTACACGCAGAGGTGGGTCCAAATCCAAAGCTGAAAACCGGGAGCTGTGCGAACAAAGAAGAGAAAGGGAAATCTCTCCCAGCAGCCTCAGAAGAAGTGCATTAAAGCTCCACAAACAACTTGATGTACCTGCACCTGTTGAATACTTGAAAAGACAACGAATCATCCCAAATTGAGGAGGTGGACTTTGGGAGCAGGATATATTATTTTTTCCCCTTTTCCTCTTTTTGTGAGTGTATATGTGTATGCTTCTGTGTGAGATTTTCTCTGTATAGCATTGCTTTCACCATTTGTCCTAGGATTTGGTCCATCTGTTATTTTAGGGGTTTTTTGTTTCTTTGTTTTGACTTTAAAAATTTTTTTTCATAACACATTTTTTCTTAATAATTTTTTTCTTATTTTTATTTTAAAAAATTAAATACGTTTTTTCTTAAGAAGATTTTTTAATTTTTTGTTTTAAAGAATTAAAAAACTATTTTTTCTACATTGTTTCATAATAAAGTTTTTCTTATTTTTTATTTTAAACAATTAAAAATCTTTTCTCTTAATAAATTTTTTAAATACTTTTTTTATTCTTTATTTTAAAAAATTTAAAAATTTATTTTTAAAAATTAATAATTTTTATTAATAAATTTTTCCTTAGTAATTTTTTCTTATTTTTTAGTATAATAACTTTATTTTATTTTCTCTTACTTTATTTTATTTTATTTTATTTTATCCTCTTTACTTCTTTCTTTCTATTTTTCTCCCTTTTGTTCTGAGCCCTGTGGATGAAAGGCCCTCAGTGCTCCAGCCAGGCATCAGGGATGTGCCTCTGATGTGGGAGGGCCACCTTCAGGACACTGGTCCACAAGAGACCTCCCCAGCTCCACGTAATACCAAACGGCGAAAATCTCTCAGAGATCTCCGTCTCAACACCATGACCCAGCTTCACTCAACGACCAGCAAGCTACAGTGCTGGACACCCTATGCCAAACAACTAGCAAGACAGGAACACAGCCCCATCCATTAACAGAGGGGCTGCCAAAAATCATAATAAGGCCACAGACACCCCAAAACACACCACCAGACGTGGACGTGCCCACCAGAAAGACAAGATCCAGCCTCATCCACCAGAACACAGGCACTAGTGCCCTCCACCAGGAAGCCTACACAACCCAATGAAACAACCTTAGCCACTGGGGACAGATACCAAAACCAACAGGAACTACGAACCTGCAGCCTGTGAAAAGGAGACCCCAAACACAGTCAGATAAGCAAAATGAGAAGCCAAAAAAACACACAGCAGATGAAGGAGCAAGGAAAAAACACACCAGACCTAACAAATGAAGAGGAAATAGGCAGTTTACCTGAAAAAGAATTCAGAATAAAGATAGTAACGATGATCCAAAATCTTGGACATGGAATAGGCAAAATGCAAGAAACATTTAAAAAGGACGTAGAAGAAGGAAAGAGGAACCAAGCAACGATGAAAAACACAATAAATGAAATTTAAAATACTCTAGAAGGGATCAATAGCAGAATAACTGAGGCAGAAGAACGGGTAAGTGACCTGGAAGGTAAAATAGTGGAAATAACGACTGCAGAAGAGAATAAAGAAAAAAGAATGAAAAGGACTGAGGACAGTCTCAGAGACCTCTGGGACAACATTAAATGCACCAACATTCGAATTACAGGGGTACCAGAAGAAGAAGAGAAAAGGAAAGGGACTGAGAAAATATTTGAAGAGATTATAGTTGAAAACGTCCCTAATATGGGAAAGGAAATAGTTAGTCAAGTCCTGGAAGCACAGAGAGTCCCATACAGGATAAATCCAAGGAGAAACACGCCAAGACACATATTAATCAAATTATCAAAAATTAAATATAAAGCAAACATAGTAAAAGCAACAAGGGAAAAACAACAAATAACACACAAGGGAATCCCGATAAGGTTAACAGCTGATCTTTCAGCAAAAACTCTGCAAGCCAGAAGGGAGGGGCAGCATATACTGAAAGGGATGAAGGAGAAAAACCTACAACCAAGATGCCTCTACCCAGCAAGGATCTCATTCAGATTTGATGGAGAAATTAAAAACTTTACGGACAAGCAAAAGCTGAGAGAGTTCAGCAGCACCAAACGAGCTTTACAACAAATGCTAATGGAACTTCTGTAGGAAAGAAAAAGAAGAGAAGGAAGACACCTACAATAACAAACCCAAAACATTTAAGAAAATGGGAATAGGAACATACATATCGATAATTACCTGAAATGTAAATGGATTAAATGCTCCCACCAAAAGACACAGACTGGCTGAATGGATACACAAACAAGACCCGTATATATGCTGTCTACAAGAGACCCACTTCAGACCTAGGTACACATACAGACTGAAAGTGAGGGGATGGAAAAAGATATTCCATGCAAATGGAAATCAAAAAAAAAGCTGGAGTATCAAATCTCATATCAGACAAAATTGACTTTAAAATAAAGACTATTACAAGAGACAAAGAAGGACACTATATAATGATCAAGGTATCGATCCAAGAGGAAGGTAGAACAATTGTAACCATTTATGCACCCAACATACGAGCACCTCAATACATAAAGCAAATACTAACAGTCATAAAAGGGGAAATCGACAGTAACACAATAACAGTAGGGGCCTTTAACACCCCACTTTCAACAATGGACAGATATTCAAAATGATACACTATTTAAAACACTAGTTAATTACCAAGTGATCACTGAAGAAATCAAAGGTGAAATCAAAACATACCTAGAAACAAATGACAATGGAGACAGGATGACCCAAAACCTAATGGATGAAGCAAAAGCAGTTGTAAGAGGGAAGTTTATAGCAATACAAGCCTACCTCAGGAAACAGGAAACATCTCGAATAAACAACCTAACCTTGCACCTAAAGCAATAAGAGAAAGAAGAACAAAATTACCCCAAAGATAGCAGAAGGAAAGCAATCATAAAGATCAGATCAGAAATAAATGAAAAAGAAATGAAGGAAACAATAGCAAAGATCAATAAAACTAAAAGCTGGTTCTTTGAGAAGATAAACAAAATTGATAAACCATTAGCCAGACTCATCAAGAGAAAAAGGGAGAAGACTCAGATCAATAGAATTAGAAATGAAAAAGGAGAAGTAACCACTGACACTGCAGAAATACAAAAGATCATGAGAGATTACTACAAGCAACTATATGCCAATAAAATGGACAACCTGGAAGAAATGGACAGATTCTTAGAAATGCACAAACTGCCGAGACTGAACCAGGAAGAAATAGAAAATATGAACAGACCAATCACAAGCACTGAAATTGAAACTGTGATTAAAAACCTTCCAACAAACAAAAGCCCAGGACCAGATGGCTTCACAGGCGAATTCTATCAAACATTTAGAGAAGAGCTAACACCTATCCTTCTCAAACTCTTCCAAAATATTGCAGAGGGAGGAACACTCCCAAACTCATTCTACGAGGCCACCATCACCCTGATACCAAAACCAGACAAAGATGTCACAAAGAAAGAAAACTACAGGCCAATATCACTGATGAACATAGATGCAAAAATCCTCAACAAAATACTAGCAAACAGAATCCAACAGCACATTAAAAGGATCATACACCATGATCAAGTGGGGTTTATCCCAGGAATGCAAGGATTCTTCAATATACGCAAATCAATCAATGTGATACACCATATTAACAAATTGAAGGAGAAAAACCATATGATCATCTCAATAGATGCAGAGAAAGCTTTTGACAAAATTCAACACCCATTTATGATAAAAGCCCTGCAGAAAGTAGGCATAGAGGGAACTTTCCTCAACATAATAAAGGCCATATATGACAAACCCACAGCCAACATTGTCCTCAATGGTGAAAAACTGAAACCATTTCCACTAAGATCAGGAACAAGACAAGGTTGCCCACTCTCACCACTATTATTCAACATAGTTTTGGAAGTGTTAGCCACAGCAATCAGAGAAGACAAAGAAATAAAAAGAATCCAAATCGGAAAAGAAGAAGTAAAGCTGTCACTATTTGCAGACGACATGATACTATACATAGAGAATCCTAAAGAGGCTACCAGAAAACTCCTAGAGCTAATCAATGAATTTGGTAAAGTATCAGGATACAAAATTAATGCACAGAAATCTCTTGCATTTCTATACACTAATGACGAAAAATCTGAAAGTGAAATTAAGAAAACACTCCCATTTACCATTGCAACAAAAAGAATAAAATATCTAGGAATAAACCTACCTAAGGAGACAAAAGACCTGTATGCAGAAAATTATAAGACACTGATGAAAGAAATTAAAGATGATACAAATAGATGGAGAGATATACCATGTTCCTGGATTGGAAGAATCAACATTGTGAAAATGTCTCTACTACCCAAAGCAATCTACAGATTCAATGCAATCCCTATCAAACTACCACTGGCATTTTTCACAGAACTAGAACAAAAAATTTCACAATTTGTATGGAAACACAAAAGACCCCGAATAGCCAAAGCAATCTTGAGAACGAAAAATGGAGCTGGGGGAATCAGGCTCCCTGACTTCAGACTATATTACAAAGCTTCAGTAATCAAGACAGTTTGGTATTGGCACAAAAACAGAAATATAGATCAATGGAACAGGATAGAAAGCCCAGAGATAAACCCACACACATATGGTCACCTTATCTTTGATAAAGGAGGCAAGCATATACAGTGGAGAAAAGACAGCCTCTTCAATAAGTGGTGCTGGGAAAATTGGACAGGAACATGTAAAAGTATGAAATTAGAACACTCCCTGACACCATGCACAAAAATAAACTCAAAATGGATTAAAGACCGAAGTGTAAGGGCAGACACTATCAAACTCTTAGAGGAAAACATAGGCAGAACACTCTATGACATGCAACACAGCAAGATTCTTTTTGACCCAGCTCCCAGAGAAATGGAAATAAGAACACAAATAAACAAATGGGACCTAATGAAACTGAAAAGCTTTTGCACAGCAAAGGAAACCATAAACAAGACCAAAAGACAACCCTCAGAATGGGAGAAAATATTTGCAAATGAAGCAACTGACAAAGGATTAATCTCCAAGATTTACAAGCAGCTCATGCAGCTCAATAACAAAAAAACGAACAACCCAATCCAAAAATGGGCAGAAGATCTAAATAGACATTTCTCCAAAGAAGATATACAGATGGCCTACAGACACATGAAAGAATGCTCAACATCATTAATCATTAGAGAAATGCAAATCAAAACTACAATGAGATATCATCTTACACCGGTCAGAATGGCCATCATCAAAAAATCTAGAAACAATAAATGCTGGAGAGGGTGTGGAGGAAAGGGAACACTCTTGCACTGTTGGTGGGAATGTAAATTGATACAGCCACTATGGAGAACAGTATGGAGGTTCCTTAAAAAACTACAAATAGAACTACCATACGACCCAGCAATCCCACGACTGGGCATATACCCTGAGAAAACCATAGGTCAAAAAGAGTCATGTACCACAATGTTCATTGCAGCTCTATTTACAATAGCCAGGACATGGAAGCAACCTAAATGTCCATCGACAGATGAATGGATGAAGAAGATGTGGCACATATATACAATGGAATATTACTCAGCCATAAAAAGAAATGAAATGGAGGTATTTGTAATGAGGTGGATGGAGTTAGAGTCTGTCATACAGAGTGAAGTAAGTCAGAAAGAGAAAAACAAATACAGTATGCTAACACATATATATGGAATCTAAGGGGAAAAAAAAAGGCCATGAAGAACCTAGTGGCAAGACAGGAATAAAGACACAGACCTACTAGAGAATGGACTTGAGGATATGGGGAGGGGGTGGGGTGAGATGTGACAGGGTAAGAGAGTGTCATGGACATATATACACTACCAAATGTAAAATAGATAGCTAGTGGGACGCAGCCGCATAGCACAGGGAGATCAGCTCGGTGCTTTGTGACCACCTAGAGGGGTGGGATGGGGAGGGTGGGACGGAGGGAGATGCAAGAGGGAAGAGAAATGGGAACATATTGTATATGTATAACTGATTCACTTTGTTATACAGCAGATGCTAACACACTATTGTAAGGCAATTATACTTCAATAAAGATGTTTGAGAAAAAAAAACAAAAAAAAACTAAGAATGTAAAATAAATGTAGTAACCTCATTTAAAAAAAAAAGAAATAAATGAAAAAGAAATGAAGGAAACAATAGCAAAGATCAATAAAACTAAAAGCTGGTTCTTTGAGAAGATAAACAAAATTGATAAACCATTAGCCAGACTCATCAAGAAAAAAAGGGAGGGGTCTGGGCAAGGTGGTGGAAGAGTAAGACGCGGAGATCACCTTCCTCCACACAGATACATCAGAAATACATCTACACGTGGACCTGCTCCTATAGAATACCCACTGAACGCTGGCAGAAGACGTCAGACCTCCCAAAAGGAAAGAAACTCCCCACGTACCTGGGTAAGGCAAAAGAAAAAAGAAGTAACAGGTACAAAAGAATAAGGATGGGACCTGCACCAGTGGGAGGGAGCTGTGAAGGATGAAAGGTTTCCACACACTAGGAAGCCCCTTCATGGGCGGACACTGCAGGTGGCAGAGGGTGGAAGCTTCAGAGCCACGGAGGAGAGTGCAGCCACAGGGGTGCAGAGGGCAAAGAGGAGAGATTCCCACACAGAGGATTGGTGCTGAGCAGCACTTACCAGCCCGAGAGGGTTGTCTGCTCACCCGCCGGTGCGGGCGGGGGCTGGGAGCTGAGGCTCATGCCTCGGTCAGATCCCAGGGAGAGGACTGTGGTTGGCGGTGTAAACACAGCCTGAAGGGGCCTAGTGCACCACAGCTAGCCGGGTGGGAGGCCGGGAAAAGGTATGGAGCTGCCGAACAGGAAAGAGCCTTTTTCTTGCCTCTTTGTTTACTGGTGCTCGAGGAGGGGGGATACAGAGCGCCACCTAAACGAGCTCCAGAGACAGGAGAGAGCAACGGCTATCAGTGCGGACCCCAGAGACGGGTATGAGACGCTAAGGTTGCTGCTGCCGCCACCTAGAAACCTGTGTGCGAGCACATGTCACTATCCATATGGCCCCTCCCGGGAGCCTGTGCAACCCCCCACTGCCAGGGTCCCGTGATCCAGGGACAACTTCCCCGGGAGAACGCACGGCGCGCCTCAGGCTGCTGCAACGTCACGCCTGCCTCTGCCGCCGCAAGCTCGCCCCAAATCTGGAACCCTCCCTCCCCCTGGTCTGAGTGAGCCAGAGACACCGAGTCAGCTGCTCCTTTAACCCCGTCCTGTGTGAGCGAAGAACAGATGCCCTCAGGCGACCTACACGCAGAGGTGGGTCCAAATCCAAAGCTGAACCCCGGGAGCTGTGCGAACAAAGAAGAGAAAGGGAAAACTCTCCCAGCAGCCTCAGAAGAAGTGCATTAAAGCTCCACAAACAACTTGATGTACCTGCATCTGTTGAATATCTGAATAGACAACGAATCATCCCAAATTGAGGAGGTGGAGTTTGGGAGCAGGATATATTATTTTTTCCCCTTTTCCTCTTTTTGTGAGTGTATATGTGTATTCTTTTGTGTGAGATTTTCTCTGTATAGCTTTGTTTTCACAATTTGTCCTAGGGTTCGGTCCATCTCTTTTTTGGGGTTTTTTGTTTGTTTGTTTGTTTTGACTTAAAAAATATTTTTTTCATAGTACATTTTTTCTTAATAATTTTTTTCTTATTTTCATTTTAAAAAATTAAACACGATTTTTCTTAAGAAATTTTATCTATTTTTTAGTTTAAATAATCAAAAAATTTTTTTCTACAAATTTTATAATAATGTTTTCCTTATTTTTAATTTTAAACAATTAAATCTTTTTTCTTAATAATTTTTTTCTTATTCTTTATTTTAAAAAATGAAAAAAATTATTTTAAAAAAGTAAAAATAAAATTTATTAATAAATTTTTCCTTAATAATTTTTTTCTTATTTTTTATTATAATAAGTTTATTTTATTTTCTCTTACTTCTTTTTATTTCATTTTATCCTCTTTATTTCTTTCTTTCTATTTTTTCTCCCTTTTGTTCTGAGCCATGTGGATGAAAGGCTCTTGGTGCTCCAGCCAGGCATCAGGGATGTGCCTCTGATGTGGGAGGGCCACCTTCAGGACACTGGTCCACAAGAGACATCCCCAGCTCCACGTAATACCAAATGGCGAAAATCTCTCAGCGATCTCCGTCTCAACACCAAGACCCAGCTTCACTCAACGACAAGCAAGCTACAGTGCTGGACACCCTATGCCAAACAACTAGCAATAGAGGAATACAACCCCATCCACTAGGAGAGAGGCTGCCAAAAATCATCATAAGGCCACAGACACCCCAAAACCCACCACCAGATGTGTACATGCCCACCAGAAAGACAAGATCCAGCCTCATCCACCAGAACACAGGCACTAGTCCCCTCCACCAGGAAGCCCACACAACCCACTGAAACAACCTTAGCCACTGGGGACAGATACCAAAAACAACAGGAACTACGAACCTGCAGCCTGTGAAAAGGAGACCCCAAACAGATTCAGATAAGCCAAACGAGAAGACAGAAAAACACACAGCAGATGAAGGAGCAAGGTAAAAACACACCAGACCTAACAAATGAAGAGGAAATAGGCAGTCTACATGAAAAAGAATTCAGAATAATGATAGTAACGATGATCCAAAATCTTGGACATGGAATAGGCAAAATGCAAGAAACATTTAACAAGGACGTAGAAGAACTAAAGAGGAACCAAGCAACGATGAAAAACACAATAAATGAAATTTATAATACTCTAGAAGGGATCAATAGCAGAATAACTGAGGCAGAAGAACGGGTAAGTGACCTGGAAGGTAAAATAGTGGAAATAACGACTGCAGAAGAGAATAAAGAAAAAAGAATGAAAAGGACTGAGGACAGTCTCAGAGACCTCTGGGACAACATTAAACGCACCAACATTCGAATTATAGGGGTCCCAGAAGAAGAAGAGAAAAGGAAAGGGACTGAGAAAATATTTGAAGAGATTATAGTTGAAAACGTCCCTAATATGGGAAAGGAAATAGTTAGTCAAGTCCTGGAAGCACAGAGAGTCCCATACAGGATAAATCCAAGGAGAAACACGCCAAGACATATATTAATCAAATTATCAAAAATTCAATATAAAGAAAACATAGTAAAAGCAGCAAGGGAAAAACAACAAATAATACACAAGGGAATCCCCATAAGTTTATCTGCTGATCTTTCAACAGAAACTCTGCAAGCCAGAAGGGAGGGGCAGCATATACTGAAAGGGATGAAGGAGAAAAACCTACAACCAAGATGACTCTACCCAGCAAGGATCTCATTCAGATTTGATGGAGAAATTAAAACCTTTATGGACAAGCAAAACTGAGAGAGTTCAGCACCACCAAACCAGCTTTACAACAAATGCTAAAGGAACTTCTGTAGGAAAGAAACAGAAGAGAAGGAAAACACCTACAATAACAAACCCAAAACGTTTAAAAAAATGGGAATAGGAACATACATATCGATAATTACCTGAAATGTAAAGGGATTAAATGCTCCCACCAAAAGACACAGACTGGCTGAATGGATACAAAAACAAGACCTGTATATATGCTGTCTACAAGAGACCCACTTCAGACCTAGGGACACATACAGACTGAAAGTGAGGGGATGGAAAAAGATATCCCATGCAAATGGAAATCAAAAGAAAGCTGGAGTAGCAATTCTCATATCAAACAAAATTGACTTTAAAATAAAGACTATTACAAGAGACAAAGAAGGAAACTATATAATGATCAAGGTATTGATCCAAGAGGAAGGTAGAACAATTGTAACCATTTATGCACCCAACATACGAGCACCTCAATACATAAGGCAAATACTAACAGTCATAAAAGGGGAAATCGACAGTAACACAATCATAGTAGGGGCCTTTAACACCCCACTTTCAACAATGGACAGATATCCAAAATGATACACTACTTAAAACACTAGATAATAACCAAGTGATCACTGAAGAAATCAAAGGGGAAATCAAAAAATACCTAGAAACAAATGACAATGGAGACACGATGACCCAAAACCTATGGGATGAAGCAAAAGCAGTACTAAGAGGGAAGTTTATAGCAATACAAGCCTACCTCAGGAAACTGGATACATCTCGAATAAACAACCTAACCTTGCACCTAAAGCAATAAGAGAAAGAAGAACAAAATTACCCCAAAGATAGCAGAAGGAAAGCAATCATAAAGATCAGATCAGAAATAAATGAAAAAGAAATGAAGGAAACAATAGCAAAGATCAATAAAACTAAAAGCTGGTTCTTTGAGAAGATAAACAAAATTGATAAACCATTAGCCAGACTCATCAAGAAAAAAAGGGAGGGGTCTGGGCAAGATGGCGGAAGAGTAAGATGTGGAGATCACCTTCCTCCCCACAGATACATCAGAAATACATCTACACGTGGACCTGCTCCTATAGAACACCCACTGAACGCTGGCAGAAGACGTCCGACCTCCCAAAAGGAAAGAAACTCCCCACGTACCTGGGTAGGGCAAAAGAAAAAAGAAGTAACAGGTACAAAAGAATAAGGACGGGACCTGCACCAGTGGGAGGGAACTGTGAAGGACGAAAGGTTTCCACACACTAGGAAGCCCCTTCATGGGCGGACACTGCAGGTGGCAGAGGGTGGAAGCTTCAGAGCCACGGAGGAGAGCGCAGCCACAGGGGTGCAGAGGGCAAAGAGGAGACATTCCCACACAGAGGATTGGTGCTGAGCAGCACTTACCAGCCCGAGAGGTTTGTCTGCTCACCCGCCGGGGCGGGCAGGTGCTGGGAGCTGAGGCTCGTGCCTCAGTCAGATCCCAGGGAGAGGACTGTGGTTGGCGGCGTAAACACAGCCTGAAGGGGCCTAGTGCACCACAGCTAGCCGGGAGGGAGGCCGGGAAAAGGTCTGGAGCTGCCGAACACGCAAGAGCCTTTTTCTTGCCTCTTTGTTTACTGGTGCGCGAGGAGAGGGGATACAGAGCGCCACCTAAACGAGCTCCAGAGACGGGTGAGAGCCACGGCTATCAGTGCGGACCCCAGAGACGGGTATGAGACGCTAAGGTTGCTGCTGCCGCCACCTAGAAACCTGTGTGCGAGCACAGGTCACTATCCACACGGCCCCTCCCGGGAGCCTGTGCAACCCCCCACTGCCAGGGTCCCGTGATCCAGGGACAACTTCCCCGGGAGAACGCACGGCGCGCCTCAGCCTGCTGCAACGTCACGCCTGCCTCTGCCGCCGCAAGCTCGCCCCGAATCTGGAACCCTCCCTCCCCCTGGTCTGAGTGAGCCAGAGACACCGAGTCAGCTGCTCCTTTAACCCCGTCCTGTGTGAGCGAAGAACAGATGCCCTCAGGGTATCTACACGCAGAGGTGGGTCCAAATCCAAAGCTGAAAACCGGGAGCTGTGCGAACAAAGAAGAGAAAGGGAAATCTCTCCCAGCAGCCTCAGAAGAAGTGCATTAAAGCTCCACAAAAAACTTGATGTACCTGCACCTGTTGAATACTTGAAAAGACAACGAATCATCCCAAATTGAGGAGGTGGACTTTGGGAGCAGGATATATTATTTTTTCCCCTTTTCCTCTTTTTGTGAGTGTATATGTGTATGCTTCTGTGTGAGATTTTCTCTGTATAGCATTGCTTTCACCATTTGTCCTAGGATTTGGTCCATCTGTTATTTTAGGGGTTTTTTGTTTCTTTGTTTTGACTTTAAAAATTTTTTTTTCATAATACATTTTTTCTTAATAATTTTTTTCTTATTTTTATTTTAAAAAATTAAATACGTTTTTTCTTAAGAAGATTTTTTAATTTTTTGTTTTAAAGAATTAAAAAACTATTTTTTCTACATTGTTTCATAATAAAGTTTTTCTTATTTTTTATTTTAAACAATTAAAAATCTTTTCTCTTAATAAATTTTTTAAATACTTTTTTTATTCTTTATTTTAAAAAATTTAAAAATTTATTTTTAAAAATTAATAATTTTTATTAATAAATTTTTCCTTAGTAATTTTTTCTTATTTTTTAGTATAATAACTTTATTTTATTTTCTCTTACTTTATTTTATTTTATTTTATTTTATCCTCTTTACTTCTTTCTTTCTATTTTTCTCCCTTTTGTTCTGAGCCCTGTGGATGAAAGGCCCTCAGTGCTCCAGCCAGGCATCAGGGATGTGCCTCTGATGTGGGAGGGCCACCTTCAGGACACTGGTCCACAAGAGACCTCCCCAGCTCCACGTAATACCAAACGGCGAAAATCTCTCAGAGATCTCCGTCTCAACACCATGACCCAGCTTCACTCAACGACCAGCAAGCTACAGTGCTGGACACCCTATGCCAAACAACTAGCAAGACAGGAACACAGCCCCATCCATTAACAGAGGGGCTGCCAAAAATCATAATAAGGCCACAGACACCCCAAAACACACCACCAGACGTGGACGTGCCCACCAGAAAGACAAGATCCAGCCTCATCCACCAGAACACAGGCACTAGTGCCCTCCACCAGGAAGCCTACACAACCCAATGAAACAACCTTAGCCACTGGGGACAGATACCAAAACCAACAGGAACTACGAACCTGCAGCCTGTCAAAAGGAGACCCCAAACACAGTCAGATAAGCAAAATGAGAAGCCAAAAAAACACACAGCAGATGAAGGAGCAAGGAAAAAACACACCAGACCTAACAAATGAAGAGGAAATAGGCAGTTTACCTGAAAAAGAATTCAGAATAAAGATAGTAACGATGATCCAAAATCTTGGACATGGAATAGGCAAAATGCAAGAAACATTTAAAAAGGACGTAGAAGAAGGAAAGAGGAACCAAGCAACGATGAAAAACACAATAAATGAAATTTAAAATACTCTAGAAGGGATCAATAGCAGAATAACTGAGGCAGAAGAACGGGTAAGTGACCTGGAAGGTAAAATAGTGGAAATAACGACTGCAGAAGAGAATAAAGAAAAAAGAATGAAAAGGACTGAGGACAGTCTCAGAGACCTCTGGGACAACATTAAATGCACCAACATTCGAATTACAGGGGTACCAGAAGAAGAAGAGAAAAGGAAAGGGACTGAGAAAATATTTGAAGAGATTATAGTTGAAAACGTCCCTAATATGGGAAAGGAAATAGTTAGTCAAGTCCTGGAAGCACAGAGAGTCCCATACAGGATAAATCCAAGGAGAAACACGCCAAGACACATATTAATCAAATTATCAAAAATTAAATATAAAGCAAACATAGTAAAAGCAACAAGGGAAAAACAACAAATAACACACAAGGGAATCCCGATAAGGTTAACAGCTGATCTTTCAGCAAAAACTCTGCAAGCCAGAAGGGAGGGGCAGCATATACTGAAAGGGATGAAGGAGAAAAACCTACAACCAAGATGCCTCTACCCAGCAAGGATCTCATTCAGATTTGATGGAGAAATTAAAAACTTTACGGACAAGCAAAAGCTGAGAGAGTTCAGCAGCACCAAACGAGCTTTACAACAAATGCTAATGGAACTTCTGTAGGAAAGAAAAAGAAGAGAAGGAAGACACCTACAATAACAAACCCAAAACATTTAAGAAAATGGGAATAGGAACATACATATCGATAATTACCTGAAATGTAAATGGATTAAATGCTCCCACCAAAAGACACAGACTGGCTGAATGGATACACAAACAAGACCCGTATATATGCTGTCTACAAGAGACCCACTTCAGACCTAGGTACACATACAGACTGAAAGTGAGGGGATGGAAAAAGATATTCCATGCAAATGGAAATCAAAAAAAAAGCTGGAGTATCAAATCTCATATCAGACAAAATTGACTTTAAAATAAAGACTATTACAAGAGACAAAGAAGGACACTATATAATGATCAAGGTATCGATCCAAGAGGAAGGTAGAACAATTGTAACCATTTATGCACCCAACATACGAGCACCTCAATACATAAAGCAAATACTAACAGTCATAAAAGGGGAAATCGACAGTAACACAATAACAGTAGGGGCCTTTAACACCCCACTTTCAACAATGGACAGATATTCAAAATGATACACTATTTAAAACACTAGTTAATTACCAAGTGATCACTGAAGAAATCAAAGGTGAAATCAAAACATACCTAGAAACAAATGACAATGGAGACAGGATGACCCAAAACCTAATGGATGAAGCAAAAGCAGTTGTAAGAGGGAAGTTTATAGCAATACAAGCCTACCTCAGGAAACAGGAAACATCTCGAATAAACAACCTAACCTTGCACCTAAAGCAATAAGAGAAAGAAGAACAAAATTACCCCAAAGATAGCAGAAGGAAAGCAATCATAAAGATCAGATCAGAAATAAATGAAAAAGAAATGAAGGAAACAATAGCAAAGATCAATAAAACTAAAAGCTGGTTCTTTGAGAAGATAAACAAAATTGATAAACCATTAGCCAGACTCATCAAGAGAAAAAGGGAGAAGACTCAGATCAATAGAATTAGAAATGAAAAAGGAGAAGTAACCACTGACACTGCAGAAATACAAAAGATCATGAGAGATTACTACAAGCAACTATATGCCAATAAAATGGACAACCTGGAAGAAATGGACAGATTCTTAGAAATGCACAAACTGCCGAGACTGAACCAGGAAGAAATAGAAAATATGAACAGACCAATCACAAGCACTGAAATTGAAACTGTGATTAAAAACCTTCCAACAAACAAAAGCCCAGGACCAGATGGCTTCACAGGCGAATTCTATCAAACATTTAGAGAAGAGCTAACACCTATCCTTCTCAAACTCTTCCAAAATATTGCAGAGGGAGGAACACTCCCAAACTCATTCTACGAGGCCACCATCACCCTGATACCAAAACCAGACAAAGATGTCACAAAGAAAGAAAACTACAGGCCAATATCACTGATGAACATAGATGCAAAAATCCTCAACAAAATACTAGCAAACAGAATCCAACAGCACATTAAAAGGATCATACACCATGATCAAGTGGGGTTTATCCCAGGAATGCAAGGATTCTTCAATATACGCAAATCAATCAATGTGATACACCATATTAACAAATTGAAGGAGAAAAACCATATGATCATCTCAATAGATGCAGAGAAAGCTTTTGACAAAATTCAACACCCATTTATGATAAAAGCCCTGCAGAAAGTAGGCATAGAGGGAACTTTCCTCAACATAATAAAGGCCATATATGACAAACCCACAGCCAACATTGTCCTCAATGGTGAAAAACTGAAACCATTTCCACTAAGATCAGGAACAAGACAAGGTTGCCCACTCTCACCACTATTATTCAACATAGTTTTGGAAGTGTTAGCCACAGCAATCAGAGAAGACAAAGAAATAAAAAGAATCCAAATCGGAAAAGAAGAAGTAAAGCTGTCACTATTTGCAGACGACATGATACTATACATAGAGAATCCTAAAGAGGCTACCAGAAAACTCCTAGAGCTAATCAATGAATTTGGTAAAGTAGCAGGATACAAAATTAATGCACAGAAATCTCTTGCATTTCTATACACTAATGACGAAAAATCTGAAAGTGAAATTAAGAAAACACTCCCATTTACCATTGCAACAAAAAGAATAAAATATCTAGGAATAAACCTACCTAAGGAGACAAAAGACCTGTATGCAGAAAATTATAAGACACTGATGAAAGAAATTAAAGATGATACAAATAGATGGAGAGATATACCATGTTCCTGGATTGGAAGAATCAACATTGTGAAAATGTCTCTACTACCCAAAGCAATCTACAGATTCAATGCAATCCCTATCAAACTACCACTGGCATTTTTCACAGAACTAGAACAAAAAATTTCACAATTTGTATGGAAACACAAAAGACCCCGAATAGCCAAAGCAATCTTGAGAACGAAAAATGGAGCTGGGGGAATCAGGCTCCCTGACTTCAGACTATATTACAAAGCTTCAGTAATCAAGACAGTTTGGTATTGGCACAAAAACAGAAATATAGATCAATGGAACAGGATAGAAAGCCCAGAGATAAACCCACACACATATGGTCACCTTATCTTTGATAAAGGAGGCAAGCATATACAGTGGAGAAAAGACAGCCTCTTCAATAAGTGGTGCTGGGAAAATTGGACAGGAACATGTAAAAGTATGAAATTAGAACACTCCCTGACACCATGCACAAAAATAAACTCAAAATGGATTAAAGACCGAAGTGTAAGGGCAGACACTATCAAACTCTTAGAGGAAAACATAGGCAGAACACTCTATGACATGCAACACAGCAAGATTCTTTTTGACCCAGCTCCCAGAGAAATGGAAATAAGAACACAAATAAACAAATGGGACCTAATGAAACTGAAAAGCTTTTGCACAGCAAAGGAAACCATAAACAAGACCAAAAGACAACCCTCAGAATGGGAGAAAATATTTGCAAATGAAGCAACTGACAAAGGATTAATCTCCAAGATTTACAAGCAGCTCATGCAGCTCAATAACAAAAAAACGAACAACCCAATCCAAAAATGGGCAGAAGATCTAAATAGACATTTCTCCAAAGAAGATATACAGATGGCCTACAGACACATGAAAGAATGCTCAACATCATTAATCATTAGAGAAATGCAAATCAAAACTACAATGAGATATCATCTTACACCGGTCAGAATGGCCATCATCAAAAAATCTAGAAACAATAAATGCTGGAGAGGGTGTGGAGGAAAGGGAACACTCTTGCACTGTTGGTGGGAATGTAAATTGATACAGCCACTATGGAGAACAGTATGGAGGTTCCTTAAAAAACTACAAATAGAACTACCATACGACCCAGCAATCCCACGACTGGGCATATACCCTGAGAAAACCATAGGTCAAAAAGAGTCATGTACCAAAATGTTCATTGCAGCTCTATTTACAATAGCCAGGACATGGAAGCAACCTAAATGTCCATCGACAGATGAATGGATGAAGAAGATGTGGCACATATATACAATGGAATATTACTCAGCCATAAAAAGAAATGAAATGGAGGTATTTGTAATGAGGTGGATGGAGTTAGAGTCTGTCATACAGAGTGAAGTAAGTCAGAAAGAGAAAAACAAATACAGTATGCTAACACATATATATGGAATCTAAGGGGAAAAAAAAAGGCCATGAAGAACCTAGTGGCAAGACAGGAATAAAGACACAGACCTACTAGAGAATGGACTTGAGGATATGGGGAGGGGGTGGGGTGAGATGTGACAGGGTAAGAGAGTGTCATGGACATATATACACTACCAAATGTAAAATAGATAGCTAGTGGGACGCAGCCGCATAGCACAGGGAGATCAGCTCGGTGCTTTGTGACCACCTAGAGGGGTGGGATGGGGAGGGTGGGACGGAGGGAGATGCAAGAGGGAAGAGAAATGGGAACATATTGTATATGTATAACTGATTCACTTTGTTATACAGCAGATGCTAACACACTATTGTAAGGCAATTATACTTCAATAAAGATGTTTGAGAAAAAAAAAACAAAAAAAAACTAAGAATGTAAAATAAATGTAGTAACCTCATTTAAAAAAAAAGAAATAAATGAAAAAGAAATGAAGGAAACAATAGCAAAGATCAATAAAACTAAAAGCTGGTTCTTTGAGAAGATAAACAAAATTGATAAACCATTAGCCAGACTCATCAAGAAAAAAAGGGAGGGGTCTGGGCAAGGTGGTGGAAGAGTAAGACGCGGAGATCACCTTCCTCCACACAGATACATCAGAAATACATCTACACGTGGACCTGCTCCTATAGAATACCCACTGAACGCTGGCAGAAGACGTCAGACCTCCCAAAAGGAAAGAAACTCCCCACGTACCTGGGTAAGGCAAAAGAAAAAAGAAGTAACAGGTACAAAAGAATAAGGATGGGACCTGCACCAGTGGGAGGGAGCTGTGAAGGATGAAAGGTTTCCACACACTAGGAAGCCCCTTCATGGGCGGACACTGCAGGTGGCAGAGGGTGGAAGCTTCAGAGCCACGGAGGAGAGTGCAGCCACAGGGGTGCAGAGGGCAAAGAGGAGAGATTCCCACACAGAGGATTGGTGCTGAGCAGCACTTACCAGCCCGAGAGGGTTGTCTGCTCACCCGCCGGTGCGGGCGGGGGCTGGGAGCTGAGGCTCATGCCTCGGTCAGATCCCAGGGAGAGGACTGTGGTTGGCGGTGTAAACACAGCCTGAAGGGGCCTAGTGCACCACAGCTAGCCGGGTGGGAGGCCGGGAAAAGGTATGGAGCTGCCGAACAGGAAAGAGCCTTTTTCTTGCCTCTTTGTTTACTGGTGCTCGAGGAGGGGGGATACAGAGCGCCACCTAAACGAGCTCCAGAGACAGGAGAGAGCAACGGCTATCAGTGCGGACCCCAGAGACGGGTATGAGACGCTAAGGTTGCTGCTGCCGCCACCTAGAAACCTGTGTGCGAGCACATGTCACTATCCATATGGCCCCTCCCGGGAGCCTGTGCAACCCCCCACTGCCAGGGTCCCGTGATCCAGGGACAACTTCCCCGGGAGAACGCACGGCGCGCCTCAGGCTGCTGCAACGTCACGCCTGCCTCTGCCGCCGCAAGCTCGCCCCAAATCTGGAACCCTCCCTCCCCCTGGTCTGAGTGAGCCAGAGACACCGAGTCAGCTGCTCCTTTAACCCCGTCCTGTGTGAGCGAAGAACAGATGCCCTCAGGCGACCTACACGCAGAGGTGGGTCCAAATCCAAAGCTGAACCCCGGGAGCTGTGCGAACAAAGAAGAGAAAGGGAAAACTCTCCCAGCAGCCTCAGAAGAAGTGCATTAAAGCTCCACAAACAACTTGATGTACCTGCATCTGTTGAATATCTGAATAGACAACGAATCATCCCAAATTGAGGAGGTGGAGTTTGGGAGCAGGATATATTATTTTTTCCCCTTTTCCTCTTTTTGTGAGTGTATATGTGTATTCTTTTGTGTGAGATTTTCTCTGTATAGCTTTGTTTTCACGATTTGTCCTAGGGTTCGGTCCATCTCTTTTTTGGGGTTTTTTGTTTGTTTGTTTGTTTTGACTTAAAAAATATTTTTTTCATAGTACATTTTTTCTTAATAATTTTTTTCTTATTTTCATTTTAAAAAATTAAACACGATTTTTCTTAAGAAATTTTATCTATTTTTTAGTTTAAATAATCAAAAAATTTTTTTCTACAAATTTTATAATAATGTTTTCCTTATTTTTAATTTTAAACAATTAAATCTTTTTTCTTAATAATTTTTTTCTTATTCTTTATTTTAAAAAATGAAAAAAATTATTTTAAAAAAGTAAAAATAAAATTTATTAATAAATTTTTCCTTAATAATTTTTTTCTTATTTTTTATTATAATAAGTTTATTTTATTTTCTCTTACTTCTTTTTATTTCATTTTATCCTCTTTATTTCTTTCTTTCTATTTTTTCTCCCTTTTGTTCTGAGCCATGTGGATGAAAGGCTCTTGGTGCTCCAGCCAGGCATCAGGGATGTGCCTCTGATGTGGGAGGGCCACCTTCAGGACACTGGTCCACAAGAGACATCCCCAGCTCCACGTAATACCAAATGGCGAAAATCTCTCAGCGATCTCCGTCTCAACACCAAGACCCAGCTTCACTCAACGACAAGCAAGCTACAGTGCTGGACACCCTATGCCAAACAACTAGCAATAGAGGAATACAACCCCATCCACTAGGAGAGAGGCTGCCAAAAATCATCATAAGGCCACAGACACCCCAAAACCCACCACCAGATGTGTACATGCCCACCAGAAAGACAAGATCCAGCCTCATCCACCAGAACACAGGCACTAGTCCCCTCCACCAGGAAGCCCACACAACCCACTGAAACAACCTTAGCCACTGGGGACAGATACCAAAAACAACAGGAACTACGAACCTGCAGCCTGTGAAAAGGAGACCCCAAACAGATTCAGATAAGCCAAACGAGAAGACAGAAAAACACACAGCAGATGAAGGAGCAAGGTAAAAACACACCAGACCTAACAAATGAAGAGGAAATAGGCAGTCTACATGAAAAAGAATTCAGAATAATGATAGTAACGATGATCCAAAATCTTGGACATGGAATAGGCAAAATGCAAGAAACATTTAACAAGGACGTAGAAGAACTAAAGAGGAACCAAGCAACGATGAAAAACACAATAAATGAAATTTATAATACTCTAGAAGGGATCAATAGCAGAATAACTGAGGCAGAAGAACGGGTAAGTGACCTGGAAGGTAAAATAGTGGAAATAACGACTGCAGAAGAGAATAAAGAAAAAAGAATGAAAAGGACTGAGGACAGTCTCAGAGACCTCTGGGACAACATTAAACGCACCAACATTCGAATTATAGGGGTCCCAGAAGAAGAAGAGAAAAGGAAAGGGACTGAGAAAATATTTGAAGAGATTATAGTTGAAAACGTCCCTAATATGGGAAAGGAAATAGTTAGTCAAGTCCTGGAAGCACAGAGAGTCCCATACAGGATAAATCCAAGGAGAAACACGCCAAGACATATATTAATCAAATTATCAAAAATTCAATATAAAGAAAACATAGTAAAAGCAGCAAGGGAAAAACAACAAATAATACACAAGGGAATCCCCATAAGTTTATCTGCTGATCTTTCAACAGAAACTCTGCAAGCCAGAAGGGAGGGGCAGCATATACTGAAAGGGATGAAGGAGAAAAACCTACAACCAAGATGACTCTACCCAGCAAGGATCTCATTCAGATTTGATGGAGAAATTAAAACCTTTATGGACAAGCAAAACTGAGAGAGTTCAGCACCACCAAACCAGCTTTACAACAAATGCTAAAGGAACTTCTGTAGGAAAGAAACAGAAGAGAAGGAAAACACCTACAATAACAAACCCAAAACGTTTAAAAAAATGGGAATAGGAACATACATATCGATAATTACCTGAAATGTAAAGGGATTAAATGCTCCCACCAAAAGACACAGACTGGCTGAATGGATACAAAAACAAGACCTGTATATATGCTGTCTACAAGAGACCCACTTCAGACCTAGGGACACATACAGACTGAAAGTGAGGGGATGGAAAAAGATATCCCATGCAAATGGAAATCAAAAGAAAGCTGGAGTAGCAATTCTCATATCAAACAAAATTGACTTTAAAATAAAGACTATTACAAGAGACAAAGAAGGAAACTATATAATGATCAAGGTATTGATCCAAGAGGAAGGTAGAACAATTGTAACCATTTATGCACCCAACATACGAGCACCTCAATACATAAGGCAAATACTAACAGTCATAAAAGGGGAAATCGACAGTAACACAATCATAGTAGGGGCCTTTAACACCCCACTTTCAACAATGGACAGATATCCAAAATGATACACTACTTAAAACACTAGATAATAACCAAGTGATCACTGAAGAAATCAAAGGGGAAATCAAAAAATACCTAGAAACAAATGACAATGGAGACACGATGACCCAAAACCTATGGGATGAAGCAAAAGCAGTACTAAGAGGGAAGTTTATAGCAATACAAGCCTACCTCAGGAAACTGGATACATCTCGAATAAACAACCTAACCTTGCACCTAAAGCAATAAGAGAAAGAAGAACAAAATTACCCCAAAGATAGCAGAAGGAAAGCAATCATAAAGATCAGATCAGAAATAAATGAAAAAGAAATGAAGGAAACAATAGCAAAGATCAATAAAACTAAAAGCTGGTTCTTTGAGAAGATAAACAAAATTGATAAACCATTAGCCAGACTCATCAAGAAAAAAAGGGAGGGGTCTGGGCAAGATGGCGGAAGAGTAAGATGTGGAGATCACCTTCCTCCCCACAGATACATCAGAAATACATCTACACGTGGACCTGCTCCTATAGAACACCCACTGAACGCTGGCAGAAGACGTCCGACCTCCCAAAAGGAAAGAAACTCCCCACGTACCTGGGTAGGGCAAAAGAAAAAAGAAGTAACAGGTACAAAAGAATAAGGACGGGACCTGCACCAGTGGGAGGGAACTGTGAAGGACGAAAGGTTTCCACACACTAGGAAGCCCCTTCATGGGCGGACACTGCAGGTGGCAGAGGGTGGAAGCTTCAGAGCCACGGAGGAGAGCGCAGCCACAGGGGTGCAGAGGGCAAAGAGGAGACATTCCCACACAGAGGATTGGTGCTGAGCAGCACTTACCAGCCCGAGAGGTTTGTCTGCTCACCCGCCGGGGCGGGCAGGTGCTGGGAGCTGAGGCTCGTGCCTCAGTCAGATCCCAGGGAGAGGACTGTGGTTGGCGGCGTAAACACAGCCTGAAGGGGCCTAGTGCACCACAGCTAGCCGGGAGGGAGGCCGGGAAAAGGTCTGGAGCTGCCGAACACGCAAGAGCCTTTTTCTTGCCTCTTTGTTTACTGGTGCGCGAGGAGAGGGGATACAGAGCGCCACCTAAACGAGCTCCAGAGACGGGTGAGAGCCACGGCTATCAGTGCGGACCCCAGAGACGGGTATGAGACGCTAAGGTTGCTGCTGCCGCCACCTAGAAACCTGTGTGCGAGCACAGGTCACTATCCACACGGCCCCTCCCGGGAGCCTGTGCAACCCCCCACTGCCAGGGTCCCGTGATCCAGGGACAACTTCCCCGGGAGAACGCACGGCGCGCCTCAGCCTGCTGCAACGTCACGCCTGCCTCTGCCGCCGCAAGCTCGCCCCGAATCTGGAACCCTCCCTCCCCCTGGTCTGAGTGAGCCAGAGACACCGAGTCAGCTGCTCCTTTAACCCCGTCCTGTGTGAGCGAAGAACAGATGCCCTCAGGGTATCTACACGCAGAGGTGGGTCCAAATCCAAAGCTGAAAACCGGGAGCTGTGCGAACAAAGAAGAGAAAGGGAAATCTCTCCCAGCAGCCTCAGAAGAAGTGCATTAAAGCTCCACAAACAACTTGATGTACCTGCACCTGTTGAATACTTGAAAAGACAACGAATCATCCCAAATTGAGGAGGTGGACTTTGGGAGCAGGATATATTATTTTTTCCCCTTTTCCTCTTTTTGTGAGTGTATATGTGTATGCTTCTGTGTGAGATTTTCTCTGTATAGCATTGCTTTCACCATTTGTCCTAGGATTTGGTCCATCTGTTATTTTAGGGGTTTTTTGTTTCTTTGTTTTGACTTTAAAAATTTTTTTTTCATAATACATTTTTTCTTAATAATTTTTTTCTTATTTTTATTTTAAAAAATTAAATACGTTTTTTCTTAAGAAGATTTTTTAATTTTTTGTTTTAAAGAATTAAAAAACTATTTTTTCTACATTGTTTCATAATAAAGTTTTTCTTATTTTTTATTTTAAACAATTAAAAATCTTTTCTCTTAATAAATTTTTTAAATACTTTTTTTATTCTTTATTTTAAAAAATTTAAAAATTTATTTTTAAAAATTAATAATTTTTATTAATAAATTTTTCCTTAGTAATTTTTTCTTATTTTTTAGTATAATAACTTTATTTTATTTTCTCTTACTTTATTTTATTTTATTTTATTTTATCCTCTTTACTTCTTTCTTTCTATTTTTCTCCCTTTTGTTCTGAGCCCTGTGGATGAAAGGCCCTCAGTGCTCCAGCCAGGCATCAGGGATGTGCCTCTGATGTGGGAGGGCCACCTTCAGGACACTGGTCCACAAGAGACCTCCCCAGCTCCACGTAATACCAAACGGCGAAAATCTCTCAGAGATCTCCGTCTCAACACCATGACCCAGCTTCACTCAACGACCAGCAAGCTACAGTGCTGGACACCCTATGCCAAACAACTAGCAAGACAGGAACACAGCCCCATCCATTAACAGAGGGGCTGCCAAAAATCATAATAAGGCCACAGACACCCCAAAACACACCACCAGACGTGGACGTGCCCACCAGAAAGACAAGATCCAGCCTCATCCACCAGAACACAGGCACTAGTGCCCTCCACCAGGAAGCCTACACAACCCAATGAAACAACCTTAGCCACTGGGGACAGATACCAAAACCAACAGGAACTACGAACCTGCAGCCTGTCAAAAGGAGACCCCAAACACAGTCAGATAAGCAAAATGAGAAGCCAAAAAAACACACAGCAGATGAAGGAGCAAGGAAAAAACACACCAGACCTAACAAATGAAGAGGAAATAGGCAGTTTACCTGAAAAAGAATTCAGAATAAAGATAGTAACGATGATCCAAAATCTTGGACATGGAATAGGCAAAATGCAAGAAACATTTAAAAAGGACGTAGAAGAAGGAAAGAGGAACCAAGCAACGATGAAAAACACAATAAATGAAATTTAAAATACTCTAGAAGGGATCAATAGCAGAATAACTGAGGCAGAAGAACGGGTAAGTGACCTGGAAGGTAAAATAGTGGAAATAACGACTGCAGAAGAGAATAAAGAAAAAAGAATGAAAAGGACTGAGGACAGTCTCAGAGACCTCTGGGACAACATTAAATGCACCAACATTCGAATTACAGGGGTACCAGAAGAAGAAGAGAAAAGGAAAGGGACTGAGAAAATATTTGAAGAGATTATAGTTGAAAACGTCCCTAATATGGGAAAGGAAATAGTTAGTCAAGTCCTGGAAGCACAGAGAGTCCCATACAGGATAAATCCAAGGAGAAACACGCCAAGACACATATTAATCAAATTATCAAAAATTAAATATAAAGCAAACATAGTAAAAGCAACAAGGGAAAAACAACAAATAACACACAAGGGAATCCCGATAAGGTTAACAGCTGATCTTTCAGCAAAAACTCTGCAAGCCAGAAGGGAGGGGCAGCATATACTGAAAGGGATGAAGGAGAAAAACCTACAACCAAGATGCCTCTACCCAGCAAGGATCTCATTCAGATTTGATGGAGAAATTAAAAACTTTACGGACAAGCAAAAGCTGAGAGAGTTCAGCAGCACCAAACGAGCTTTACAACAAATGCTAATGGAACTTCTGTAGGAAAGAAAAAGAAGAGAAGGAAGACACCTACAATAACAAACCCAAAACATTTAAGAAAATGGGAATAGGAACATACATATCGATAATTACCTGAAATGTAAATGGATTAAATGCTCCCACCAAAAGACACAGACTGGCTGAATGGATACACAAACAAGACCCGTATATATGCTGTCTACAAGAGACCCACTTCAGACCTAGGTACACATACAGACTGAAAGTGAGGGGATGGAAAAAGATATTCCATGCAAATGGAAATCAAAAAAAAAGCTGGAGTATCAAATCTCATATCAGACAAAATTGACTTTAAAATAAAGACTATTACAAGAGACAAAGAAGGACACTATATAATGATCAAGGTATCGATCCAAGAGGAAGGTAGAACAATTGTAACCATTTATGCACCCAACATACGAGCACCTCAATACATAAAGCAAATACTAACAGTCATAAAAGGGGAAATCGACAGTAACACAATAACAGTAGGGGCCTTTAACACCCCACTTTCAACAATGGACAGATATTCAAAATGATACACTATTTAAAACACTAGTTAATTACCAAGTGATCACTGAAGAAATCAAAGGTGAAATCAAAACATACCTAGAAACAAATGACAATGGAGACAGGATGACCCAAAACCTAATGGATGAAGCAAAAGCAGTTGTAAGAGGGAAGTTTATAGCAATACAAGCCTACCTCAGGAAACAGGAAACATCTCGAATAAACAACCTAACCTTGCACCTAAAGCAATAAGAGAAAGAAGAACAAAATTACCCCAAAGATAGCAGAAGGAAAGCAATCATAAAGATCAGATCAGAAATAAATGAAAAAGAAATGAAGGAAACAATAGCAAAGATCAATAAAACTAAAAGCTGGTTCTTTGAGAAGATAAACAAAATTGATAAACCATTAGCCAGACTCATCAAGAGAAAAAGGGAGAAGACTCAGATCAATAGAATTAGAAATGAAAAAGGAGAAGTAACCACTGACACTGCAGAAATACAAAAGATCATGAGAGATTACTACAAGCAACTATATGCCAATAAAATGGACAACCTGGAAGAAATGGACAGATTCTTAGAAATGCACAAACTGCCGAGACTGAACCAGGAAGAAATAGAAAATATGAACAGACCAATCACAAGCACTGAAATTGAAACTGTGATTAAAAACCTTCCAACAAACAAAAGCCCAGGACCAGATGGCTTCACAGGCGAATTCTATCAAACATTTAGAGAAGAGCTAACACCTATCCTTCTCAAACTCTTCCAAAATATTGCAGAGGGAGGAACACTCCCAAACTCATTCTACGAGGCCACCATCACCCTGATACCAAAACCAGACAAAGATGTCACAAAGAAAGAAAACTACAGGCCAATATCACTGATGAACATAGATGCAAAAATCCTCAACAAAATACTAGCAAACAGAATCCAACAGCACATTAAAAGGATCATACACCATGATCAAGTGGGGTTTATCCCAGGAATGCAAGGATTCTTCAATATACGCAAATCAATCAATGTGATACACCATATTAACAAATTGAAGGAGAAAAACCATATGATCATCTCAATAGATGCAGAGAAAGCTTTTGACAAAATTCAACACCCATTTATGATAAAAGCCCTGCAGAAAGTAGGCATAGAGGGAACTTTCCTCAACATAATAAAGGCCATATATGACAAACCCACAGCCAACATTGTCCTCAATGGTGAAAAACTGAAACCATTTCCACTAAGATCAGGAACAAGACAAGGTTGCCCACTCTCACCACTATTATTCAACATAGTTTTGGAAGTGTTAGCCACAGCAATCAGAGAAGACAAAGAAATAAAAAGAATCCAAATCGGAAAAGAAGAAGTAAAGCTGTCACTATTTGCAGACGACATGATACTATACATAGAGAATCCTAAAGAGGCTACCAGAAAACTCCTAGAGCTAATCAATGAATTTGGTAAAGTAGCAGGATACAAAATTAATGCACAGAAATCTCTTGCATTTCTATACACTAATGACGAAAAATCTGAAAGTGAAATTAAGAAAACACTCCCATTTACCATTGCAACAAAAAGAATAAAATATCTAGGAATAAACCTACCTAAGGAGACAAAAGACCTGTATGCAGAAAATTATAAGACACTGATGAAAGAAATTAAAGATGATACAAATAGATGGAGAGATATACCATGTTCCTGGATTGGAAGAATCAACATTGTGAAAATGTCTCTACTACCCAAAGCAATCTACAGATTCAATGCAATCCCTATCAAACTACCACTGGCATTTTTCACAGAACTAGAACAAAAAATTTCACAATTTGTATGGAAACACAAAAGACCCCGAATAGCCAAAGCAATCTTGAGAACGAAAAATGGAGCTGGGGGAATCAGGCTCCCTGACTTCAGACTATATTACAAAGCTTCAGTAATCAAGACAGTTTGGTATTGGCACAAAAACAGAAATATAGATCAATGGAACAGGATAGAAAGCCCAGAGATAAACCCACACACATATGGTCACCTTATCTTTGATAAAGGAGGCAAGCATATACAGTGGAGAAAAGACAGCCTCTTCAATAAGTGGTGCTGGGAAAATTGGACAGGAACATGTAAAAGTATGAAATTAGAACACTCCCTGACACCATGCACAAAAATAAACTCAAAATGGATTAAAGACCGAAGTGTAAGGGCAGACACTATCAAACTCTTAGAGGAAAACATAGGCAGAACACTCTATGACATGCAACACAGCAAGATTCTTTTTGACCCAGCTCCCAGAGAAATGGAAATAAGAACACAAATAAACAAATGGGACCTAATGAAACTGAAAAGCTTTTGCACAGCAAAGGAAACCATAAACAAGACCAAAAGACAACCCTCAGAATGGGAGAAAATATTTGCAAATGAAGCAACTGACAAAGGATTAATCTCCAAGATTTACAAGCAGCTCATGCAGCTCAATAACAAAAAAACGAACAACCCAATCCAAAAATGGGCAGAAGATCTAAATAGACATTTCTCCAAAGAAGATATACAGATGGCCTACAGACACATGAAAGAATGCTCAACATCATTAATCATTAGAGAAATGCAAATCAAAACTACAATGAGATATCATCTTACACCGGTCAGAATGGCCATCATCAAAAAATCTAGAAACAATAAATGCTGGAGAGGGTGTGGAGGAAAGGGAACACTCTTGCACTGTTGGTGGGAATGTAAATTGATACAGCCACTATGGAGAACAGTATGGAGGTTCCTTAAAAAACTACAAATAGAACTACCATACGACCCAGCAATCCCACGACTGGGCATATACCCTGAGAAAACCATAGGTCAAAAAGAGTCATGTACCAAAATGTTCATTGCAGCTCTATTTACAATAGCCAGGACATGGAAGCAACCTAAATGTCCATCGACAGATGAATGGATGAAGAAGATGTGGCACATATATACAATGGAATATTACTCAGCCATAAAAAGAAATGAAATGGAGGTATTTGTAATGAGGTGGATGGAGTTAGAGTCTGTCATACAGAGTGAAGTAAGTCAGAAAGAGAAAAACAAATACAGTATGCTAACACATATATATGGAATCTAAGGGGAAAAAAAAAGGCCATGAAGAACCTAGTGGCAAGACAGGAATAAAGACACAGACCTACTAGAGAATGGACTTGAGGATATGGGGAGGGGGTGGGGTGAGATGTGACAGGGTAAGAGAGTGTCATGGACATATATACACTACCAAATGTAAAATAGATAGCTAGTGGGACGCAGCCGCATAGCACAGGGAGATCAGCTCGGTGCTTTGTGACCACCTAGAGGGGTGGGATGGGGAGGGTGGGACGGAGGGAGATGCAAGAGGGAAGAGAAATGGGAACATATTGTATATGTATAACTGATTCACTTTGTTATACAGCAGATGCTAACACACTATTGTAAGGCAATTATACTTCAATAAAGATGTTTGAGAAAAAAAAAACAAAAAAAAACTAAGAATGTAAAATAAATGTAGTAACCTCATTTAAAAAAAAAAGAAATAAATGAAAAAGAAATGAAGGAAACAATAGCAAAGATCAATAAAACTAAAAGCTGGTTCTTTGAGAAGATAAACAAAATTGATAAACCATTAGCCAGACTCATCAAGAAAAAAAGGGAGGGGTCTGGGCAAGGTGGTGGAAGAGTAAGACGCGGAGATCACCTTCCTCCACACAGATACATCAGAAATACATCTACACGTGGACCTGCTCCTATAGAATACCCACTGAACGCTGGCAGAAGACGTCAGACCTCCCAAAAGGAAAGAAACTCCCCACGTACCTGGGTAAGGCAAAAGAAAAAAGAAGTAACAGGTACAAAAGAATAAGGATGGGACCTGCACCAGTGGGAGGGAGCTGTGAAGGATGAAAGGTTTCCACACACTAGGAAGCCCCTTCATGGGCAGACACTGCAGGTGGCAGAGGGTGGAAGCTTCAGAGCCACGGAGGAGAGCGCAGCCACAGGGGTGCAGAGGGCAAAGAGGAGAGATTCCCACACAGAGGATTGGTGCTGAGCAGCACTTACCAGCCCGAGAGGGTTGTCTGCTCACCCGCCGGTGCGGGCGGGGGCTGGGAGCTGAGGCTCATGCCTCGGTCAGATCCCAGGGAGAGGACTGTGGTTGGCGGTGTAAACACAGCCTGAAGGGGCCTAGTGCACCACAGCTAGCCGGGTGGGAGGCCGGGAAAAGGTATGGAGCTGCCAAACAGGAAAGAGCCTTTTTCTTGCCTCTTTGTTTACTGGTGCTCGAGGAGGGGGGATACAGAGCGCCACCTAAACGAGCTCCAGAGACAGGAGAGAGCAACGGCTATCAGTGCGGACCCCAGAGACGGGTATGAGACGCTAAGGTTGCTGCTGCCGCCACCTAGAAACCTGTGTGCGAGCACATGTCACTATCCATATGGCCCCTCCCGGGAGCCTGTGCAACCCCCCACTGCCAGGGTCCCGTGATCCAGGGACAACTTCCCCGGGAGAACGCACGGCGCGCCTCAGGCTGCTGCAACGTCACGCCTGCCTCTGCCGCCGCAAGCTCGCCCCAAATCTGGAACCCTCCCTCCCCCTGGTCTGAGTGAGCCAGAGACACCGAGTCAGCTGCTCCTTTAACCCCGTCCTGTGTGAGCGAAGAACAGATGCCCTCAGGTGACCTACACGCAGAGGTGGGTCCAAATCCAAAGCTGAACCCCGGGAGCTGTGCGAACAAAGAAGAGAAAGGGAAAACTCTCCCAGCAGCCTCAGAAGAAGTGCATTAAAGCTCCACAAACAACTTGATGTACCTGCATCTGTTGAATATCTGAATAGACAACGAATCATCCCAAATTGAGGAGGTGGAGTTTGGGAGCAGGATATATTATTTTTTCCCCTTTTCCTCTTTTTGTGAGTGTATATGTGTATTCTTTTGTGTGAGATTTTCTCTGTATAGCTTTGTTTTCACGATTTGTCCTAGGGTTCGGTCCATCTCTTTTTTGGGGTTTTTTGTTTGTTTGTTTGTTTTGACTTAAAAAATATTTTTTTCATAGTACATTTTTTCTTAATAATTTTTTTCTTATTTTCATTTTAAAAAATTAAACACGATTTTTCTTAAGAAATTTTATCTATTTTTTAGTTTAAATAATCAAAAAATTTTTTTCTACAAATTTTATAATAATGTTTTCCTTATTTTTAATTTTAAACAATTAAATCTTTTTTCTTAATAATTTTTTTCTTATTCTTTATTTTAAAAAATGAAAAAAATTATTTTAAAAAAGTAAAAATAAAATTTATTAATAAATTTTTCCTTAATAATTTTTTTCTTATTTTTTATTATAATAAGTTTATTTTATTTTCTCTTACTTCTTTTTATTTCATTTTATCCTCTTTATTTCTTTCTTTCTATTTTTTCTCCCTTTTGTTCTGAGCCATGTGGATGAAAGGCTCTTGGTGCTCCAGCCAGGCATCAGGGATGTGCCTCTGATGTGGGAGGGCCACCTTCAGGACACTGGTCCACAAGAGACATCCCCAGCTCCACGTAATACCAAATGGCGAAAATCTCTCAGCGATCTCCGTCTCAACACCAAGACCCAGCTTCACTCAACGACAAGCAAGCTACAGTGCTGGACACCCTATGCCAAACAACTAGCAATAGAGGAATACAACCCCATCCACTAGGAGAGAGGCTGCCAAAAATCATCATAAGGCCACAGACACCCCAAAACCCACCACCAGATGTGTACATGCCCACCAGAAAGACAAGATCCAGCCTCATCCACCAGAACACAGGCACTAGTCCCCTCCACCAGGAAGCCCACACAACCCACTGAAACAACCTTAGCCACTGGGGACAGATACCAAAAACAACAGGAACTACGAACCTGCAGCCTGTGAAAAGGAGACCCCAAACAGATTCAGATAAGCCAAACGAGAAGACAGAAAAACACACAGCAGATGAAGGAGCAAGGTAAAAACACACCAGACCTAACAAATGAAGAGGAAATAGACAGTCTACATGAAAAAGAATTCAGAATAATGATAGTAACGATGATCCAAAATCTTGGACATGGAATAGGCAAAATGCAAGAAACATTTAACAAGGACGTAGAAGAACTAAAGAGGAACCAAGCAACGATGAAAAACACAATAAATGAAATTTATAATACTCTAGAAGGGATCAATAGCAGAATAACTGAGGCAGAAGAACGGGTAAGTGACCTGGAAGGTAAAATAGTGGAAATAACGACTGCAGAAGAGAATAAAGAAAAAAGAATGAAAAGGACTGAGGACAGTCTCAGAGACCTCTGGGACAACATTAAACGCACCAACATTCGAATTATAGGGGTCCCAGAAGAAGAAGAGAAAAGGAAAGGGACTGAGAAAATATTTGAAGAGATTATAGTTGAAAACGTCCCTAATATGGGAAAGGAAATAGTTAGTCAAGTCCTGGAAGCACAGAGAGTCCCATACAGGATAAATCCAAGGAGAAACACGCCAAGACATATATTAATCAAATTATCAAAAATTCAATATAAAGAAAACATAGTAAAAGCAGCAAGGGAAAAACAACAAATAATACACAAGGGAATCCCCATAAGTTTATCTGCTGATCTTTCAACAGAAACTCTGCAAGCCAGAAGGGAGGGGCAGCATATACTGAAAGGGATGAAGGAGAAAAACCTACAACCAAGATGACTCTACCCAGCAAGGATCTCATTCAGATTTGATGGAGAAATTAAAACCTTTATGGACAAGCAAAACTGAGAGAGTTCAGCACCACCAAACCAGCTTTACAACAAATGCTAAAGGAACTTCTGTAGGAAAGAAACAGAAGAGAAGGAAAACACCTACAATAACAAACCCAAAACGTTTAAAAAAATGGGAATAGGAACATACATATCGATAATTACCTGAAATGTAAAGGGATTAAATGCTCCCACCAAAAGACACAGACTGGCTGAATGGATACAAAAACAAGACCTGTATATATGCTGTCTACAAGAGACCCACTTCAGACCTAGGGACACATACAGACTGAAAGTGAGGGGATGGAAAAAGATATCCCATGCAAATGGAAATCAAAAGAAAGCTGGAGTAGCAATTCTCATATCAAACAAAATTGACTTTAAAATAAAGACTATTACAAGAGACAAAGAAGGAAACTATATAATGATCAAGGTATTGATCCAAGAGGAAGGTAGAACAATTGTAACCATTTATGCACCCAACATACGAGCACCTCAATACATAAGGCAAATACTAACGGTCATAAAAGGGGAAATCGACAGTAACACAATCATAGTAGGGGCCTTTAACACCCCACTTTCAACAATGGACAGATATCCAAAATGATACACTACTTAAAACACTAGATAATAACCAAGTGATCACTGAAGAAATCAAAGGGGAAATCAAAAAATACCTAGAAACAAATGACAATGGAGACACGATGACCCAAAACCTATGGGATGAAGCAAAAGCAGTACTAAGAGGGAAGTTTATAGCAATACAAGCCTACCTCAGGAAACTGGATACATCTCGAATAAACAACCTAACCTTGCACCTAAAGCAATAAGAGAAAGAAGAACAAAATTACCCCAAAGATAGCAGAAGGAAAGCAATCATAAAGATCAGATCAGAAATAAATGAAAAAGAAATGAAGGAAACAATAGCAAAGATCAATAAAACTAAAAGCTGGTTCTTTGAGAAGATAAACAAAATTGATAAACCATTAGCCAGACTCATCAAGAAAAAAAGGGAGGGGTCTGGGCAAGATGGCGGAAGAGTAAGATGTGGAGATCACCTTCCTCCCCACAGATACATCAGAAATACATCTACACGTGGACCTGCTCCTATAGAACACCCACTGAACGCTGGCAGAAGACGTCCGACCTCCCAAAAGGAAAGAAACTCCCCACGTACCTGGGTAGGGCAAAAGAAAAAAGAAGTAACAGGTACAAAAGAATAAGGACGGGACCTGCACCAGTGGGAGGGAACTGTGAAGGACGAAAGGTTTCCACACACTAGGAAGCCCCTTCATGGGCGGACACTGCAGGTGGCAGAGGGTGGAAGCTTCAGAGCCACGGAGGAGAGCGCAGCCACAGGGGTGCAGAGGGCAAAGAGGAGACATTCCCACACAGAGGATTGGTGCTGAGCAGCACTTACCAGCCCGAGAGGTTTGTCTGCTCACCCGCCGGGGCGGGCAGGTGCTGGGAGCTGAGGCTCGTGCCTCAGTCAGATCCCAGGGAGAGGACTGTGGTTGGCGGCGTAAACACAGCCTGAAGGGGCCTAGTGCACCACAGCTAGCCGGGAGGGAGGCCGGGAAAAGGTCTGGAGCTGCCGAACACGCAAGAGCCTTTTTCTTGCCTCTTTGTTTACTGGTGCGCGAGGAGAGGGGATACAGAGCGCCACCTAAACGAGCTCCAGAGACGGGTGAGAGCCACGGCTATCAGTGCGGACCCCAGAGACGGGTATGAGACGCTAAGGTTGCTGCTGCCGCCACCTAGAAACCTGTGTGCGAGCACAGGTCACTATCCACACGGCCCCTCCCGGGAGCCTGTGCAACCCCCCACTGCCAGGGTCCCGTGATCCAGGGACAACTTCCCCGGGAGAACGCACGGCGCGCCTCAGCCTGCTGCAACGTCACGCCTGCCTCTGCCGCCGCAAGCTCGCCCCGAATCTGGAACCCTCCCTCCCCCTGGTCTGAGTGAGCCAGAGACACCGAGTCAGCTGCTCCTTTAACCCCGTCCTGTGTGAGCGAAGAACAGATGCCCTCAGGGTATCTACACGCAGAGGTGGGTCCAAATCCAAAGCTGAAAACCGGGAGCTGTGCGAACAAAGAAGAGAAAGGGAAATCTCTCCCAGCAGCCTCAGAAGAAGTGCATTAAAGCTCCACAAACAACTTGATGTACCTGCATCTGTTGAATATCTGAATAGACAACGAATCATCCCAAATTGAGGAGGTGGACTTTGGGAGCAGGATATATTATTTTTTCCCCTTTTCCTCTTTTTGTGAGTGTATATGTGTATGCTTCTGTGTGAGATTTTCTCTGTATAGCATTGCTTTCACCATTTGTCCTAGGATTTGGTCCATCTGTTATTTTAGGGGTTTTTTGTTTCTTTGTTTTGACTTTAAAAAGTTTTTTTCATAACACATTTTTTCTTAATAATTTTTTTCTTATTTTTATTTTAAAAAATTAAATACGTTTTTTCTTAAGAAGATTTTTTAATTTTTTGTTTTAAAGAATTAAAAAACTATTTTTTCTACATTGTTTCATAATAAAGTTTTTCTTATTTTTTATTTTAAACAATTAAAAATCTTTTCTCTTAATAAATTTTTTAAATACTTTTTTTATTCTTTATTTTAAAAAATTTAAAAATTTATTTTTAAAAATTAATAATTTTTATTAATAAATTTTTCCTTAGTAATTTTTTCTTATTTTTTAGTATAATAACTTTATTTTATTTTCTCTTACTTTATTTTATTTTATTTTATTTTATCCTCTTTACTTCTTTCTTTCTATTTTTCTCCCTTTTGTTCTGAGCCCTGTGGATGAAAGGCCCTCAGTGCTCCAGCCAGGCATCAGGGATGTGCCTCTGATGTGGGAGGGCCACCTTCAGGACACTGGTCCACAAGAGACCTCCCCAGCTCCACGTAATACCAAACGGCGAAAATCTCTCAGAGATCTCCGTCTCAACACCATGACCCAGCTTCACTCAACGACCAGCAAGCTACAGTGCTGGACACCCTATGCCAAACAACTAGCAAGACAGGAACACAGCCCCATCCATTAACAGAGGGGCTGCCAAAAATCATAATAAGGCCACAGACACCCCAAAACACACCACCAGACGTGGACGTGCCCACCAGAAAGACAAGATCCAGCCTCATCCACCAGAACACAGGCACTAGTGCCCTCCACCAGGAAGCCTACACAACCCAATGAAACAACCTTAGCCACTGGGGACAGATACCAAAACCAACAGGAACTACGAACCTGCAGCCTGTCAAAAGGAGACCCCAAACACAGTCAGATAAGCAAAATGAGAAGCCAAAAAAACACACAGCAGATGAAGGAGCAAGGAAAAAACACACCAGACCTAACAAATGAAGAGGAAATAGGCAGTTTACCTGAAAAAGAATTCAGAATAAAGATAGTAACGATGATCCAAAATCTTGGACATGGAATAGGCAAAATGCAAGAAACATTTAAAAAGGACGTAGAAGAAGGAAAGAGGAACCAAGCAACGATGAAAAACACAATAAATGAAATTTAAAATACTCTAGAAGGGATCAATAGCAGAATAACTGAGGCAGAAGAACGGGTAAGTGACCTGGAAGGTAAAATAGTGGAAATAACGACTGCAGAAGAGAATAAAGAAAAAAGAATGAAAAGGACTGAGGACAGTCTCAGAGACCTCTGGGACAACATTAAATGCACCAACATTCGAATTACAGGGGTACCAGAAGAAGAAGAGAAAAGGAAAGGGACTGAGAAAATATTTGAAGAGATTATAGTTGAAAACGTCCCTAATATGGGAAAGGAAATAGTTAGTCAAGTCCTGGAAGCACAGAGAGTCCCATACAGGATAAATCCAAGGAGAAACACGCCAAGACACATATTAATCAAATTATCAAAAATTAAATATAAAGCAAACATAGTAAAAGCAACAAGGGAAAAACAACAAATAACACACAAGGGAATCCCGATAAGGTTAACAGCTGATCTTTCAGCAAAAACTCTGCAAGCCAGAAGGGAGGGGCAGCATATACTGAAAGGGATGAAGGAGAAAAACCTACAACCAAGATGCCTCTACCCAGCAAGGATCTCATTCAGATTTGATGGAGAAATTAAAAACTTTACGGACAAGCAAAAGCTGAGAGAGTTCAGCAGCACCAAACGAGCTTTACAACAAATGCTAATGGAACTTCTGTAGGAAAGAAAAAGAAGAGAAGGAAGACACCTACAATAACAAACCCAAAACATTTAAGAAAATGGGAATAGGAACATACATATCGATAATTACCTGAAATGCAAATGGATTAAATGCTCCCACCAAAAGACACAGACTGGCTGAATGGATACACAAACAAGACCCGTATATATGCTGTCTACAAGAGACCCACTTCAGACCTAGGTACACATACAGACTGAAAGTGAGGGGATGGAAAAAGATATTCCATGCAAATGGAAATCAAAAAAAAAGCTGGAGTATCAAATCTCATATCAGACAAAATTGACTTTAAAATAAAGACTATTACAAGAGACAAAGAAGGACACTATATAATGATCAAGGTATCGATCCAAGAGGAAGGTAGAACAATTGTAACCATTTATGCACCCAACATACGAGCACCTCAATACATAAAGCAAATACTAACAGTCATAAAAGGGGAAATCGACAGTAACACAATAACAGTAGGGGCCTTTAACACCCCACTTTCAACAATGGACAGATATTCAAAATGATACACTATTTAAAACACTAGTTAATTACCAAGTGATCACTGAAGAAATCAAAGGTGAAATCAAAACATACCTAGAAACAAATGACAATGGAGACAGGATGACCCAAAACCTAATGGATGAAGCAAAAGCAGTTGTAAGAGGGAAGTTTATAGCAATACAAGCCTACCTCAGGAAACAGGAAACATCTCGAATAAACAACCTAACCTTGCACCTAAAGCAATAAGAGAAAGAAGAACAAAATTACCCCAAAGATAGCAGAAGGAAAGCAATCATAAAGATCAGATCAGAAATAAATGAAAAAGAAATGAAGGAAACAATAGCAAAGATCAATAAAACTAAAAGCTGGTTCTTTGAGAAGATAAACAAAATTGATAAACCATTAGCCAGACTCATCAAGAGAAAAAGGGAGAAGACTCAGATCAATAGAATTAGAAATGAAAAAGGAGAAGTAACCACTGACACTGCAGAAATACAAAAGATCATGAGAGATTACTACAAGCAACTATATGCCAATAAAATGGACAACCTGGAAGAAATGGACAGATTCTTAGAAATGCACAAACTGCCGAGACTGAACCAGGAAGAAATAGAAAATATGAACAGACCAATCACAAGCACTGAAATTGAAACTGTGATTAAAAACCTTCCAACAAACAAAAGCCCAGGACCAGATGGCTTCACAGGCGAATTCTATCAAACATTTAGAGAAGAGCTAACACCTATCCTTCTCAAACTCTTCCAAAATATTGCAGAGGGAGGAACACTCCCAAACTCATTCTACGAGGCCACCATCACCCTGATACCAAAACCAGACAAAGATGTCACAAAGAAAGAAAACTACAGGCCAATATCACTGATGAACATAGATGCAAAAATCCTCAACAAAATACTAGCAAACAGAATCCAACAGCACATTAAAAGGATCATACACCATGATCAAGTGGGGTTTATCCCAGGAATGCAAGGATTCTTCAATATACGCAAATCAATCAATGTGATACACCATATTAACAAATTGAAGGAGAAAAACCATATGATCATCTCAATAGATGCAGAGAAAGCTTTTGACAAAATTCAACACCCATTTATGATAAAAGCCCTGCAGAAAGTAGGCATAGAGGGAACTTTCCTCAACATAATAAAGGCCATATATGACAAACCCACAGCCAACATTGTCCTCAATGGTGAAAAACTGAAACCATTTCCACTAAGATCAGGAACAAGACAAGGTTGCCCACTCTCACCACTATTATTCAACATAGTTTTGGAAGTGTTAGCCACAGCAATCAGAGAAGACAAAGAAATAAAAAGAATCCAAATCGGAAAAGAAGAAGTAAAGCTGTCACTATTTGCAGACGACATGATACTATACATAGAGAATCCTAAAGAGGCTACCAGAAAACTCCTAGAGCTAATCAATGAATTTGGTAAAGTAGCAGGATACAAAATTAATGCACAGAAATCTCTTGCATTTCTATACACTAATGACGAAAAATCTGAAAGTGAAATTAAGAAAACACTCCCATTTACCATTGCAACAAAAAGAATAAAATATCTAGGAATAAACCTACCTAAGGAGACAAAAGACCTGTATGCAGAAAATTATAAGACACTGATGAAAGAAATTAAAGATGATACAAATAGATGGAGAGATATACCATGTTCCTGGATTGGAAGAATCAACATTGTGAAAATGTCTCTACTACCCAAAGCAATCTACAGATTCAATGCAATCCCTATCAAACTACCACTGGCATTTTTCACAGAACTAGAACAAAAAATTTCACAATTTGTATGGAAACACAAAAGACCCCGAATAGCCAAAGCAATCTTGAGAACGAAAAATGGAGCTGGGGGAATCAGGCTCCCTGACTTCAGACTATATTACAAAGCTTCAGTAATCAAGACAGTTTGGTATTGGCACAAAAACAGAAATATAGATCAATGGAACAGGATAGAAAGCCCAGAGATAAACCCACACACATATGGTCACCTTATCTTTGATAAAGGAGGCAAGCATATACAGTGGAGAAAAGACAGCCTCTTCAATAAGTGGTGCTGGGAAAATTGGACAGGAACATGTAAAAGTATGAAATTAGAACACTCCCTGACACCATGCACAAAAATAAACTCAAAATGGATTAAAGACCGAAGTGTAAGGGCAGACACTATCAAACTCTTAGAGGAAAACATAGGCAGAACACTCTATGACATACAACACAGCAAGATTCTTTTTGACCCAGCTCCCAGAGAAATGGAAATAAGAACACAAATAAACAAATGGGACCTAATGAAACTGAAAAGCTTTTGCACAGCAAAGGAAACCATAAACAAGACCAAAAGACAACCCTCAGAATGGGAGAAAATATTTGCAAATGAAGCAACTGACAAAGGATTAATCTCCAAGATTTACAAGCAGCTCATGCAGCTCAATAACAAAAAAACGAACAACCCAATCCAAAAATGGGCAGAAGATCTAAATAGACATTTCTCCAAAGAAGATATACAGATGGCCTACAGACACATGAAAGAATGCTCAACATCATTAATCATTAGAGAAATGCAAATCAAAACTACAATGAGATATCATCTTACACCGGTCAGAATGGCCATCATCAAAAAATCTAGAAACAATAAATGCTGGAGAGGGTGTGGAGGAAAGGGAACACTCTTGCACTGTTGGTGGGAATGTAAATTGATACAGCCACTATGGAGAACAGTATGGAGGTTCCTTAAAAAACTACAAATAGAACTACCATACGACCCAGCAATCCCACGACTGGGCATATACCCTGAGAAAACCATAGGTCAAAAAGAGTCATGTACCAAAATGTTCATTGCAGCTCTATTTACAATAGCCAGGACATGGAAGCAACCTAAATGTCCATCGACAGATGAATGGATGAAGAAGATGTGGCACATATATACAATGGAATATTACTCAGCCATAAAAAGAAATGAAATGGAGGTATTTGTAATGAGGTGGATGGAGTTAGAGTCTGTCATACAGAGTGAAGTAAGTCAGAAAGAGAAAAACAAATACAGTATGCTAACACATATATATGGAATCTAAGGGGAAAAAAAAAGGTCATGAAGAACCTAGTGGCAAGACAGGAATAAAGACACAGACCTACTAGAGAATGGACTTGAGGATATGGGGAGGGGGTGGGGTGAGATGTGACAGGGTAAGAGAGTGTCATGGACATATATACACTACCAAATGTAAAATAGATAGCTAGTGGGACGCAGCCGCATAGCACAGGGAGATCAGCTCGGTGCTTTGTGACCACCTAGAGGGGTGGGATGGGGAGGGTGGGACGGAGGGAGATGCAAGAGGGAAGAGAAATGGGAACATATTGTATATGTATAACTGATTCACTTTGTTATACAGCAGATGCTAACACACTATTGTAAGGCAATTATACTTCAATAAAGATGTTTGAGAAAAAAAAAACAAAAAAAAACTAAGAATGTAAAATAAATGTAGTAACCTCATTTAAAAAAAAAGAAATAAATGAAAAAGAAATGAAGGAAACAATAGCAAAGATCAATAAAACTAAAAGCTGGTTCTTTGAGAAGATAAACAAAATTGATAAACCATTAGCCAGACTCATCAAGAAAAAAAGGGAGGGGTCTGGGCAAGGTGGTGGAAGAGTAAGACGCGGAGATCACCTTCCTCCACACAGATACATCAGAAATACATCTACACGTGGACCTGCTCCTATAGAATACCCACTGAACGCTGGCAGAAGACGTCAGACCTCCCAAAAGGAAAGAAACTCCCCACGTACCTGGGTAAGGCAAAAGAAAAAAGAAGTAACAGGTACAAAAGAATAAGGATGGGACCTGCACCAGTGGGAGGGAGCTGTGAAGGATGAAAGGTTTCCACACACTAGGAAGCCCCTTCATGGGCGGACACTGCAGGTGGCAGAGGGTGGAAGCTTCAGAGCCACGGAGGAGAGTGCAGCCACAGGGGTGCAGAGGGCAAAGAGGAGAGATTCCCACACAGAGGATTGGTGCTGAGCAGCACTTACCAGCCCGAGAGGGTTGTCTGCTCACCCGCCGGTGCGGGCGGGGGCTGGGAGCTGAGGCTCATGCCTCGGTCAGATCCCAGGGAGAGGACTGTGGTTGGCGGTGTAAACACAGCCTGAAGGGGCCTAGTGCACCACAGCTAGCCGGGTGGGAGGCCGGGAAAAGGTATGGAGCTGCCGAACAGGAAAGAGCCTTTTTCTTGCCTCTTTGTTTACTGGTGCTCGAGGAGGGGGGATACAGAGCGCCACCTAAACGAGCTCCAGAGACAGGAGAGAGCAACGGCTATCAGTGCGGACCCCAGAGACGGGTATGAGACGCTAAGGTTGCTGCTGCCGCCACCTAGAAACCTGTGTGCGAGCACATGTCACTATCCATATGGCCCCTCCCGGGAGCCTGTGCAACCCCCCACTGCCAGGGTCCCGTGATCCAGGGACAACTTCCCCGGGAGAACGCACGGCGCGCCTCAGGCTGCTGCAACGTCACGCCTGCCTCTGCCGCCGCAAGCTCGCCCCAAATCTGGAACCCTCCCTCCCCCTGGTCTGAGTGAGCCAGAGACACCGAGTCAGCTGCTCCTTTAACCCCGTCCTGTGTGAGCGAAGAACAGATGCCCTCAGGCGACCTACACGCAGAGGTGGGTCCAAATCCAAAGCTGAACCCCGGGAGCTGTGCGAACAAAGAAGAGAAAGGGAAAACTCTCCCAGCAGCCTCAGAAGAAGTGCATTAAAGCTCCACAAACAACTTGATGTACCTGCATCTGTTGAATATCTGAATAGACAACGAATCATCCCAAATTGAGGAGGTGGAGTTTGGGAGCAGGATATATTATTTTTTCCCCTTTTCCTCTTTTTGTGAGTGTATATGTGTATTCTTTTGTGTGAGATTTTCTCTGTATAGCTTTGTTTTCACGATTTGTCCTAGGGTTCGGTCCATCTCTTTTTTGGGGTTTTTTGTTTGTTTGTTTGTTTTGACTTAAAAAATATTTTTTTCATAGTACATTTTTTCTTAATAATTTTTTTCTTATTTTCATTTTAAAAAATTAAACACGATTTTTCTTAAGAAATTTTATCTATTTTTTAGTTTAAATAATCAAAAAATTTTTTTCTACAAATTTCATAATAATGTTTTCCTTATTTTTAATTTTAAACAATTAAATCTTTTTTCTTAATAATTTTTTTCTTATTCTTTATTTTAAAAAATGAAAAAAATTATTTTAAAAAAGTAAAAATAAAATTTATTAATAAATTTTTCCTTAATAATTTTTTTCTTATTTTTTATTATAATAAGTTTATTTTATTTTCTCTTACTTCTTTTTATTTCATTTTATCCTCTTTATTTCTTTCTTTCTATTTTTTCTCCCTTTTGTTCTGAGCCATGTGGATGAAAGGCTCTTGGTGCTCCAGCCAGGCATCAGGGATGTGCCTCTGATGTGGGAGGGCCACCTTCAGGACACTGGTCCACAAGAGACATCCCCAGCTCCACGTAATACCAAATGGCGAAAATCTCTCAGCGATCTCCGTCTCAACACCAAGACCCAGCTTCACTCAACGACAAGCAAGCTACAGTGCTGGACACCCTATGCCAAACAACTAGCAATAGAGGAATACAACCCCATCCACTAGGAGAGAGGCTGCCAAAAATCATCATAAGGCCACAGACACCCCAAAACCCACCACCAGATGTGTACATGCCCACCAGAAAGACAAGATCCAGCCTCATCCACCAGAACACAGGCACTAGTCCCCTCCACCAGGAAGCCCACACAACCCACTGAAACAACCTTAGCCACTGGGGACAGATACCAAAAACAACAGGAACTACGAACCTGCAGCCTGTGAAAAGGAGACCCCAAACAGATTCAGATAAGCCAAACGAGAAGACAGAAAAACACACAGCAGATGAAGGAGCAAGGTAAAAACACACCAGACCTAACAAATGAAGAGGAAATAGGCAGTCTACATGAAAAAGAATTCAGAATAATGATAGTAACGATGATCCAAAATCTTGGACATGGAATAGGCAAAATGCAAGAAACATTTAACAAGGACGTAGAAGAACTAAAGAGGAACCAAGCAACGATGAAAAACACAATAAATGAAATTTATAATACTCTAGAAGGGATCAATAGCAGAATAACTGAGGCAGAAGAACGGGTAAGTGACCTGGAAGGTAAAATAGTGGAAATAACGACTGCAGAAGAGAATAAAGAAAAAAGAATGAAAAGGACTGAGGACAGTCTCAGAGACCTCTGGGACAACATTAAACGCACCAACATTCGAATTATAGGGGTCCCAGAAGAAGAAGAGAAAAGGAAAGGGACTGAGAAAATATTTGAAGAGATTATAGTTGAAAACGTCCCTAATATGGGAAAGGAAATAGTTAGTCAAGTCCTGGAAGCACAGAGAGTCCCATACAGGATAAATCCAAGGAGAAACACGCCAAGACATATATTAATCAAATTATCAAAAATTCAATATAAAGAAAACATAGTAAAAGCAGCAAGGGAAAAACAACAAATAATACACAAGGGAATCCCCATAAGTTTATCTGCTGATCTTTCAACAGAAACTCTGCAAGCCAGAAGGGAGGGGCAGCATATACTGAAAGGGATGAAGGAGAAAAACCTACAACCAAGATGACTCTACCCAGCAAGGATCTCATTCAGATTTGATGGAGAAATTAAAACCTTTATGGACAAGCAAAACTGAGAGAGTTCAGCACCACCAAACCAGCTTTACAACAAATGCTAAAGGAACTTCTGTAGGAAAGAAACAGAAGAGAAGGAAAACACCTACAATAACAAACCCAAAACGTTTAAAAAAATGGGAATAGGAACATACATATCGATAATTACCTGAAATGTAAAGGGATTAAATGCTCCCACCAAAAGACACAGACTGGCTGAATGGATACAAAAACAAGACCTGTATATATGCTGTCTACAAGAGACCCACTTCAGACCTAGGGACACATACAGACTGAAAGTGAGGGGATGGAAAAAGATATCCCATGCAAATGGAAATCAAAAGAAAGCTGGAGTAGCAATTCTCATATCAAACAAAATTGACTTTAAAATAAAGACTATTACAAGAGACAAAGAAGGAAACTATATAATGATCAAGGTATTGATCCAAGAGGAAGGTAGAACAATTGTAACCATTTATGCACCCAACATACGAGCACCTCAATACATAAGGCAAATACTAACGGTCATAAAAGGGGAAATCGACAGTAACACAATCATAGTAGGGGCCTTTAACACCCCACTTTCAACAATGGACAGATATCCAAAATGATACACTACTTAAAACACTAGATAATAACCAAGTGATCACTGAAGAAATCAAAGGGGAAATCAAAAAATACCTAGAAACAAATGACAATGGAGACACGATGACCCAAAACCTATGGGATGAAGCAAAAGCAGTACTAAGAGGGAAGTTTATAGCAATACAAGCCTACCTCAGGAAACTGGATACATCTCGAATAAACAACCTAACCTTGCACCTAAAGCAATAAGAGAAAGAAGAACAAAATTACCCCAAAGATAGCAGAAGGAAAGCAATCATAAAGATCAGATCAGAAATAAATGAAAAAGAAATGAAGGAAACAATAGCAAAGATCAATAAACCTAAAAGCTGGTTCTTTGAGAAGATAAACAAAATTGATAAACCATTAGCCAGACTCATCAAGAAAAAAAGGGAGGGGTCTGGGCAAGATGGCGGAAGAGTAAGATGTGGAGATCACCTTCCTCCCCACAGATACATCAGAAATACATCTACACGTGGACCTGCTCCTATAGAACACCCACTGAACGCTGGCAGAAGACGTCCGACCTCCCAAAAGGAAAGAAACTCCCCACGTACCTGGGTAGGGCAAAAGAAAAAAGAAGTAACAGGTACAAAAGAATAAGGACGGGACCTGCACCAGTGGGAGGGAACTGTGAAGGACGAAAGGTTTCCACACACTAGGAAGCCCCTTCATGGGCGGACACTGCAGGTGGCAGAGGGTGGAAGCTTCAGAGCCACGGAGGAGAGCGCAGCCACAGGGGTGCAGAGGGCAAAGAGGAGACATTCCCACACAGAGGATTGGTGCTGAGCAGCACTTACCAGCCCGAGAGGTTTGTCTGCTCACCCGCCGGGGCGGGCAGGTGCTGGGAGCTGAGGCTCGTGCCTCAGTCAGATCCCAGGGAGAGGACTGTGGTTGGCGGCGTAAACACAGCCTGAAGGGGCCTAGTGCACCACAGCTAGCCGGGAGGGAGGCCGGGAAAAGGTCTGGAGCTGCCGAACACGCAAGAGCCTTTTTCTTGCCTCTTTGTTTACTGGTGCGCGAGGAGAGGGGATACAGAGCGCCACCTAAACGAGCTCCAGAGACGGGTGAGAGCCACGGCTATCAGTGCGGACCCCAGAGACGGGTATGAGACGCTAAGGTTGCTGCTGCCGCCACCTAGAAACCTGTGTGCGAGCACAGGTCACTATCCACACGGCCCCTCCCGGGAGCCTGTGCAACCCCCCACTGCCAGGGTCCCGTGATCCAGGGACAACTTCCCCGGGAGAACGCACGGCGCGCCTCAGCCTGCTGCAACGTCACGCCTGCCTCTGCCGCCGCAAGCTCGCCCCGAATCTGGAACCCTCCCTCCCCCTGGTCTGAGTGAGCCAGAGACACCGAGTCAGCTGCTCCTTTAACCCCGTCCTGTGTGAGCGAAGAACAGATGCCCTCAGGGTATCTACACGCAGAGGTGGGTCCAAATCCAAAGCTGAAAACCGGGAGCTGTGCGAACAAAGAAGAGAAAGGGAAATCTCTCCCAGCAGCCTCAGAAGAAGTGCATTAAAGCTCCACAAACAACTTGATGTACCTGCACCTGTTGAATACTTGAAAAGACAACGAATCATCCCAAATTGAGGAGGTGGACTTTGGGAGCAGGATATATTATTTTTTCCCCTTTTCCTCTTTTTGTGAGTGTATATGTGTATGCTTCTGTGTGAGATTTTCTCTGTATAGCATTGCTTTCACCATTTGTCCTAGGATTTGGTCCATCTGTTATTTTAGGGGTTTTTTGTTTCTTTGTTTTGACTTTAAAAATTTTTTTTCATAACACATTTTTTCTTAATAATTTTTTTCTTATTTTTATTTTAAAAAATTAAATACGTTTTTTCTTAAGAAGATTTTTTAATTTTTTGTTTTAAAGAATTAAAAAACTATTTTTTCTACATTGTTTCATAATAAAGTTTTTCTTATTTTTTATTTTAAACAATTAAAAATCTTTTCTCTTAATAAATTTTTTAAATACTTTTTTTATTCTTTATTTTAAAAAATTTAAAAATTTATTTGAAAAAATTAATAATTTTTATTAATAAATTTTTCCTTAGTAATTTTTTCTTATTTTTTAGTATAAAAACTTTATTTTATTTTCTCTTACTTTATTTTATTTTATTTTATTTTATTTTATCCTCTTTACTTCTTTCTTTCTATTTTTCTCCCTTTTGTTCTGAGCCCTGTGGATGAAAGGCCCTCGGTGCTCCAGCCAGGCATCAGGGATGTGCCTCTGATGTGGGAGGGCCACCTTCAGGACACTGGTCCACAAGAGACCTCCCCAGCTCCACGTAATACCAAACGGCGAAAATCTCTCAGAGATCTCCGTCTCAACACCATGACCCAGCTTCACTCAACGACCAGCAAGCTACAGTGCTGGACACCCTATGCCAAACAACTAGCAAGACAGGAACACAGCCCCATCCATTAACAGAGGGGCTGCCAAAAATCATAATAAGGCCACAGACACCCCAAAACACACCACCAGACGTGGACGTGCCCACCAGAAAGACAAGATCCAGCCTCATCCACCAGAACACAGGCACTAGTGCCCTCCACCAGGAAGCCTACACAACCCAATGAAACAACCTTAGCCACTGGGGACAGATACCAAAACCAACAGGAACTACGAACCTGCAGCCTGTGAAAAGGAGACCCCAAACACAGTCAGATAAGCAAAATGAGAAGCCAGAAAAACACACAGCAGATGAAGGAGCAAGGAAAAAACACACCAGACCTAACAAATGAAGAGGAAATAGGCAGTTTACCTGAAAAAGAATTCAGAATAAAGATAGTAACGATGATCCAAAATCTTGGACATGGAATAGGCAAAATGCAAGAAACATTTAACAAGGACGTAGAAGAAGGAAAGAGGAACCAAGCAACGATGAAAAACACAATAAATGAAATTTAAAATACTCTAGAAGGGATCAATAGCAGAATAACTGAGGCAGAAGAACGGGTAAGTGACCTGGAAGGTAAAATAGTGGAAATAACGACTGCAGAAGAGAATAAAGAAAAAAGAATGAAAAGGACTGAGGACAGTCTCAGAGACCTCTGGGACAACATTAAACGCACCAACATTCGAATTATAGGGGTCCCAGAAGAAGAAGAGAAAAGGAAAGGGACTGAGAAAATATTTGAAGAGATTATAGTTGAAAACGTCCCTAATATGGGAAAGGAAATAGTTAGTCAAGTCCTGGAAGCACAGAGAGTCCCATACAGGATAAATCCAAGGAGAAACACGCCAAGACACATATTAATCAAATTATCAAAAATTAAATATAAAGAAAACATAGTAAAAGCAGCAAGGGAAAAAGAACAAATAACACACAAGGGAATCCCGATAAGGTTAACAGCTGATCTTTCAGCAGAAACTCTGCAAGCCAGAAGGGAGGGGCAGCATATACTGAAAGGGATGAAGGAGAAAAACCTACAACCAAGATGCCTCTACCCAGCAAGGATCTCATTCAGATTTGATGGAGAAATTAAAAACTTTACGGACAAGCAAAAGCTGAGAGAGTTCAGCACCACCAAACCAGCTTTACAACAAATGCTAAAGGAACTTCTGTAGGAAAGAAACAGAAGAGAAGGAAAACACCTACAATAACAAACCCAAAACGTTTAAAAAAATGGGAATAGGAACATACATATCGATAATTACCTGAAATGTAAAGGGATTAAATGCTCCCACCAAAAGACACAGACTGGCTGAATGGATACAAAAACAAGACCTGTATATATGCTGTCTACAAGAGACCCACTTCAGACCTAGGGACACATACAGACTGAAAGTGAGGGGATGGAAAAAGAGATTCCATGCAAATGGAAATCAAAAGAAAGCTGGAGTAGCAATTCTCATATCAAACAAAATTGACTTTAAAATAAAGACTATTACAAGAGACAAAGAAGGAAACTATATAATGATCAAGGTACTGATCCAAGAGGAAGGTAGAACAATTGTAACCATTTATGCACCCAACATACGAGCACCTCAATACATAAGGCAAATACTAACAGTCATAAAAGGGGAAATCGACAGTAACACAATCATAGTAGGGGCCTTTAACACCCCACTTTCAACAATGGACAGATATCCAAAATGATACACTACTTAAAACACTAGATAATAACCAAGTGATCACTGAAGAAATCAAAGGGGAAATCAAAAAATACCTAGAAACAAATGACAATGGAGACACGATGACCCAAAACCTATGGGATGAAGCAAAAGCAGTACTAAGAGGGAAGTTTATAGCAATACAAGCCTACCTCAGGAAACTGGATACATCTCGAATAAACAACCTAACCTTGCACCTAAAGCAATAAGAGAAAGAAGAACAAAATTACCCCAAAGATAGCAGAAGGAAAGCAATCATAAAGATCAGATCAGAAATAAATGAAAAAGAAATGAAGGAAACAATAGCAAAGATCAATAAACCTAAAAGCTGGTTCTTTGAGAAGATAAACAAAATTGATAAACCATTAGCCAGACTCATCAAGAAAAAAAGGGAGGGGTCTGGGCAAGATGGCGGAAGAGTAAGATGTGGAGATCACCTTCCTCCCCA